>NC_086448.1:650254558-650560694 GCF_028390025.1 Pseudophryne corroboree | reverse complement strand
CCAAGTGGGTCTTTTTACCTTGGGGAAAACGGAAAAACAGGTGAAAGAAACGGACCGTAGAAATCGCATTTTCATCACATCATTGTTTCTACATTTGGGTCATAAATCAAATCCATTGGAATTACAATTTCCTCACTCCTTAAACTCATCACCCTGGTACTTCGTTTACACTTCGTTAAAGCCTGACCGCATCTAAATATCAAGCCAATCGTTATGATAACACCTAAGATACATAGGAGAAACTTCCCAACATCCATTATGACTCCTTGAGCCCATTCTCCTAAACCAGAGAACCAATTTCGCGGATTCAACCATGACACCCAACCAGTCAGCTCATTACCTACAGCAGCAAGAGTGAGATTGTGTCTCCTGCGAAATTCCCACTTCAGTTGGAGAATATCGTCCATCTTTTGGTCTATGACCTCGACCGGGTCCTCGGTACTATTTGTAATATATGTGCAACATTTCACGCCGTACTGCGTTGCCAGTGTGACACAATATCCACCTGTTACTGCCGTGAGATAATTGAGAATCATTCTATGCTGAACCAGTTCTGTTTTATAAGCTTGAAGTTCTCTTCCAGTATACCTAAATGTGTCATCATACATTTCTGTGATATTATCTAACAAATTTGCGAGCGCAGATATGTATTTATAATTCAACACTCCTCTAGCGGTGCGAGTGATATCTAACGCGATTAGAAACTGAATCCCGGTGGATTCATGGATCATGTCAGAGGCCGGATGCTCTGTTCTTTCTATCAGGTGCCGTTTAACTACGTGCTCGTAATGGGTGTGAGTATAAGGAGCTTGGGCAACACGGTGTATATCTTTCATTTTGGCATGTGATACAGTCATTACTTCTGGCAGTACTTTTCCAATATAACACAATCCTTCAGAGTTTGGGGCAAGCCACTTATACGCCTTCCTCCCGCATATGAAATATGCATCATCGGGGAGAACATATGGGACGGAGTAAGACATAACCATATTACACATCCTCCATGTGAAATCTCCTACCCCTAATTCTCCCATTTGTTCAGTACACGTATCAGTTTGTACGATATGTGCGCAGTATCCTGGTGATACCTCCCCAACTCTCGTAATCCTACCTCCTAGGGTATACCTATATTGGAAAGATTTTTCTCTACTGGCTATGTGGCGTATAAGCTCTGTATCTGTAGGCATTCTATCTGCTCTATATGAAAAGGTCATGGTTTGGTTGCTCCATGACACTTCCCAACTTCCCGGCTTTCGGGGATTGGTAATGTTAAAACATATTAGGGATCTATCCACATGATATTGGTGGAGCTTCAAACTAGGAGGACTGGAGATATTAAACCTCCTGTCCACCGGTCTCCCACCCTTTAGCTCAAGTACCTCCCCTACCGTTAAAGGAAATGGTACTAGTCCTGATTTGCTATGACCTTGAGGTACTTGAGAGCATACCCAACAATCTGTTTGATTTAACACTCACTACCCACTAAGGAGTGATAGTCACTCAATGGATGCCGGTCCATGTGGATATTAAAACTGGATTGGCATTTCTTAATGCACCCATCCTCAACTACGTTGTCACAGAGCCTACAGATACAGTTTTCTTCAGCTAACAATCCAAAAAAAAAAAGTGTTTACAAATAACATGGCTGTTAGATTGTTTCCGGTACTCGCCTTTGTTCGGTGCTTGTGTTGCTATTGGAAATTTACACCTTCGTCTTAGTCATTGGAACCTTTCTGGTGTCAAAACTTCTTTCTCGACCTCACTGGTACTCTCACCGAAACAGACTGCTCTGGTCAACATCAGGGTCAACAGGAAAATCCATATCACAGTCTCTTGTGGCAAGTCCATCTTACAGGAGGAGAAAAGAAGAAATTTGTAATGGGGTACAGAAAAACAGTTTGAGGGGGAGAGAAACTTGTTACGATAATTAAGTTCTCTAGTCTTGTTGTTCTTCTTTTTCTGCTGTCATCTCAAAGGTGCTGTCTCTCAGTCTTCCAAACGAACATTCCGGTGATGCAATATTTCTTCCAAACCAGCGATCTTTCTGTAAGGAGCAAAAATCTTGCATTACCATTTGTCTAGCTGATGTATGACATACCATCTTTAAACCATGAAAACATGAGTGAGAAGAGAGGAAAATAAAAAAAACAAAAGAGAGAGAACAATTCATATGCATATATATATTACATAAATCAACAATAACCAGCAATAGGAAAAGAGAAAAAAACATTTTTTTCGAACATTTTTTTTTTAACATTGTCAGATCATCAGGCTGTCATATCTACATGTCCAATGGTTTCCTTGCGCAGTCCCTCCCCACCAGCACCTGCATTACTCCACTGTCTGTATCTGGCCAGGATACATTGATGCGGATAGGTCATGCTGGGGTTTGGTAGACTTCTGCAAAGACCAAGCGGATATTCAATGTTTGAGTCCTTACTAATAATCGTCAGAGATGGGGAGAGAGAGAGAAAAAAAACATTTTTCACAAATACATTTACAACGTTTCACCTTGTCATTCCTGTGTCTTCAGTGAATGACCTCCCAATTTATTAACCGTTACCTCAGGCTTACCATCAGTCCTAATGATCACCTTTCCTGACTACATATCATGGGTGTGGCCCAAAATTCTTCCTAAAAGATCCCTGATTATAATTGTGTGTGTTATAATTTTGCTCATTTCTTGGTCTAGGGGGTCTGACTTTATGTGGGTTATTACAGTTGCTGGCATAATGCCCTTCTCTTCTACAATGATAACAAATCCTTGGCTTTCTCCATGTGCTAGGGGCCTGGGGTTCCGGTCGACTTGATGCCTCCTCTAGTGCTTGGATGCTCAGTACCATCAACCGCTCTCCCTGTGCTTCCCTGGTTCTTTGGATATTTTGGTCATGCTCGATAGCGGACTCTCTTAATGCAGCCACCGAGATACCTCTCCAATGAGGTATAGAGGTTTGTACCCTAATTTTTAGTGTGTCTTTTAAGCTGTCCATTAATACAGACACAGCTACCTCTCTGTGGTGTACGTTAGTTTCAATGTCATCTATACCAGTGTACCTAGCCATATCCTGCAGAGCCCGGTGAAAATACTCTGATGCGGATTCACCTTCTTTTTGTTTTATTGTAAAGATTTTATTCCACTTTACTACTGTAGGAAAATATACTCCTAACTGTAGATTGATTCTTTTTACATTATCTTGGTTATACTTGTCTGTTAGTGGTACTTCCTCATCTAGCTTACAATCGGCGATAAATTTCAAAGAATCAACATCGGGGGGTAAACATGCCCTCAAAACTGTCCTCCAATCTTTGTTATTTGGCTCTGCAGTGTTTCCTAGCACTCTAATGTATTTTTGACAAGCAACTAAGTCTTTCCTGGGATCAAGAAATTCAGACAGAATTGTTCTTAATTCTGTTCGGGAAAAGGGGCAGTACATGGCGATGTTCCTGACAGGAGTGACTCCTGAAGAGTCAGTTTTCCCATTTAGTACTGCAATTACCTTGACAGGATTAAGTCCAGTAACGTCATTCTGAATTGATTCCACGATATGAGGTACATTTGTTTGTGCGTGATGTATAATATCATACGTACCTGTGGACACGACCTCACCTGACCCTCCGTTAGGGGGTTTGTTTACAGTCTTTACCGATTTGGTCGCGTCCACCTGGATGTCTTGTGTGATGGCTGCTGGAAAAGGCTCCGACATTGTGCTGGGCTCACTTTCTTGTTGGTGTTCCTGAGGAAAGTTTAACAAGGGGTGCGACTTGCATGGGTTAATAGTTGTACATTTAACACTTTCATTTTTATAAACCTTATTACGTTTGTTACATTCATTCTTAATATAGTTACTAAGTGCACTTTTATCGCACCCCATCGTGCCTTTCTCCGCAACCATAATCCTCTCCATTGCCATGTCTTTCCTCTCAGGATGAAAGTTAGGTATGTAAGTTACATTTCTTTGCATGTCACTTTCCTGTAGCCATATCTGTAAACAATCATTATGTTTAACTCGTTGTTTCCAGGATTTTATGAGACAGATCCTTCGCCTTAAATTATGCAATACCTCTAAGTCAAAACTACCTATCCCGGGAAATGGTGCCTTATCCCCCGCAGTCATTCGTGTCCATTCATCACAAAAGGTCACAGTGTGGGGACCATACCTCCTCCACATTACTAACCGAGCAGACCCTCGGGGTCTGCAAGCCTCTGCAGTCTGAACCCTGACTGCTGAACGTCCCTGTGTTGTGCACTTGGCTTCCATTGTGGACCTTTTTTAACACAGAAAAACTTCCTAAAATGCACCAAACACAGAAGTCTACGGTGGAAATCCTTAAAGCTCTTCCACTGAACTCCTTCTGCTCCGAGTACAACGAATCCGCCCCTTTTAGCAGACACGTGTAACCGTTACAGGCCCTATCTCTAGAGATTTTCCTGAGAGACCAGTGAAAATTCCCTTCTTTACACAAATCACGCTTGCATGTGCTCCCTACAACACGTATGAGGGCAAGATTTACGCATGGATATACTACCTCATATCACGTTGCGTTATTGGTCACACATACAACCGTGCGGTCCAATCGTACCACTTATAGACACTTGTTGCCCATAAATGGTAGGATCATTGGAGTCTCCCTACTGTGCTCCAAAACAGCCAGAGCGTAATACAACGAAAACTTTATCACACTCTGTTGCACGTTTTCACTCAGACCGTGCTCATCACGTTCCACCAAAGATCACCCAGATCACTCAGTTCACAAAGCGGGATTCAATACACTCATACCATTTTCAACCCACTATCATTCTTATAGTTTTCTGATCAGAAAAATCATTTCCCGTAGTCTGATAGCTGTCCCCAGAGGCATTACAGTAAAGTAAGGTATTTAAACTAAGTTTTGGAAAAACTGAAATCAATTTGTGCTATTATCACGTGGCTATGCTATACCGCCCCCACTAAAACAATGCTATTGTGCGATTTGAGTTTCGGTGGGCGTACCCAGACGCTCCGTTGCGTAATATACGCTGCGTGCGTCGGCCTTTGTGTTGCGTTCGCGAGTCTCAGCCTTTTGTTAGAGACACGTGTACGCTGGCCATACAAAAATACAATTAGCACGTTTATCAATGTAGATGATCTTTAACTGTAATCATCTACCAAGCACCACACAGGTCTTTCCTTGTATCTCAGGCGAAGCTGTGCGTGTGTTTTACAAATTACCCCTTAATGTATCGTTTTTACTCTTTAACTACCAATAGCAACAAATCTTTCTCAGCACGTTTATCAATTATACAATGGCAAACAGGAGAGTGATATGAATATACACGAAAAAGAAATGCAGCTATATGCGTGTGTACGCAAAACAGAAATAAAACAGTTTTAAAAGATACTAGTGTGTTGTTCTTACCTCCGGTTCCCGGATTCCTTCAGCACCCTTTACTAAGCGAAGCAGACGCTTATCCCGTCAGCACTGCGAAGAATATGATCTCCCGCCCTTTGCTGATGGATAATGTCTGCTGAAATTACCTAGCAGAGATATGTGAAGGACTGGACGAGCAGCCAATTGATAAAGCTAAATATTTATCTTATATAAAACCCTTTAAGAGGTCTAAGAACACTGTACGCTATTTACGTATGAAGTACCGTAAGGGTACGCACGTTGCGTAACGATCGCTTAGCCATAGTCGAGACGCTCAAGCGCCACGTTCGCTCACGGCCAAGAGATCACAGGCAGGCACGCTATTGGCTGCCGACTAACGTAATGATTCGCTATAGCGTAGCGGACGCTCGGGACCACGAGGAGATCACCAGCGGCGCAGACGCTCACAATGTTAAACCTTTATATCTAAACCATAGACAGTGTATTATGCAGCAAAACCTTAGTGTAGTGATAGGGTGTAAATGCAACACAGTATATCCTTATTAACTCAAAAGCTGTTCGAGCGTCACCGACGCTCTGAGAATACTTAACACTATAAGAAATACACAGATACCGTGCTTAGGGTCCAACGCCATATATATATATTATGAATGTTATACTTGCAAAAGAATTAATACAATACAAGTTATACACTACAATATAACATAGACTAACTAACCAGATAACTACACAGGAAATACAATACAATACAATTACGTTTTAAGGGAAAATAAGAGAGAAAGAGGAGAAGAGAGAGAGAGAGAGATATGGCTCACAATAACAATAAGTACAATATGATTGCAGCGAAGCTTACACATGTGAGGAACAATCGCTGTGCAGTTAGTCAATGCTGAATACCGCATGGGATGGAAGCTAGACTCCATTTTGAGAAAGCCCCCATGATTCCAAAGACTGCACCACATGGTTGAAAGGGGGAGGGGAAAATACCCGGCAGCAGCCATTTTAGATTTGCAGGTCCAAACACATGGCACTCTCTGCTACACCACAATCACATAGCAGAAGACACAAGACTCCATTTTGTTCCAAAATGTCCAAGCCTCAGAACAATGCATATGTTCTGATTTTACAATTCCAAACCATCTAAATCACCTTTCACAATTTCAATCCAACTTCCTAGAACCATCTTATTCAATTTCACATTCCAAACAACTTCAGTATCTCAATAACCAGAGCATATGAGCTATCACAAGACCAGACCACCAGGTACCCACAAGTATCAGCCTGCCACTGCTACAAGCACATATTCAAAAGTACTGCATGGTCTTATTCATGATTAACAAGATATATTATAACAAACCAGCACAATCTATTTTAAATCACCATAGGCAAACAAATACCACAAATACTATGCTACAGATTGTCTACTGTTCCAATTCATCACAGACTTCACAGAGTATCAACACAAACACATATTTAAAACTATTCTATGCCAATCAGCCATGAGATATTGAGATTATGATACTTAGCCTTTTGTAAGGAGCCTGGTGATGATCCAGCCATGCTTGCTGTGTGTAAGGTAGCTGTGTGAGTGAGTTACAGTATATCTGTCCTCAGAGGCCCCCACAACTGACCCCGACCCCCCCAGACAGGAACTATTCTCCTGTGTGTCTGTTCCTGGGGGAGGGGTCTCTTTCTCTCCTTTATGATTGAGTCACTATTCTCTTTGTATATGCTGATCAGGTTCAGCCCTGAAAACTTTCTAACAAAGTGATCTTAGCTTTTATACATATAATCATATCTATCCGCTGCAATGTCCCACAACTTCACAACAGGCATCAAACTAACCCACACATCAATCTGCTTGCTTCAATACCAAACATGACGGGCGCATCTGGTTCTGTTCAAATAATACACATTCATGACATCAATTCATCAGCCAATTCTAAATCTCCATGATGTCTGGTGCCCGACATTATTATAACCATGTACTGTATGAAACAAGCGCCGAATCCATCTCCGTGCCATGTCCGAGCAAATGCGTGTGTTACTATATATTGCTGTGCTCGCTGCGCATATTTGCAAGTATAGCGACTTAAATGTGTGCAGTTTGTATGTTCTCTCTATGTAATATTTTTGACTTTGACACATCACATACACCGTGCCAGAAAAGAAAGCCACTGGGACCTGAGGAGGGGATGAATGCCATCCTACAGACACAACTTATGTAAGTACCAGGAGGGACGGGCCGCAGGAAGGGGACCATGGAGCTGCCAGGACCTGAGAAAGGGGGAGGTAGCTGCAGCTCGTCAGTGACACTAGCATTGCCTGCATCATTTATTGACAAGGGTGGTGGGGAGGGCTTTTGGAGTTACTCTGCAGGGCCGTAGAGAAGGTGGAACTAGTTCCAACTACCATTACAGGTGGTGGAATTCAGTTCCACTCCGTTCCTCCCCATTTTAACCCCTGTGTTAAAGTGTACTGTTCGCATTTGTATTGGACAATCAAATTTGTTTGATACATATACATTTATATAATTACATTTACATATTTACATTTACATTGTTTGATACATATACATTTGTATTGGACAATCACTGTGTTAAAGTGCACTGTTCACATTTGTATTGGACAATCTACATACTGGAGGTCATTCCGAGTTGTTCGCTCGCAAGCGGATTTTAGCAGATTTGCTCATGCTAAGCCGCCGCCTACTGGGAGTGAATCTTAGCATCTTAAAATTGCGAACGATGTATTCGCAATATTGCGATTACACACCTCGTAGCAGTTTCTGAGTAGCTCCAGACTTACTCGGCATCTGCGATCATTTCACTGCTTGTCGTTCCTGGTTTGACGTCACAAACACACCCAGCGTTCGCCCAGACACTCCTCCGTTTCTCCGGCCACTCCTGCGTTTTTTCCGGAAACGGTAGCGTTTTTCCCCACACGCCCATAAAACGGCCTGTTTCCGCCCAGTAACACCCATTTCCTGTCAATCACATTACGATCGCCAGAACGATGAAAAAGCCGTGAGTAAAATTACTAAGTGCATAGCAAATTTACTTGGCGCAGTCGCAGTGCGAACATTGCGCATGCGCATTAAGCGGAAAATCGCTGCGATGCGAAGATTTTTACCGAGCGAACAACTCGGAATGAGGGCCACTGTTCGCATTTGTATTGGACAATCAAACATGTATCATGTAGCATGATAGAAGAGGGGTGTGGCCATGCTAGAAATGGCTGCTGCTGGTGCGGGCAGATCAAGCCTATGGACTTTTTTGTACCTGTTTTTCATTTTGAGATCTATGAAAGATGATTTTGTAAGCTTAAAATCACCATGATAAACAGGATTTTTTACAACATCATGTTCACTGCAGCATATAAATTATTCCTATTTCCTACATGTTTTATAAAAGTCATCTGAAAAAAAAAAGAAAACTACTGTAGGTGGGACCTATAAACTGTGTATTTCCCTCTCCATACAGAGGAAACAGGAGCCATGCTCAGTACAGACCATATGACATGATGTGGATGACATCACAAAGGCTCTGACACTAGAGCTGTGTGATGTGGTAAGATTCTAGAGAGTCACTGCTGATGCAGGTGCTCAGTCTTCTTGTTAGTTGTGTTAGTAACACAATTACAATTACCAGAGCGTTATCTGCCGATTATTTTACCTGATTTCTTTTACGGAAATGTATTTTATTTTTTATTTTATTTCTAACATCTATAACCGGCTTCCTGACTCTTCAGGATCCAATTTATTTGAATTTTTTAAATCTCAGGATTTGTTCCACACAGCCTCTGCTCATCACCCGCCAGCGCTGCTGTGCTATATAAGGTATGTAGTAGATGGGAAAAACGGTTTTAGTAACAGACCCAGGAAATCTCAGGAGCCTAGAGCAGTATCACTGGGCCCCATAGATAGACTTGTTTAAGGGCCCAACAATGACTTTTCCGCTTCTGTCTTCTAATTCCACAGGTCAGAAGGAGATTTTTCAGACGCCTGGAGAAGTTATACATGTTCACATTTTATTATTACTTATTTCCCATGGGTTAGTGGCAGACGTTTGTGTTGCACACAGATCAGTCTCACACAACATTCGTCACTTCTGCACTAGCCTGATGCATCTGCCTGTCCACATTACTCAGAGAACATAAGTCATACATTGGTATTGTTATTTACTCATACTGGGGGAGACATACTGTACGCACAGTAGAGGTGTGGTATACTTTCTGCGCATTCACAATATTGACATTCATTTTGTCAACATGAGAATGTTGAAATTAAACATGTCGACATGCTCATAATGTTGACGTAAGCCCTTATTCAGGTTTGTTACCAAACCGAAAAGCACACTAATGGGCAAAAACATGTTGCACTGCAGGTGGGGCAGATGTAACATGTGCAGAGAGAGTTAGATTTGGGTGGGGTGTGTTCAAACTGAAATATAAATTGCAATGTAAAAATAAAGCAGCCAGTATTTACCCTGCACAGAAACAAAATAACCCACCCAAATCTAACTCTCTCTTCACATGTTACATCTGCCTACCTGCAGTGAAACATTGGGGGTAATTCCAAGTTGATCGCAGCAGGAATTTTTTTAGCAGTTGGGCAAAACCATGTGCACTGCAGGGGAGGCAGATATAACATGTGCAGAAAGAGTTAGATTTGGGTGGGTTATTTTATTTCTGTGCAGGGTAAATACTGGCTGCTTTATTTTTACACTGCAAATTAGATTGCAGATTGAACACACCACACCCAAATCTAACTCTCTCTGCACATGTTAAATCTGCCTCCCCTGCAGTGCACATGGTTTTGCCCAACTGCTAACAAAATTCCTGCTGCGATCAACTTGGAATTACCCCCATAGTTTTGTGGTTTGCTAACAAACCTGAATAATCCCCATAGACCATGTCAACAATCAGCATATCGACACTGATGCTATTTCAACATTGTTGAAACGTTGACATGGTCTTTTTAATGCAGTTCTGGCCCTAACCATCACAGTAATCCTTAGCTTAAGGAAAATGTCGACATTTACATTGCAATCGGCAGCACAGACGGTGTAATGGTTAGCATTACTGCCTCACAGCACTGAGGTAATGGATTTGATTCCTACCGTGGCCTTAAATATGTGGAGTTTGTATAATCTCCCCATGCTTGTGTGGGTTTCCTCCAGGTACAGGTTGAGTATCCCATATCCAAATATTCCGAAATACGGAATATTCCGAAATACGGACTTTTTTGAGTGAGAGTGAGATAGTGAAACCTTTGTTTTTGATGACTCAATGTACTCAAACTTTGTTTAATACACAAAGTTATTAAAAATATTGTATTAAATGACCTTCAGGCTGTGTTTATAAGGTGTATATGAAACATACATGAATTGTGTGAATGTACACACACTTTGTTTAATGTACAAAGTTATAAAAAATATTGGCTAAAATGACCACCAGGCTGTGTGTATAAGGTGTATATGAAACATAAATGCATTCTGTGCTTAGATTTATGTCCCATCACCATGATATCTCATTATGGTATGCAATTATTCCAAAATACGGAAAAATCCCATATCCAAAATACCTCTGGTCCCAAGCATTTTGGATAAGGGAGACTCAACCTGTACTCTGGTTTCCTCCCACAAGCCAAACATATACTGGTAGGTTAATTGGCTCCCAACAAAATTAACCCTAGTGTGTGTGTTCATGTGGTAGGGAATATAGATTGTAAGGTCCACTGGGGCAGGGACTGATGTGAATGGCCAAATATTCTCTATATGTGTGCGCTATATAAATAACTGGTAATACATAATTGTAAAATATATATATATATATATATATATATATATATATAAATATATATATTTAGCAAGGACGATAGTGCAGTTTCCCGGGAGCCCCGAGGGCGAACTTCCGGAAACGTCATCAACTTCAGACAATCCAGCCTGAGTGATGGCGCATACCGGCAACTATGTTCCCATCACCATGGCTACTGTATATACAAAAAACACTGCGCTAAATATCATCATAATAAAACATTCCACTGAATTACTTTGAGTTAGCAAGGGATCATTAGTATTGATTAACATACACCGACATCATATAATAGAGGTGTGCACCGGAAATTTTTCGGGTTTTGTGTTTTGGTTTTGGATTCGGTTCCGTGGCCGTTATTTGGATTCGGACGCGTTTTGGCAAAACCTTCCTGAAATTTTTTTGTCGGATTTGGGTGTTTTTTTTTAAAAAAAACCCCTCAAAAACAGCTTAAATCAGAGAATTTGGGGGTAATTTTGAGCCTATAGTATTATTAACGTCAATAACCACAATTTCCACTCATTTCCAGTCTATTCTGAACATCAAACACCTCACAATACTATTTTTAGTCCTAAAATTTGCACCGGGGTTGCTGGATGACTAAGCAAAGCGACCCAAGAGGGCGGCACAAACACCTGGCCCATTTAGGAGTGGCACTGCAGTGTCAGGATGACACTTCCAAAAATTGGCCCCAAACAGCACATGATGCAAAGAAAAGAGAAAAAGAGGTGCACTGTGGTCGCTGGATGGCTAAGCTAAGCGACACAAACACCTCAATATCACAGGATTTATTCGTTCTAATCAATGGTATTATTGGTCCAAATCACTGGAAGAAAATGATAAAATCACTGGAATTATTCGTTCTAATAAATGGTATTATTGGTCCAAATCACTGGAAGAAAATGACAAAATCACTGGAATTAAATGGCAGTAATGTCGGGAATTATATCAAATGGCAGTACCACTGGACATATACGGAAGTGTCAGACAGGATGGCACTTAAAAAAATTGGCCCCAAACAGCACATGATGCAAAGAAAAGAGAAAAAGAGGTGCACTGTGGTTGCTGGACGGCTAAGTTAAGCGACACAAACTACTCAATATCACAGGAATTATTTGTTCTAATCAATGGTATTATTGGTCCAAATCACTGGAAGAAAATGACAAAATCACTGGAATTATTCGTTCTAATCAATGATATTATTGGTCCAAATCACTGGAAGAAAATGACAAAATCACTGGAATTATTCGTAAACATTTGTAGAAAGTCACTGCTTTCTGATTACAGAAATGTTCAGATATTCCTGCGAATCCACAATCCCTTCCCAGAGGAAAAAGAAATTGAGAAACCGTTGTTTGAGTACGTTTGTTCTCTTTCCCTTACAAAGGAACAAACCACTTTCCAAGAAGACTGACATTTTTGGGATTATGGAGGCATAATGTTTTTGAATATAAATCCTAAAGCAGGTGGTGTATTAGAGCAAAAGAGTGCAAGAAACCAGCCATGCAGTTTCTGAAATATTATGACAAAATGTTACTGTATTTCATAAGCACTCATTCCTAACTCTGCTAAGTACTGTTTCTACTGTATCTGGCTTCCATGAGGTAGTTGTCCATTATTTCAGCTTCCATTGACATTTTTGAAAGCGGTAGAAGTTATCGATTCTTTCCCCCCCCCCCCCCCCCCTATTTTTAATTTTCTCCTGCATAGCCCAGTAAAATGTTGCAATGTTAAGTATTGACTTGTGCCTTCTGGGGGTCCACTTCTTCACCAAACCCAGCCAAATCTCATCCTAACCCTCTGTTCCACGTTTTCTATGTATATGTACCCCATCTGTGTAACCCATGTCTGTCTACCCCTCCCCTTTAGATTGTAAGCTCTCATGAGTAGGGCCCTCTTCCCTCATGTGCTTATCCTTTGTCTTACTTTAATAATATTCAACTATACCACATCCAGCAGTCTTCTGCCACCTAATACTTATTCCAGTGTCATCTGCTGATGTAACTATGTGTATTTACCCTGTACTTGTCCTATACTGTCATCAACTGTAAGTTGCTGTTTTCCTGTTTGATTATTTATGTACTCTGTAATTGGGCGCTGCAGAACCCTTGTGGCGCCATATAAATAAAGGATAATAATAATAATATAGGGTGTATAATCCCCAGGTGTATCTCACACATCGCTCAGTACAGATTACAGGATGTATAATCACCAGGTGTATAACACAAGTCGCACAGTACAGTATACATACTGGTCACAACAATGCAGCAGATATTGAGCACTGATAAGGATACTAGAAGTGACACAGAGCTGTAAGATACAGCAATGGCCTACTGTACTGTACAACTATATACTGTTGGTCACCAAAATGCTGCACTGTAATACTATATATACTGCTCACAAAATGCAGCACAGATATGGAATGGATACTTGCAGTGACACAGAGCTGTAAGATACTACAGCAATGGCCTAATGTACTGTACAACTATATACTATTGGTCACCAAAATGCTGCACTGTAATACTATATATACTGCTCACAAAAATGCAGCACAGATATGGAATGGATACTTGCAGTGACACAGAGCTGCAAGATACTACAGCAATGGCCTAATGTAAAGTACAATTATATACAGTTGGTCACCAAAATGCTGCACTGTAATAATTATAATACTATATATACTGCTCACAAAATGCAGCACAGATATGGAATGGATACTTGCAGTGACACTGAGCTGCAAGATACTACAGCAATGGCCTAATCATGTACTGTACAACTATATACTGTTGGTCACCAAAATGAAGCACACTGAGCACAGATATTTGCAGCACACTGAGCACAGTTATGGAGCTTTTCAGGCAGAGAACGTAGATATTTTCAGCACACTGAGCACAGATATTTGCAGCACACTGAGCACAGATATTTGCAGCACACAGAGCACAGATTACGGAGCTTTTCAGGGAGAGAACGCAGCCACGTCCTCTCCGTTCAATCTCCAATGCACGAGTGAAAATGGTGGCGACGCGCGGCTCTTTATATAGAATACGAATCTCGTGAGAATCCGACAGCGGGATGATGACGTTCGGGCGCGTTCGGGTTAACCGAGCAAAGCGGGAAGATCCGAGGCTGCCTCGGAACCATGTAAAATAGGTGAAGTTCGGGGGGGTTCGGATCTCGAGGAACCGAACCTGCTCATCTCTAATAATCATTATAATCAGAAAAAACAGTACGATATAAAACTGCCACAATCCTACAGAAAACAGGTAAGAGATAGTGTTTCATTCAGGCCGTGTGGAGCCACTGTATTCAAACAGTGAATCCAATGGGCCTCTTTTTGCAACAAGATTTTTCCTCTATCTACCCCTCGCTTAGTAAATGGAACCTGCTCCCACATCTTGTACCTCAATGTGGACAGATTGTGTTTATATTGCTTAAAGTGCTTGGCAACAGGTTGATCGACAACTTTACCCTCGAGTGACTGTTTGGTGGCGCTCCTATGTTGGGTCATATGCTCTTTAAACTGACAGGTCATTTTCCCTATATAAGTCACAGGGACACCATATGCAGTAGATCACAAAGCGACTGGTACAGGTTAATATCTGTCTGATTTTCATTTTATGGCCCAAATGAAGATGCACTATATAGTCCCCGTCTCTAAATACAAACAAGTGGTACACCCTGTACATTTATAATTGCCAGGCCTTCTAGACAAAAAGGTGGTACCAGGATCAGGATTAAGCTGAGAGATATCAGTATGGACCACCATATCTCAAATGTTTCTTTCTCTTTTATAACAAGGCAGAAGAGTAGGGGATGCAAGAGAAGGTATATCAGAGTCTGCCTGTAGAACAGGCCAAACACGTTTAGCTGTGTCCGTCAATTTCTTATTGGCCGTAGTGAAATTCATGACATAAACCATGGCATTATTACTTTTAGTGTTATCTCTGCACTGTTCTAATGGGATCTTGGGCTCAGATAATGCTCGTAATTTGGCTTCTTGTAACAATTTATTTGGATAACCTCTCTGTAAGAATTTATGTGTCATGGTGTCCATTTGAATCTCTCATCCTCCACATCACTACAAATATGGTGTACACGGAGCTATTGCGAATAAGGTAAACCATATTTTAAAGAAACTGGGTGATGGCTCGATGAAAGTAACAAACTGTTCACATCAGTGGGCTTACTGTAGATGGAGGTGGCAAGTTTATGATGACCTTTTATGATGTTAACATCTAGAAAATGAATGGTATCTGATTGTATATCAAATGTAAATTTGATGGCATCATCCATCAAATTTGCCTGCTCCATCATTGATATAAATCCTTCGTAAGACCCTGTCCAGAGCATAAAAATGTCATCAATATAGCGTGTGTACAGTGCTATATGTGACCTGTGCGACTCATTGGAAAAGAACAGATCTTGTTCCACATCGAACATAGATGCGTTAGCGTATGCTGTTGGTATGCCGCAAGATCCCATCGCACAACCTTAGGATTGCAGAAAACATTAATTGTTGAAAAATAAATAATTTCTATGCAGTGTCAAAGAGACCAAATACATAAAGAAATTAATCTCCGGACCTGCATAGTGAACATTATCACTAATCATCGTTCTTACAGCCTGCATTCCACAAGAATGCGGAATGCTGGTGTACAGGCTTATAACATCAGCTGTACACAACCAACATTGTTCAGGGATCTCCACAACATCTCTTAATTTCTGTAAAAAAGTAGCGGTGTCTTTTAGGTATGTAGCCTCATTCTGAATCACTGGTTGAAGAAAGTGTTCAATGTACTTGGAGAGTAAGGTGGACTTAAGTCGTTTAACAGACAGCTTCGTCTGAAGGAGTATTTTGATAGTAAGGGAGAAGTCCAGATTTTGACTACTGAGTGTCCTGTGAAAGCTAAATCAGTATTTTATCTGTACTCTAATAATTCTGCAATCAGATCGTATACTAAAACCCTGTGTAAATGTATCGATGAATGTGAGATTAAACCTTGTGTGGTTAAAGCTAATCTTTCTAAAGATGAACGTAGAGCTTTAAATGATCTGTCATCATACACTGATATCACTGTGCACACCGCTGATAAGGGGGGTGGCATAGTGGTACAGAATATGGCTGATTATAAACTAGAGGCTTATCGGCAATTAAATAACAGAAATATATATATATTAAATTGCCTGCTGACCCTACACATGAATATATTAGAGAGTTGACCGCTGTGCTTGGAGATGCTGTGGAGAGGGGTATTATTTATAAATACACCATGTCAGCTTTGCTCATTGAGTGCCCTCGGGTACCTGTATTTTATACTATACCTAAGCTGCACAAGGGCCCGGTTTTATTACCGGGCCGCCCCATTATTGCAGCTTGTGATTCTCTATACTCCCAGGTCTCCAAGTACATTGATCACTTTCTTCAACCAGTGATTCAGAATGAGGCTACATACCTAAAAGACACCACTACTTTTTTACAGAAATTAAGAAATGTTGTGGAGATCCCTGAACAATGTTGGTTGTGTACGGCTGATGTGGAATGCAGGCTGTAAGAACGTTGATTAGTGATAATGGGGCAGTTGTATTAACTTGGAGAAGGCATAAGGAAGTGATAAACCAGTGACATGTGCAAGATGATAAAGGCACCGGCCAATCAGATCCTAACTGTTAATTTACATATTGGAGCTGATTGGCTGGTGCCTTTATCACCTTGCACATATCACTGGTTTATCACTTCCTTATGCCTTCTCCAGTTTAATACATCTGCCCCAATGTTCACTATGCAGGTCCAGAAATTAATTTCTTTATGTATTTGATCTCTTTGACACTGCATAGAAATAATTTCCTTTTCAGCAATGAATTTTTTCTACAATTTCAAGGTTGTGCGATGGATCCTTGTGCCGCACCAGCATACGCTAATGCATCTTTGTTTGATGTGGAACAAGATCTGTTCTTTTCCAATGAGTCGCACAGGTCACATATAGCACTGTACACACGCTATATTGATGACATTTTTATGCTCTGGACAGGGTATTATGAAGGATTTATATCAATGATGGAGCAGGCAAGTTTGATGGATGATGCCATCAAATTTACATTCGATATACAATCAGATACCATTCATTTTTTAGATGTTAACATCATAAAAAGTCATCGTAAACGTGCCACCTCCATCTACAGTAAGCCCACTGATGTGAACAGTTTGTTACTTTCATCGAGCCATCACCCAGTTTCCTTAAAATATGGTTTACCTTATTCGCAATAGCTCCGTGTACACCGTATTTGTAGTGATGTGGAGGATGAGAGAATTCAAATGGACACCATGACACATAAATTCTTACAGAGAGGTTATCCAAATAAATAGTTACAAGAAGACAAATTATGAGCATTATCTGACAGGGCAGAGTTAACAATAAAAGGAATAATACCATGTTTTATGTCACGAATTTCACTACGGCCAATAAGAAATTGACGGACACAGCTAAATGTGTTTGGCCTGTTATACATACTCTTCTACTCTTGTTATAAAAGAGGAAGAAACATTTGAGATATTGTGATCCATACTGATATCTCTCAGCTTAATCCTGATCCTGGTACCACCTTTTTGTCTAGAAGGCCTGGCAATTATAAATGTACAGGGTGTACCACTTGTCTGTATTTAGAGATGGGTGACTATATAGTGCATCCTCATTTGAGCCATAAAATGAATATCAAACAGATATTAACCTGTACCAGTCGCTTTCTGATCTACTGCATATGGTGCCCCTGTGACCTATATTATATAGGGAAAACGACCTGTCAGTTTAAGGAGCGTATGACCCAACATAGTGTAGGTAGTTGTAATCAAGATAGTTCCTCATTAGTCTTGTTGAATATTTCTTTCCTTTATCTGTGTTTATACCATCTACTGTGTTAGTGCTGCTGTACTGCATTGGAGTGCATACTATTTTGTACAAGTACAATGCATACTATGGGCCTGATTGTGAGCCGGATGCATCTGCAGCTGCTTTTGTGTCCCACCATGACATCCTACTTACTAGTTTATGCAAATGCAAGAATCCACTTGTATATGACAGTTATTTGTGCATCTGCATGTGGAAGGCCATAGCAAACACTGTCTCTGTATCCGCAGTTGTCATCAGCAATATCTGGACTTGCATCCACCTGTTAGGGCTCTGTTTGTATATTTAGATTGTGCAGTACTGGGGTTCACCTGTTTGAGTCCAGGCTGCTGTCTGGACTTTACTCCCTGGACTATTGTAGATATTACGTGTTAGGAGTTTTATCCCCTCGAGTCATTACTGCTTTCACCTTTGTATCACCTGTTATATAGGACCCATTGACACAGAGTTACTGGTGGTTATTCAAGATGTTCTGTTAGGTTCCTGAGATGTTCCTGGATAGCCTCCTCTCTGACTTGCCTGTGTCCTGCTCATGATATATGCTTTAAAATGGAACTTTGATCTCCTGCTTGTCCACTGTTGAGTTACATCTGTATACAGGGGCAGAGAGGAGAGGGCGAGTGTGCAGACTCTGTGCTGGCCATCTTCTCTCTGGCAGTGCAGTAGACACTGGCTTTGTGCCTGAGTGGAAAGTGATGCTGTGCCTTATTCCAGAAGATTTCTCTACTGTGCGTGCAAAAATGGTCACTGTGCCATATTCCCTGTGATATCTGCTGCTCTGAAGTGCTGGGATGCCACCCAATGCTGGTAGTGGAGTGGTAAGTATAATTATATATGGGTGTGTGGGGTGGGCCCCCCTGGACTCAGGGACCCATGTGTCTGCACCCTGCACCCATTATAGATACTCCATTGTCCGTATAAATATTCTGTGTCTGCTGTTGCTGTTTGCCTGAGCCCTGGATTTATCTATCTTCAGCCTGTCCGTCATATACACATAAACTGGGACTTTGATCATCTGTCTGTCACGTCTGTATATATATTCTAGATTATTGTCTGTCTACTGCTTACTCATGTTTGTACAGATGGAGCCATACTAATCGTGGCTCTGTCTTTGCCAGGACTCGCCCGCGCCCCATTCACTGTAATGGGAGCGTCTCAGTGCACTCCCGTAGCACGGATAGGCGCCGGAACGCCTAGTCATGCCGGGAGTGCACGTTTGCGATGGAGCCGTTAAAGATGAGTGCGGCTCCATCTGTATATTATTCCTGGATGTTTCTGCCTGCTTACAGCACTTTAATCTGTATCTAGATTTTTGTTCTTGTACTCTCCATCCCTCAAAGGCTCTGTATAATCTTACATTCACATGTGCTGTGGATAATAAAACTGTCTTGCACCTGCATCCGTATCAGTATTTGGGTTTATGCACATTGTAACAGCACTCCATGCTGCGTGCAACAGATCCATCTGAGACGGACATTCCATCTCCATCTGCATGCTGTAAACAAGCGTGGAAGTCATTTTACATGCCCATGGCCCTACCACAAGATTGAACAGTTGTGAATGATTGAATGATTGCCACCCAGAAATGTCCATTTCATGGCTAGCATGGGAAGTCAATAGATAGATCATTCCGTCCACTCTGTCAGTCTCTGTACATGTGTGTATGCATGGTGTGGAACATGTGCAGTTGACACTTTCTACAGTGCATGTAAAATTTTCAGCTACAGTATATTCAAGATCCATCTGCATTTGGACTTGCGTCCGCTATAGAATCAAGTCCTATGTCTCTATTTTGAGGTATCTACATACCAGTTTTCACGGATGTGTGTGGCTGTGGATCCGTACTAAGGGGGTCATTCCGAGTTGATCGCTCGCTAGCTATTTTTTGCAGCACTGCAAACAGATAGTCGCCGCCTATAGAGGAGTGTATGTTTGCTTTGCAAGTGTGCGATCACATGTGCAACCGAGCACTGCAAAAAAGTTTTGTGCAGTTTCTGAGTAGCTCAGAACTTACTCAGCTGCTGCGATCACTTCAGCCTGTTCTTGCCCGGAATTGATGTCAGGCACCCGCACTGCAAACACTTGGACATGCCTGCGTTTTTCCAAACACTCCCAGAAAATGGACAGTTGACACCCACAAACACCCTCTTCCTGTTGATAAAGGCAACCCCAGGGCAGGGCAACCCTCACTGATCCCAGCTCAAGTACACACTCAATTGGTCAGCATCAGGTTCATTCATGGCTGCAGCCAGTTACCAGTTAAATAAAGAGAGTGAAGTAGGAAATAGCAGAAGCAGAAGTATTTAATTTGAAAAAACAGCACAATATAAAGAAGCTCAAATCTGCATACAATGACGTAGTTTCCTGACACATAGCTCTATCTTATTGGTTAACAAAACCTTATCTTATACGTCATATATCTAGAAACTTCTATAATTAACATATGAATTTATTGGGTTAACTATGGGGAATTTTGCTATAAACAAGACATACATTTGTCTGATATTGTTTCATACCTGCCTTACCACAAATGGGACAGATACCTTTTGAAGCCTACATGTCTAGCTGCTGACAGTTACATTTCAAGCAAGAAAGTACCAAAATATAGAACTGTGTTTTTCACTTAAAAGGTCATACAAAGTGCAAAACCTTCCACTTGTTCCAATATCAGCTCTGAACTGAAAAACAATATTAAACAGATTATTAGATGTCAATGAGACATATTAAAACATGGAGTCTATGAACAAGTATGGCTTCCATCTTTATCACTGTCAATCTCCTTGCGATCGGCTGTGCAAATGTATTCTTCATTAAATCCATCGCTCAGCAACGATCCACTTTGTACCCGTACGACACACCTGCGCATTGCGGTGCATATGCATGTGCAGTTGTGACCTGATCGCAGCGCAGTGAAAAATCCTAGCATGTGATCAGGTCAGAATGTCCCCTAAGTGTTGCAGCTGGGATGTGGTCTGTGAGACTAGGACGGGGAATGGGAGGATTAATATAACTCTTCTTCATGCAGTCTAGAGGTTAGAGAGGAACTGTGTGAGTAGCTATCTGATGATACATAGACAGGGCAGTTCTATGTTTGCTGGATATTTATGATGCACCTAATTAGATCAGGGATTATGGAGCTGTCAGGACTAGTAAGTCTCTGAGATAGAATTGATGATGGCACTAACAGTGGAAACAGCGATGATGCAAAATCTGCAATTAAACCAGCTGTACAGGAACCAGTTACTTGAGAAGACGCTGGGATTGAACCAGCTATTCAGGAACTGGCAGTTTGAGGAGACGCTGGGATTTCCTCTAGTTGTTACTTGCTGTCCAGTCCTGCCATGCCATTATGGAAAAGAATGTCTGCAAGTCTGATTTTAATATACAGTATGTCACAATCTCCCGAACCACGGTCCTCATTTACCTGGTCTGGAAGGTGTTTGGCTCCCCTATTCTCTCCTGTTAACCAGGCTATGGCTTCCTCTGGCCAGGCCCAGGCAGCGGCAGTGGTCTCAGCATTTTATGCTGAAGTAGGTGCTGCCATTTTGGGTCTCCCTCCATCTCCGGTCAGCCAATTCCAGTCAGATTACAACTATGATTAGGCAGCCTATTTAAACCCTTTGTCAGCTCTGTAGCATACACTGATCTTAATCTTTCCCTTTGTGGACTGCTGGTGAAGGCTCATGGTGATTCTGCTATTCTATTAGCTAGTATCCTCCATTTCCTGCATTCATTGCTCCTGCAATAAATATCCTGTTGCTGCCCACTTGGACTACAGCATTCCTCCAGTCTTGCTCCTGCTGTGAATCTCCTGTTGCTGCTCACTTGGACTGCAGCATTCCTCCAGTCATGCTCCTGCTGTGAATCTCCTGTTGCTGCTCACTTGGACTGCAGCATTCCTCCAGTCATGCTCCTGCTGTGAATCTCCTGTTGCTGCTCACTTGGACTACAGCATTCCTCCAGTCGTTGCTCCTGCAGTGAATCTCCTGTTGCTGCTCACTTGGACTACAGCATTCCCCCAGTCGTTGCTCCTGCAGTGAATCTGCTGTTGCTGCTCACTTGGATTGCAGCATTCCTCCAGTCATTGCTCCTGCAGTGAATCTTCTGCTGCTGCTGCTGCTGCTTACTATAGTTTGCAGCTTTTCTGCTATTCCTGCTTTTACTGCTTCTACAAGCACATCTCTTATAAAAACACTTCTCCAATTACTATGAACTAGTGATGAGCGGGTTCGGTTCCTCGGAAACCGAACCCCCCCGAACTTCACCCATTCTACACGGGTCCGAGGCATACTCGGATTCTCCCGTATGGCTCGGTTAACCTGAGCGCGCCCGAACGTCATCATCCCGCTGTCGGATTCTCGCGAGATTCGGATTCTATATAAGGAGCCGCGCGTCGCCGCCATTTTCACTCGTGCATTGGAAATGTTAGGGAGAGGACGTGGCTGGCGTCCTCTCCGTTTATTAATGTTGCTGCAAATATTTGTGCTTATTGCTTAATTTTGGGGACTGGGGAGCAGCTGTATTATATAGGAGGAATACAGTGCAGAGTTTTGCTGACCAGTGATCACCAGTATACGTTGTCTGCCTGAAAAACACTCCATATCTGTGCTCAGTGTGCTGCATATATATGTGCTCACACTGCTTTATTGTGGGGACTGGGGAGCAGCTGTATTATATAGCAGGAGTACAGTGCAGAGTTTTGCTGACAGTGACCACCAGTATACGTTGTCTGCCTGAAAAACGCTCCATATCTGTGCTCAGTGTGCTACATATATCTGTGCTCACACTGCTTTATTGTGGGGACTGGGGACCAGCAGTATTATATAGGAGGAGTACAGTGCAGAGTTTTGCTGACCAGTGACCACCAGTATTATACGTTGTCTGCCTGAAAAACGCTCCATATCTGTGCTCAGTGTGCTACATATATCTGTGCTCACACTGCTTTATTGTGGGGACTGGAGACCATCAGTATTATATAGGAAGAATACAGTGCAGAGTTTTGCTGACCAGTGACCACCAGTATTATACGTTGTCTGCCTGAAAAACGCTCCATATCTGTGCTCAGTGTGCTGCATATATCTGTGCTCACACTGCTTTATTGTGGGGACTGGGGACCAGCAGTATTATATAGGAGGAGTACAGTGCAGAGTTTTGCTGACAGTGACCACCAGTATATATAGCAGTACGGTACGGAAGGCCACTGCTCTACCTACCTCTGTGTCGTCAAGTATACTATCCATCTAGATTCTATACCTGTGGTGCATTTTAGTTTTGCAGTTTGCTGACAGTGACCACCAGTATATATAGCAGTACGGTACGGAAGGCCACTGCTCTACCTACCTCTGTGTCGTCAAGTATACTATCCATCTAGATTCTATACCTGTGGTGCATTTTAGTTTTGCAGTTTGCTGACAGTGACCACCAGTATATATAGCAGTACGGTACGGAAGGCCACTGCTCTACCTACCTCTGTGTCGTCAAGTATACTATCCATCTAGATTCTATACCTGTAGTGCATTTTAGTTTTGCAGTTTGCTGACAGTGACCACCAGTATATATAGCAGTACGGTACGGAAGGCCACTGCTCTACCTACCTCTGTGTCGTCAAGTATACTATCCATCTAGATTCTATACCTGTGGTGCATTTTAGTTTTGCAGTTTGCTGACAGTGACCACCAGTATATATAGCAGTACGGTACGGAAGGCCACTGCTCTACCTACCTCTGTGTCATCAAGTATACTATCCATCTAGATTCTATACCTGTGGTGCATTTTAGTTTTGCAGTTTGCTGACAGTGACCACCAGTATATATATCAGTACGGTACGGAAGGCCACTGCTCTACGTACCTCTGTGTCGTCAAGTATGCTATCCATCTAGATTCTATACCTGTGGTGCATTTTAGTTTTGCAGTTTGCTGACAGTGACCACCAGTATATATAGCAGTATGGTACGGAAGGCCACTGCTCTACCTACCTCTGTGTCGTCAAGTATACTATCCATCTAGATTCTATACCTGTGGTGCATTTTAGTTTTGCAGTTTGCTGACAGTGACCACCAGTATATATAGCAGTACGGTATGGAAGGCCACTGCTCTACCTACCTCTGTGTCGTCAAGTATACTATCCATCCATACCTGTGGTGCATTTCAGTTGTGCACAGTATATAAAGTAGTAGGCCATTGCTATTGATACTGGCATATAATTCCACACAATAAAAAATGGAGAACAAAAATGTGGAGGTTAAAATAGGGAAAGATCAAGATCCACTTCCACCTCGTGCTGAAGCTGCTGCCACTAGTCATGGCCGAGACGATGAAATGCCATCAACATTGTCTGCCAAGGCCGATGCCCAATGTCATAGTAGAGAGCATGTAAAATCCAAAAAACAAAAGTTCAGTTAAATGACCCAAAAATCAAAATTAAAAGCGTCTGATGAGAAGCGTAAACTTGCCAATATGCCATTTACTACACGGAGTGGCAAGGAACGGCTGAGGCCTTGGCCTTATGTTCATGGCTAGTGGTTCAGATTCACATGAGGATGGAAGCACTCATCCTCTCGCTAGAAAACTGCAGTGCCACTCCTAGATGGGCCAGGTGTTTGTGTCGGCCACTTGTGTCGCTTAGCTTAGTCACACAGCGACCTTGGTGCGCCTCTTTTTTTCTTTGCATCATGTGCTGTTTGGGGACTATTTTTTTGAAGTGCCATCCTGCCTGACACTGCAGTGCCACTCCTAGATGGGCCAGGTGTTTGTGTCGGCCACTTGTGTCGCTTAGCTTAGCCATCCAGCGACCTCAGTGCAAATTTTAGGACTAAAAATAATATTGTGAGGTGTTCAGAATAGACTGAAAATGAGTGTAAATTATGGTTATTGAGGTTAATAATACTATGGGATCAAAATGGCCCCCAAATTCTATGATTTAAGCTGTTTTTGAGGGCTTTTTGTAAAAAGAACACCCGAATCCAAAACACCCCCGAATCCGCCAAAAAAAATTCAGGGAGGTTTTGGCAAAATGCGTCCGAATCCAAAACACGTCTGCGGAGCCGAATCCAAAACCAAAACACAAAACCCGAAAAATTTCCGGTGCACATCTCTACATGAACTCATAACTACTTCAGTTCCCGCGTATATGTGGTGCCTCTCATCCTACAGTATACACTGTTCTTTCACCTTTCATTTCCCTCACATGCCTCGCCCTGTGCTACCCTAGAGGTTTCATTCTGTGAGTTCCCTGCAGCAATGACCATCCTATCCTTGTGGCAGTCCTTGGCGAATGGTTGCAATACCCAAAGAAAATATCCCCTCTTAATCTAAGTAATTGACTTTTTTCAAAGTGATGCCTGCTTATAGTTTGCTGGATGTGCTGTCATTCACTCTTCAAAAAGGAATTCATATACACACACATAAAAAAGAAAAACATTTAAAAAAGTAAGTGCACTGAGGTATTAGTGATTTATAGTAAAAAATATCACTTTTTTGATATTTATCTAAAAATTATAGCTCCGTTGGAGATCATCTTACACGATTCAAGAAGATTTCAAAGATTATAGAATGGTGAAAGAAATAGTATAGAAAATGTGCAGTAAAAACTATCAACTTAACCTATGATTAATGCTTGTTATCAAACAACAAGAAGTAAGGTGTGTAATATTATTTAAAAAAAAACCTCAGAATATCCGTATTCTATACCCACATGTACAGTATATAACAAATATACCCACTTTCCGGGGCAGTCGAGCCCATGGCTCGGATCTGCCCCGGCTCCCGCACTGAGGACACCACCTGCATCCCCTGTCACAGTAAATGCACTGTTGGTGTATCTGCCCTGCACTGTATCCTACATTGTATCCAACCCACACTGTACTGCACTGTATCTGACTAACATTGTATCCAGTACTGTATCCAATTGCACTGTATCCAACCAGCACTGTATCTGACCCACACTGTATCTAAACAGCAATGTATCCAGCACTGTATCCAACCCACACATTATCCAACCAACAGTTTATCCTGCACTGTATCCACTGTTTCCGACCTACACTGTATTCAACTAGTAATATATCACGCACTGTATCCGATCCGCACTGTTTCCAACCCACATAGTATCCATACAGCACTGTATCCCGCACTGTATCCAACCCACACTGTATTCAACCTGCATTATATCCAACCCACTCTGTATCCCGCACTGTAACCATCCCACGCTGTATCTGACCTGCACTGTATACAACCCACACTGTATACCGCAGTTTAGCCAGCCAGCCTTTGGCCGATATTGGGGAAAACAATATTGTGAGCTGTGAGGTGGTCAAAATTGAGTGGAAACTAATGTTATTGAGGTTAATAATACTCTAGGGTAAAAAAGGTCCAAATTAAGCGATTTAGGGGGACATGTACTAAGCAGTGATAAAAGTGGAGAAATGAGCCAGTGGAGAAGTTGCCCATGGCAACCAATCAGCATTGACGTAACATTTATAATTTGCATACTATAAAAGTATACAGAGCAGCTGATTGGTTGCCATGGGCAACTTCTCCACTGGCTCACTTCTCCACTTTTATCACTGCTTAGTACATGTTCCTCTTGGTTTTTTTGTCGATTGTTACATGTTACATCTGCCTCCCCTGCAGTGCACATGGGCCCTCATTCCGAGTTGATCGGTCGCAAGGCGAATTTAGCAGAGTTACACACGCTAAGCCGCCGCCTACTGGGAGTGAATCTTAGCTTCTTAAAATTGCGACCGATGTATTCGCAATATTGCGATTACTAACTACTTAGCAGTTTCAGAGTAGCTTCAGACTTACTCTGCCTGTGCGATCAGTTCAGTGCTTGTCGTTCCTGGTTGACGTCACAAACACACCCAGCGTTCGCCCAGGCACTCCCACCGTTTCCCCGGCCACTCCTGCGTTTTTTCCGGAAACGGTAGCGTTTTCAGCCACACGCCCCTGAAACGCCGTGTTTCCGCCCAGTAACACCCATTTCCTGTCAATCACATTACGATCGCCGGAGCGATGAAAAAGCCGTGAGTAAAATTACTTTCTACATAGTAAAGTTACTTGGCGCAGTCGCAGTGCGAACATTGCGCATGCGTACTAAGCGGATTTTCATTGCGATGCAATGAAAAATACCGAGCGAACAACTCGGAATGAGGGCCATGGTTTTGCCCAACTGCTAAAAAAATTTCCTGCTGCGATCAACTTGGAATTACCCCCATTGTTCTATATGCATATGTGTTCAATGCTAGGTCTTCCTTGTGTTTATCTATTGTACTTTGTGCAGTCCTCTACTCCACTCTGCGGAGTGATCTCCACATGTTGCTTAGATTACTATGAGTGTATAGGTGCACCACACATACTACACCCATTATAGATACGCCCCATGGTGGCAGCAGTGGAGCCTCGAAGAGCATTTTGTAATTGCATCAGACATCCATGTATGTATTCTGCAACCTAGTTAGTCATCCAAGAACAGGTAACAGTTTGTGTTATTACTTTGCAAAAGTCAAGTATGTGAGGGGCTGGGAGATGGGTAGACTGAAACTTTGCCTAGAGCAAGAGACACCTTGTAGCGGCCCTGCAACCTGCATATTGTGTTGAGAGGGCTTGTGTCTCACCACAATTGCCCACATTCTGGTGGAATCAGCTCCCTCCAAGGGAGAAGAAAACAAGGCCTGCACATTCTGCACCTGTAGTGGATGTTTATAATTCCAGGCTTTCTAAATTGCACTGCTGTAGCTGGAGAAACAGAGGTCCAGGTTATCCAGCTCACCCAGAGACAGCAGGAAGTCAGTTGCAGGAGAGGGGTTTAAAAATAAAATTTACCCCCCACAATGCATTGCATTGATGCCTGTTAGTAGACCAGTGAGCAGGGCTGAGTTTATAGCGCCAGCAGTGGCGGAACTAGCGAGCGGTGGGCCCAGGTGTGACAAAATGCTTTGCCCCCCCCCCCCCCCATCCCATCCAAGTCCACCCCCTCACCCCTGGAGAGGATCTGGTGAGGGGGACCTGCTCAGGGCCAGAGAAATTGATACCTAGCAACAGTGGTAGACATTTTAGCACTGTGTGCAAGAAACGGCTTTGGAGCCCCACCCCTGCATGCAAAACAGGGGCAGTGCGCGCCGTTGGCGTGCGAAAATGCATAGTGGCGTGGCTTCGTGGGGAAGGGGTGTGGCCACAAAATAATACCAATTCATAAAATGGTGCACAGTAGTCTCCATTATTCAAATGACGCCGCACAGTAGCACCACTACACCAGGTAGAGACCCTTTTACACCTTACGGCGGACAGATTCCTCTTTTTACACATTGCGACAGACAACGTCCCCCTTTTTACACATTATGGCAGACAGCGTGCACTTTTTACACATAACGGCAGACAGCGTCCCCTTTTTACACATAACGGCAGACAGCGTGCCCTTGTTACACATAGCGGCAGACAGCGTTCCTTTTTACACATAACGGCAGATAGCGTGCCCTTGTTAAACATGGCGGCAGACAGCGTACACTTTTTACACATTACGGCAGACAGCGTCCCCTTGTTACACATTACGGCAGACAGCGCCCCCCTTTTTACACATTACGGCAGGCAGATTCCCCCTTTTTACACATTGCGGCAGGCAGATTCCCCATTTTTACACGTTGCGGCAGGCAGATTCCCCATTTTTTACACATTGCGGCAGGCAGATTCCCCATTTTTACACATTGCGGCAGGCAGATTCCCCCTTTTTACACATTGCGGCAGGCAGATTCCCCCTTTTTACACATTGCGGCAGACAGTCCCAAGAAAGAAAGAAAGAAAGAAAGAAAGAAAGAAAGAAAGAAAGAAAGAAAGAAAGAAAGAAAGAAAGAAAGAAGAATTATACTTACCCTCTCCGCTGGCTCAGGCTCCTCGGTGCAGCTTCTGGTCACTCACAATTCCCGGGCAGGAGAGAAGGAGGAGGAGGGAGGTGGAGGAGGGAGCCGCAGCAGCACTGTGTTATTGGTGGAGGCGCTGCTGCTGCCCCTCTGCTTCACTATAGGCTGTTCTCGGAAGACAGCCTATAGTGAAGCAGAGGGGCAGCAGCAGCAGCGCCTCAACCAGTAACAAAGCGCTGCTGCGGCTCCCTCCTCCGCCTCCCTCCTCCTCCTTCCCTCCTCCTCCTTCCCCCAGTGGCAAACGCAGGATTTGCATGGGGGGGGGGTTTCCAGAACTGGGCGGAGCCAAACACGGGGGTGGGGACTGAGGTGACCCAGTATATGCTGGGTCCGTAAAACTAGTGTGTCTGTGTGTGTATATATATATATATATATATCTACACATATATATATACATATATCTACACACACACATATATATATATATATATATATATATACATACATATACATACACACACACATACATATACACGGGTGGTCTTCAGTATGCCGGCGGTCGGGCTTCCGGCGGCCAGCATACCGGCGCCGGGAGCCTGACCGCCGGCATACCGACACTTATTCTCCCTCGTGGGGGTCCACGACCCCCCTGGAGGGAGAATAGAATAGTGTGGCGCGCATAGTGTGGCGAGCGCAGCGAGCCCGCCACACTGTTGGTAAGCCGGCGGCCGGCCTACCGGCGCCGGTATGCTGGTCGCCGGGAGGCCGGCCGCCGGGAGATCGTAGTGAACCCATATACACATATACATAGCATATTAAACATGCATACATATATACATATATATATATATATATATACACACACACACACATACAGTACACATATATATACACATGTATATATATATATATATATATATCATATGTGTGTGTGTGTGTGTGTGTGTATGTATGTATGTATGTATATACATGTGTATATATGTAGGCACATGGATATATATGTACTATAATTAAAATAAAGTAAACTTTTATTGCACTTGCAAGTGCCACCAGGAAGACAGCAGGCTGCAGAGGACGCTAGACAGTCATTAATAATACTCATGCAGCTAAAAAAAAAAAAAAAAAAAAAATTTTTTTTTTTTTTTAGTGGAGGGGGGTTTCTGGGTACTCGGAAACCCCCCCTGGGTGCGCCACTGTTCCCCCGTACCGCTGCTCTTCTCCACTCCTCTCTGGGCAGCTGTGCGCTGCGGGCAGCGGTTGCCCGCAGCGCACAGCGGCATGTAATGAGTCAGTTTGACTCATTACATGCTTTGGGCCCCTGGACAGAGGCGGGCCCCAGTGCAACGCACTGGTTGCACTGGCGGTAGTTCCGCCTCTGAGCGCCAGGGACTGTGGACATTTGCTGTGCCAGGAGAGCTTGGCATGTGTAGCTGCAATCCACTGCAGCACAATGACTTTTCAGCACGGGAAGTGCTAGGACCTTTTATGTTTGTCTGTTTGTTTTCTCTATATACGTGTGTGACCAGGCCCAAGCCTGAGTATGCCGTGCTACAGTGTCTGATGCCAGTAAAGACACTGTGGTTGTAACTGAAAACCTGCCTATGAGTCCTTATTTACTATACCCATGTTACATTATGTAATTAGACTATGGCAGTGTGTTTGAGTGGCTTTGGTGCAGTGATTTGGAGATATAGGGTTCTATTACTAAGCCTTGGATGGAGATAAAGTACCAGCCAATCCGCTCCTGTCATTTTTCAAACACAGCCTCTGGCATAGCAGTTAGGAGCTGATTGGCTGTTACTTTGGGATCTATTTACTAAGCTCTGGATGGAGATACAGTCACTGGAGAGAAAGCACCAACCAATTGGCTCCTGTCATTTTTCAAACACAGCCTGTGACATGGCTGTTAGGAGCCGATTGGCTGGTACTTTATCTCCAGCGACTTTATCTCCATCCAAGGCTTAGTAAATCTCCAGCTACTTTATCTCCATCGTCCAGGGCTTAGTAAATAGACCCTATACTCCTGATAACAAGAAATACTGAAAAGATAATAACTAAACAAATCAAACATAAGTTATTGAACAAATAAAGAATGTTGTTTTTCTGACAATAATACTGAACCAACAAAGCTAATGCATGGTGACAGGTGTGTCTTAAAGGTGGTGCAGTGCTATATCATTAAGTCTATTAGAATGTATCAGTGTCAGCAGCGGGATAAGTGATAGCATGATTCAAATACTAATGAAGCCATAATTATGGTGATCTGCTGGCGTAGGCAAACCAACACAAAATGGCATCATTCAAGATAATGAAAGGAATCCAATCAAAAATAGACCTAACATGGTGAGCTTTAGTATTTCCTTGACTCCTTTATATTGGTAAAGTGGCCACAAAAGTGCATTATTTGCTTCTCCATATGTTTACTGTCTTTACAATTTCTAAACATTTCTTTCTCTTCCTTTTTCACTGTAATCATTTTTCTGAAATCTCTGTTTTTTTAGCACGGTATAGCTCTTCTGGTGCAGTAAATGACATTAGCCTTTTGTAAATTCTTGCAGAATATAACAGATCATTGGTTTTATAACACAGTCGCTGCTTCTGCATTCTGATGAGATTAGTAGCAGCACTGACTATAACGGTTCTGCATACCGCTAGTTAAAAAAAATAAAAGTTTACTAAATGGTCTCTTGCCAACTGTATCTTAAAATCGTTCGAGATATTTTGCTTTTCATACTTTTATTTAGGATTCCCAGCAGGTTCTGATTTAAACAGGAATCACTATGCCAGTAGCACATTTATTTACATGTTAACCCACCTAAAACATTCTAGCCCAAACAGTACTACTTGTTATGTGCTATGTATCTGTATTTGTATTTCAATTTTACTGAAGAAGGAATGAAACATATTCTTTAAATATCTTGCAACCTCTTGGTTGGAGTAAATACAAAGCAGATGCATAAAGTATCATATAAACTCTATACAGATCAAGCACACCTATAGTACTGTGCCACAGGGGTGCCTCGGACATGGGGTAAAAATTTGTGTAAGCCTGTAGCTATAATTCTCACGGTCTTTACAGTTGGTGTTCAGCAGCAGATGGTGGAGGGTGTTCTAAACATGGGCACCAATCAGATTGTGTGATTGGTGCATGGAAAGTCCACTTTGAAGCCACGGGACAGTAGAGCAATTTTTTTTAATGATTACATACCTCCTCCCACTTAAGTAGCAAAATGATTAAGATTTTATACCGACAACCCTTGCAGTTCCCAATTCCCTCACCCCCTGTATACAGCTACAGTATATCCATACTTCCCAACATGACCCTCTCCAGGAGGGACAGAATGCTCTGCTTCTGGACTTCCCTCTTACTGTATGATTGCCATCAACTGTGGTGAAACACCTTTGTTATCCATTCACCTGTTCAAAACAGGTGAGGGCAATCATAAATTAAGAGAAAAGTCCAGGAGCAGAGCATTTTGTCCCTCCGGGAGAGGGTCATGTTGGGAGGTATGGTATATCATTGGTTATGAAAATTAACTAAACTACTCCAAATCCTTGGATACACCAGGGTTTCCATATAATAATATAAGGTCAGTCATGTTTAGGCAATTCCTGACCAACTGCCATAGGTGGGTTATAGAGACATATTTTTGTACATATTCTGTATTCTCAGTAGATGAATATAGGATGATAAACCACAAACTGTTCATAAAGCATCAAAAACAATTATATGAAGTTTCCTTCCTCTGTAAATAAAAATATGGATTTTCAAATGTACCGTGAATCTGGAGAAAGTTACCAAAATCGGCTTCCAAATGTATACTAAAACTATTCACCTGCCAGGGGAACTGATATAAATCAGTATGTCAAACCAGTTACTCCATGTATATTTATCTAGTGCCGTAAGAAGTCTTTAGGTGTTCTCTATAACCTTCTGTTTGAGATATCCATAAAAAATGTTTCTATTAAACCATTTGTAAATGAGTTGTGAATTCACTCACCAAAACTGGATGAGATACGTAGAAATGATCTTGATTGGACTAACTAGAATACTGTTGGTTGGAGCAAAGGAAGACATATTTTCCACTAAACCCCTAAATCATTATCAGTAACTAAAATAAGCAAACAAAATTTTTTTTAATCTTTTCGTTTATTTTTCTTCTTTTTTTCTTCTAAGAATAAATAAAATATTTTTCTAAAGAGATTAGCTTTCCTGCTTTGTAAATGCTTCTACCCTACTCACACCCATTATTTCCCAAAGAAGTGGGTAGCTGACAATATTATATTATATGGTGAATTTTAAAAGAGAGTAAGATGATATAGTCCAGCCGTGGCCAACCTGTTGCTCTTGAGACGCATTCGGCTCTTTCTTTATTCAAATGTGGCTCCCGGCACTCAAAGTCACCTGATCACAACAGATCCTGGAAACTGGTGCACTCCAACCAGATACACAGCAGCACTACGGCAACTGAAAACTGAGGGAGCCAGATACTGGGCTGTAGTGACAGATGAGGGTGAGCTGGAGTGACACAGGAGGGTGCTGGCAGGAGTGACACAATGGGGAGCTGGCTTGAGTGACAAAGGAGAATCCTGGCAGGAGAGACACAATGGGGAGCTGACTGGAGTGACACAGGAGGGTGCTGGCTGGAGTGACACATTAACACATGGGGGAGCTGGCTGGAGTGACACATGGAGGAGCTGAAGTGTATTATGTGAATATGGCTTTTTCAAATATATTTTATGTGGATCTGGATTTTTAAATTATTTTATGTGGAAGTGTCTTTTTCAATGTATTTTATGTTGATTCTGGCTTTAAAATGTATTTTATGTGGATCTGGCATAAAGGGGTGTGGCCTAGCAGGCACAAGGTCACACCCCATTTTTGCACACGCTCCTTCGGCTTGATGTCTGCTCTTTGACGTACCTAACAAGATTTGTTGGCTCTTTGTCTCTGACTGGTTGGCCACCCCTGCTATACATAATATTTTTTCCTTGGTTGTATGGGATCATCTGTGCCAGAGCTGTATACATTTTTCAAGCTTACATGGACTATTCCTACCTTCCAAATTTCCAGATTGGAAATTGGGCACAGATGCAGGGGCGTATTAAGAGAGTAGGGGGCCTGTTTGCAGTCTTTAAGTTGGTAGGGGTGGATTTAGTAATCAGGGCGCACCTAGGCACAACAGTAATGGCCACCCTTCTGCCCAATTTTATTATTTTCATTGTTTAGTTATAAGCACTCAGTATGTATTATAGTAATAAAAAAAGCTAGGAACCATAACATTTAATTTTACATTAATAATGTATACATATTTACTAAGTAGGAGAGCTTACAGGGACAGTCTGTACATGTCCTACCCACTTACACTCCACTCAAGGTGGTGTATGGTACTGTAGAGTGAAATATATTGTAGTCACTGGTAAATTTCGGGCTGACAATACTGAAACAAGCAGCCAGGTGGCGCCCCCCAACAAGTGTCACCCCTAGGCACATGCCTCACATGCCTAATGGCAGCACAGTGGGACTCTGAGGACTAGGGTCACTAGGAGACCCTAACGCTGTAGCAGAGTCCAGTACACATGTAATTTTCCTAATACACATGCGTAAAAGGCTGGGAAAATGTCCACCACACCATTTCCCAGTGATTGGTGTAGCACTGCTGCCACTGACATGGGACTCTGGAGGGGTAAGTATTTAAAAAATGGGTGCAGGGTGTGTGGTGTGGGCTCCACTGGACCCACTATAGATACCCCACTGCACACATGAACATGCAGGCCATTCACAAACCACTTCCGATCTGACTAAACAAAGCTACAATGTACCTAACCTAACTTGTTTTGCACTAGACCACGTTGGCTGTCCCAGGAAAATTGGGAGTGTTGGCAGATTTGAGCCTTTTACATGATCTTAGATGGATTGTGTGGAGTGTACCTGCAGGTCCCACAGTTTCGGCATTCCCACATTAAGCGCATGTAATACAGTATATTGTGTAAATACGCCTTTCATGTGATAGAGGAAATGTATGCATGTGTGTAAAAATACAGTAGATGTTTACAAATACATGTATATATGCAAATGGTTAACACTGCATATGTGTAATACTTGTATACAGTACTTTTTACTAAAGGTACGTTGTGGCAGCATCTTTATTTTAGGTACAAACTTTTATCATTGTTCACTTATTAGAACTATTTATGGAAACAGGAGAAAATTAGAAAAATAATATCAGAAATGAATAAATAAGCATCAGCAGGCTTCTCCAGAGTATGGTAGCTACTATAAATCTTATTATCTACTTGTAACTTTAGTAGAGTATTTGTATCTACATTTACCATCTCCTTATACTCTATGGGGAGAACACAATTACCGGCGCCAGCTGATTCAATTAGCGGGGCTTACTCTGAGCGTTAAGCCACAGAGGTGGACTACTCCTCACAGCCTCAGGAGCTACAAGGAAAAGTCCACAATAAAATAAAGCCTCTGGGGTATAACAAGCGGGAAAAAGGTTGTTTTCTGGAATAGCTCAGGGCAGAAGCGTCACCGGGTGTAGTGACACCCTGTATGCACCCTTGATATGCCAGCGCGCCGGAGGCAAAAAGGGGGGGTGGCCGCAAAGAAAGGGGGCATGGCCTCGCGGGCCGTCACTCCGGGGGCGTGCCCAGCATCTCAGGAGATGCAGGGCTTTTACTGGGCTGCCCCCAGAGACTGTCTGCAGCGCTGTCGGCTCCTCTTCTATGACAGGAACCGGGTACTGTAGCAGAATTTCACACTGCAGCACCTGGCTCTTGTCATTGCGGAGGAGCCCACAGATTGGTGTCACCCCTTCTAGGGGTCCCACCCGGGTGCGGGCCGCACCCCCCGCACCCGTCTTGTGACGCCACTGGCTCAGGGCGTGTAACCTGAAGCTATTCTCGTGCGGCAAACCCTCTGGCTAATTGGATTCCCCCCTATATTGTGCTGTAGGTTTTGCTTACAAATGTGTAAAAATTTAGTTCTTTTTGAGACCTATACTAATGTATAGTTCTTATCAACAATTTTATTACGCTATGTACAGTATGTTGTTAGATAGATTAAGAAAATTTAGATAGATTAAGAAAATACAAACAGACATTTTCCTAATACGTGGACTCATTTATTTGCCAGTGAATTTATTGTGTTTCAATGTAACAATTATGTTTTTTTAATTATATAACAATTAAAGTTTACACGTCTATATCTACCAGTTATCTTCAGAGAACTGATGTCATTTATATTCAAATTAACTGATATGTGAAAATAAAGTGGAACTATTATTGTTCTCTTGCTTCTAAGATGTAAATCTACCGCATGTAACAATGCAATTAGAGTGCAGTAGCTATCACGGCTATCAATGGTACATTTGTGACACCCCTAGCGGTGGGTGTTCAGTGTAGTGTGAATCTTACATAGTCTTAGAAGGTTTTTTTAAATAATTTTCTTGTCATGGAATGAAAGAGGAACAGAGAACCCCCAAATACCAAATATAAGGTGAACATGAGGAAATAAAGTGGCATTTAGATTTATTAGACTGCAACATTTTGTCACTGTACTGTTTAAGGTATCATGAGGCCTTACTGTAGACAAATCACATGGCCCTATGTGGGCACTGCCATTATGTAGTGTTGATACTGCTGATATTGGAGAAGCCTTGACGCGCCCAGCATCTAGACATGTCTTTGCAAACGCATGTGACCAATTTCTCTGAAATTCTATTACCAGATAGGTTCAGGTGTGGTTACAGGTCATTTTTAGTGTGCTGGGGGGATGCCGGGGAAGGGGGGAGAGCACAGAGCACCCCCCCTCTATCTGCTGTTTGTTTGCGACCCCTCCCCTTTTCTAGTACCTGATATATAATTATCTCCAATAATGATTGAGCAGCCACCACTGTTCGTCTAAGGTACAGGAGTTAGCAGATGTTGAATAAAATAATCCTTTAGTTGCGCAGACCTGCAATGGCCCCAATTACTGTACTCCCATAGAACTATAGATCATGGCTGTTGCTATAGGCACCACTATTGGGCATTACCTTAAGAAACAATGTAACGTCAATACTTACTGCAATATTCAAAATGCTTAAAAAAAATATTGAACCACATGGGGGTAACTTTGATTCTAAATACCAGAATGCTTGTCACATGACTGAAATGCCCTACCACCTTGTGGCTGTAATCAGTGTCGGACAGGGGCATGAAGGGCCCAACAGGTAAATACAATCACAGAGGCCCACTAAGGGGCATTGCCATATGCTGGAAGGGGTGTGGCCAAGTGACCAGAGAGGAGTGGCCAGCCATTATAGGCGCCACCTAGCATAGTATATAAAAAAAAAGAGCTCTACCTCGCTGCCCACTTCAAGCTGTTGTATATGTGCCTGGGTTACACTGGGAGAGAGCAGTAGTATATGTGCCTGGATTACACCAGGAGAGAACAGTAGTATATGCGCCTGGGTTACACCGGGATAGAGCAGTAGTATATGCGCCTAGGTTACACCGGGAGAGAGCAGTAGTATATGTGCCTGGGTTACACCAGGACAGAGCAGTAGTATATGTGCCTGGGTTACACTAGGAAAGAGCAGTAGTATATGTGCCTTGATTACACCGGAAGAGAGCAGTAGTATATGTGTCTGGGTTACACTGGGAGAGAGTAGTAGTATATGTGCCTGGGTTACAGCGGGAGAGAGTAGTAGTATATGTGCCTGGGTTACACTGGGAGAGAGCAGTAGTATATGTGCCTGGGTTACACCGGGAGAGAGCAGTAGCATATGCACCTGGGATACACCGGGAGAAAACAGTAGTATATGTGCCTGGGTTACATGGGGAAAGAGCAGTAGTATCTGTGCTTGGGTTACACTGGGAGAAAACAGTAGTATATGCGCCTGGGTTACACCGGGAGAGAGCAGTAGTATATGCGCTTGGGTTACACCGGGAGAGAACAGTAGTATATGCACCTGGGTTACATCTGGAGAGAGCAGCAGTATATGTGCCTGGGTTACACCGGGAGAGAGCAGTAGTATATGCGTCTGGTTTACACCAGGAGAGAGCAGTAGAAAATGCACCTGGGTTACATCTGGAGAGAGCAGCAGTATATGTGCCTGGGTTACACCGGGAGAGAGCAGTAGATACACATAAAGACCCCATTATAGTGCCAGATACAAATAATGACCCCAGTAGTGCAGTGCAGGGGCGGATTGGGATAATTCAAACACTAATCAGCACATAATATTCATATTCCCCTCACATCAGTCTTAACATAGCACCAGCCTGCACAAAATATTAACCGGTCTACACTAACACCCACATAACATTAATTCCCCACAAACTACAGTAGTCCCAATATACAGTAATATTAATACCCCTCAGCACAGTTCATTAAAAGCTACTCCAATACAGGTACTGTACCTGCTCTGAAAAACGCTGTGGGAGGAAGTGATACAGGAATGCCGGGGGGTATTGATCTGCATCGCTGCCCTTGCAGTAAGGTTGCTGGTTCCAGTGTAAAGGCAAGCCACCAAAAAACACAAAGTCAACTATTAGACCAGCTCGGGCAAAGGACGCCACGTTGCAGTGATGTCCTGTGTGTGCGCGGCTGGTTAGCCTATTACATCCCGCCGGAGCCACGCTACGCCTACACAGGATGTGCCTGCAAGCCATAGTAGCTAACAACTTCCTGTTTGCATTGTGCAGGAATGCAAATCCTGGAAGCGCGTCTGTGAGCCAGCCCAGCAGGCAGCGGTGTGAGAAGACTATAGGATCAGCCTAGCCAGGAAGATGATGGGAACGGCCTAGGAGGATCTCACATGGTGTCCCGCTGGGCCAATCCACCCCTGGTGCAGTGCCAGATACACATACACCCCCAACAGTGCCAGATACACATACATCTCCAGTAGTGCAGTGCCAGATACACAGATGCCCACGGCAGTGCCAAATACACATATGCCCCCAGTAGTACAGTTGTGCAGTGCCAGATACACAGATGCCCCCAGTAGTGCCATTCCAGATACACAGATGCCCCCAGTAGTGCCGTGCCAGATACCCAGATGCCCCCAGTAGTGCAGTGCCAGATACCCCCAGTAGTGCAGTTCCAGATACACAGATGCCCCCAGTAGCGCAGTTGCCAGATACACAGTTACTGCCCCCAGCAGTGCCAGATACATATACGTACTGGCCCCAGCAGTGCCAGATACACAGGTACTGCCCACACAGTGCCAGATACTCAGGCACTGCCCACACAGTGCCAGATACACAGGCACTGTCCATACAGTGCCAGATGCCCCTGCAGTGCTGCACACCTCCGCCATTACCTTGGCTCTGCTGCTGCTTCCACTGATGGTCCTGGGGCTGAGGGCCGGGGAGGAGATTGCAGCATGCGCCTCTCCTCCCCTCAGTCTGACTTTGCATGATATGCAATCACTGCTGCTGCCCAGGATAACCTGCTGCTTCCGCTGCAGGTCCTGGGGCAGGGGGCCGGGGAGGAAAGCGCAGCGCATGCCTCTCCTCCCCTCCCCTCAGCTGAACTCTGCGCTAACCCGCCGGCTTCTGCTCTTGTGGCTGGGACGGTAGCCGTGGAGGACAGTGAAGCCCCGCCCTCACACAAATGAGGGCGTGGCTAATGCTTGGCAGGGCCTACCGGTGAGTTCACTGGCTCCCCGGTGGCCCAGTCCGAGCCTGGCTGTAATACACTTAAATAAGAATATAAGCAGCCATAAAAAAAGAACTGATAACGTATTCAAATAACAATCATAAATAGCATTCACTATAACGAGTAGAGATGAGCAGGTTTGGTTCTCAGAAAACCGAACCCCCCCAAACATCCCGTTCTGAGACAGAATCTGAGTCCGGCTCGAGACTTCCCGCCAGACTCGGAAACTAGAACGAGACAAAACGTCATCATCCCGCTGTCAGATTCTCGTGGGTTTTGGCTTCCATATAAACAGCCGCCCATCGCCACCATTTTCACTCCGTACTTGGAGAGTGAGGGAGACAGACCTCTGTCTTTCTCTGTGGGTGGTGGCGTGGGATGGTGTCAGTGTGTGCTCTCTAGGGGTGCTGTTAGGGGTGCTGTTCTGTCACTGTGATGTTAGGGGTGCTGGCCTGGCTGTCACTAGTGTTTCATGTGCTGTTAGGAGTGCTGCAGCTGTACGAGTGTTGTTGCTGTCCTGGATGTCACTGTGTTGTACAGGGGGCAGGGGCACTGTCCTCCTGTATGCAGTGAAAATGCAGGGGTGCTGGCACTGTCTTGTATGCTGCAAAAATTATGGGGTGCAGTAAAATAAATGTACACTGGCCCTTGTCTTGTATGCTGTAATAATTCTAGGGTACAGTAAAATAAATGTACATTGGCCCTGTCTTGTATGCCGTTATAATTCAGGGGTGCAGTAAAATAAATGAACACTGACCCTGTCTTCTATGCTGAAAAAAATATGGGGTGCAGTAATATAAATGTACACTGGTCCTGTCTTATATGCTGTAAAAATTCTGGGGTGCTGTTGTTAAATACATGTACACTGGCCCTGTCTTGCATGCTGCAAAAAATCTGGGGTGCAGTAAAATAAATGTACACTGGCCCTGTCTTGTATGCTGTAATAATTCTGGGGTGCAGTAAAATGAATGTACACTGGCCCCGTCTTGTATACTGCAAAAATTCTGGGGTGCAGTAAAATTAATGTACACTGACCCTGTATTGTATGCTGTAAAAATTCAGGGGTGCTGTTGTTAAAATAAATGTACACTGGCCCTGTCTTGTATGCTGTAAAAATTCAGGGGTGCAGTAAAATAAATGTACACTGGCCCTGTCTTGTATGCGGCAAAAATTCTGAGGTGCAGCAATATAAATGTACACTGGCCCTGTATGCTGTAATAATACAGGGGTGCTGCTGTTAAAATAATAGAACACTGCTCCTGTATGCTGTAAAAATACAGGGGTGCTGCAGTTAAAATAAAAGTACACTGGTCCTGTATGCTGTAAATATACAGGGGTGCTGCTGTTAAAATAAAAGAACACTGTCCCTGTATGCTATAAAAATACAGGGGTGCTGCTGTTAAAATAAAAGTACACTGGTCCTGTATGCTGTAAAAATACAGGGGTGCTGCTGTTAAAATAAATGTACACTGGCCCTGTCTTGTATGCTGCAAAATGTCCGGGTGCAGTAAAATAAATGTACACTGGACATTGCATCAGCTTTCCATTGCACTGCAGCACTAGATGGGCCAGGAGCTCCTGTGAGGCACAAACAGTTACTGAATAAGGCCCAGTATGGAGTCTCATTGTGTCTTACAGCCAGGAAGATGCCTGGCTTGCCAGGCTGAGGCATGCTGTGGGCACAGAGGTTAGCATTGCTTCTTCCCACAGTCCTACCACAGTCGAAATGAGTTTTGACTGTAGAGTGGTAAGCTCCACTAGGGCAGGGGCTCAATAACAAAAAAATCACTGCACAGTCATGCTTAGTACTTTACTGAACCCACCCGAACTCAACTTGCCTCATCCGGGGCTGCAGTGGGGGCTCAGGAGGGGCTGCTAAAACATCTAAGGGCCTGCTTTATTTAAAAATAAAATATGAATAAAATATACAAGACACAGGTATGTTCACATGCATGTAGCTGGGAGCTGTGAAAAACAAAAATAAGGCGTCTGCCACAAAATATGTAAATAAAAATGCAATAAAAAAATGGAAAAAAAGAAACCCACAAGACTTTCACAAAATAAGTCTACAGACTCCGTGGAGGGGAAAATATCCAATGGTGGGAACTTTGTGGTCTGCAGTAGACCGCGAGGTTAAGTGGGGCCAACCACAAGAGTGACCTTACTTAACCTCGTGGTCTACCGCAGACCGCAAAGTTCCCACCATTGAATACAATGGAGCGCCTATGCGCTACATTGTATCTACAGTGCGCAGCCTGACTGACAGCTCAGGAGCGCACAGCCAATCAGGAGAGTGCCATGACGTGGCGCTCCCTGATTGGCTGAAGGGACCCTCTTTGACAGCAGTCATGGGGAGTCCCGCCAGTCGGGGACAGGGGATCCATGTGTAAACATGGATTCCCTTTCAGTGCGTGGTTCGGGTAATCCGTTTTTTTATTTTACCAAGTCCCTGGATTACAAATTTAAAGAAGAGGACCGATCTACACAGGATTGTTTGTGAGTATAATTTTTATTTACAGGTACCCCGTGGATTCTACTGGAGAAGAGGACCGACTGCTTCGTGTCAACATAGGTAAGTATGTATGTATGTAAGTGTGCATGTATGTTTAATAAATTTTTACTATCACGGTGTGTGTGTGTGTTTTGTTCTTATTTGGGTATTATAGGTACTAGCGGGCCCGTTTCCCCGCCCGCATGCTGTTACTTGTGGTTCTCCAAGTACCAGCTTGCGGGGGAGGCTTGCTGGGACTTGTAGTTCTGATACAAAAAACAATATTCTTTCTTTTAAACAAAAGGCTATCAGGCTCCCATCCACTGCCCTTGGATAGGGGGGACAGCCTCGGTCCTGGCCCTTGGGTGGCTGGAGGGGGGACCCCAGGGTACCCCGGCCAGGGGTGACTAGTTGGAGGGAGGGTAATGCCACGGCCGCAGGGACCAATATAAAAGTGTCCCCCGGCTGTGGCATTATCTCTCTGACTAGTGGAGCCCGGTGCTGGTGTTAAAAATACGGTGGACCCCTACGTCTTTTTCCCCCCGTATTTTTTGCACCGGGACCAGGCGCAGAGCCCGATGCTGGTTGTTAAAATATGAGGGAACCCCTGTCAATTTTCCCCCCGTATTTTTACAACCAGGACCGGCTCAAAGAGCCCGAGGCTGGTTATGCTTAGGAGGGGAGACCCCACGCAATTTTTTTTCCCAGATTTTTAACTCTTTCACACCCCTTCCCACTGATAAACATGCACGGATCTCACGGATCCGTGCATGCCTATCAGAACACGGTAAAATAAAGCAGGTCTATTTGAAAACTGCTTTTTTTTTACGATTTGTATTTTTTCACGGCAGTGATTGTGAATTCTAATTTTTAGTAAATTACAGAGTTGTATAAAATAACAGGCATATTTGACCGATGGTGTATTCATTCGTATTTTTTTTCTTTGACTTCCAAAAAAATACGAATGCCCTCATCACTGCCGAGATTTCAGTTTAGTAAATTCTCGAGATGACACTTTGATGAAAAAACACCAAATCGGTCACAATCGGGAGCTTAGTAAATATACCCCCATGTTGCAATGCAAGGGGAGCATATCCATTTAGTTTTTCTACACACAGGTAAATACTGGTTGATTTTGCATGCAGCCCCCAAATGCTGGGCAGCTTTATTTTTTACTATTTTTACACTTCAATTTACATTTGAGTTTGAATATGAAGTATCAGACAGTGAAAAAAGTGGAGAAGGGGACCATCGGAGAATTTGCACATGGTAACCAATCAGCTTTGACTTAGCATTTATCAAGTACATTCTATGAAACGATAGGTACACGCTGATTGGTTGCTATGGTCAACTTCTCCACTGGCCCAATTCTCCACTCTTATCATTGCTTTGTACATCAACCCACACTTTCTGCACATTTTAAATCTGCCCTACCTGCAGTGCAACATGGTTTTGCCAAGGTACAAAGATTTGTAGAGAGACGTCCATCAGCGGCATCACAAGTCCACTGCTTGAGCACCATCGGACGCATATCGGTTGCACTATTGATCATCTATGCAATCCTATAGTTTTCTGTCGGGAGTAAGACGAAGGAGCTATTGCAACTGCATACACAGGCGCAGTCACAGGCTCTGATATTCCCACAAAACGGTCGTAACATGCCTGCATTTAACCAGTGGCGTGCAGCGAGGTCAGTGGCTGGTGAGGCATGCCCACTAAAGTCGCCGCTATGGCCGCTGCCAGAGGCGAGTTTAGACCTCATGGGGCCCTAAGCAATGCACCGATTTTGGGGCCCCCTTCCTCATACAATCCATAGCATTATGGGGGTCATTCCAAGTTGATCGCTATCTGCCATTGTTCGCAGCGCAGTGATCAGGATAAAAAGCTGCATTTCTACGCATGCGTATGCACCGCAATGTGCAGGCGCGTCGTACGGGTACAATGAGCATCGTGGGTTTGCACAGAATCTAACAAACACTCCTGTCGCACGACCGAACGCAGGAAGATTGACATGAAGTGGGCGTTTCTGGGTGTCAACGGACCGTTTTCAGGGAGTGCTTAGAAAAATGCAGGCGTGCCAGGGAAACCACAGGCGTGTCTGGGCGAACGCTGGGCGGGTGTGTGACGTCAAAAGCCGTCCCCCCGTTGTAAGAATCAACGCACAGGAAGAGTAACTACAGGGCTGGAGTTGTTTTGCACAAACTGATTTTGCAGGCGCTCTGCTGCACAAGCGTTCGCACTTCTGCAAAGCAAAAATACACTCTCCCGTGGGCGACGACAATGCGTTTGCACGGCTGCTAAAAGTAGCCAGCGAGCGATCAACTCGAAATGACCCCCTATATCCTGTCCTCACCGCCCCTGGCTGTGCCTGCTGTGCTTGTGTCTCCTTCTACCTGCACTACAGCAGTAGGGGGCAGATTCTGGAGCCTCCTTTTGGGCAGTATGGGGACAGACTCTGCTCTCCTCCATCCGCCAGCAGCAGCAGGTCCCCAAACAGATGCGCTGCTGCTGGGAGAGCTGCTGCTTGTGGTGGAGGCTAGAGACAAGCAGAGTCATCCCTGGCCAGCATTACCGGTTTAGGAATGGGCTCTACCTAGCGCAGTTAAGGAACAAGCTGCAGGAGGGAGGGACCTAACAGTTTTCGGTATTCTGACCATCGTCATCTCAAGCGCCAGGATTCTAATACCATCCCTCACAGTGGTTGAAGTGGGGATATGGAAAAGTGAAGGTTGCAATTATGTGCAAGCCGAAGGCGCGTGCGCTCTGGATAAGGAGGCGTGGCCACTCACAAGGGGGCGTGTCCTTCAGTGTAGTTTACCCCACCATATACTCCTTATACACCACAATAGTAGGACCCCTTATACTGTCTAGTACTGGTGCCCATTTCACATTATACCACACAGTATGAGCCGAAATTCACATTATACCACACAGTATGAGCCGAAATTCACATTATACCACACAGAATGAGCTGAAATTCACATCACACCACACAGTATGAGCCGAAATTCACATTATAGCACACAGAATGAGCCGAAATTCACATTATAGCACACAGTATGAGCTGAAATTCACATTACACCACACAGTATGAGCTGAAATTCACATTATAGCACACAGAATGAGCCGAAATTCACATTATAGCACACAGAATGAGCCAAAATTCACATTATGGCACACAGAATGAGCCGAAATTCACATTATACCACACAGAATGAGCCAAAATTCACATTGTAGCACACTGAATGAGCCAAAATTCACATTATAGCACACTGAATGAGCCGAAATTCACATTATAGCACATGGTATGAGCTGAAATTCACATTATAGCGCACGATGGAGGTCATTCCGAGTCGTTCGCTCGGAAAATGTCTTCGCATCGCAGCGTTTTTCCGCTTAGTGCGCATGCGCAATGTCCGCACTGCGACTGCGCCAAGTAAATTTGCTATGAAGTTTGGATTTTTACTCACGGCTTTTTCTTCGCTCAGGCGATCGTAGTGTGATTGACAGGAAATGGGTGTTACTGGGCGGAAACAGGCCGTTTTATGGGCTTATGGGAAAAAACGCTACCGTTTCCGGAAAAACGCGGGAGTGGCTGGAGAAACGGAGGAGTGTCTGGGCGAACGCTGGGTGTGTTTGTGACGTCAAACCAGGAACGATAAGCACTGAACTGATCGCAGATGCCGAGTAAGTCTGAAGCTACTCTGAAACTGCTACGAGATGTGTAATCGCAATATTGCGAATCTTTCGTTCGCAATTTTAAGAAGCTAAGATTCACTCCCAGTAGGCGGCGGCTTAGCGTGTGCAATACTGCTAAAATCGCCTTGCGAGCGAACAACTCGGAATGAGGGCCGATATGAGCCAAAATTCATATTATGCCACATGGAATGAGAAAAAATTCAGGGAGAGTGACAGCAGGGACATAGAGACCGGGAGAGTGACAGAGAGAGGGACAGCAAGGGCATACTGTAGGGACTAGGGAGAGAGAAAGGCAGCAGGGTAAGATTACCTATTAAGCAGCATAGGTGCTAAGGATGCTGTGGTCTGCGGTGCGGTGGATGAGGAGGCTGTGGTCGGCATTGGTGCAGAGGTGCAAACAAAGACTGAGGGCGGCGGCGGTGCGGCTGAGGGTGGTGGAGGTGTAGCGAGGAGGAAGCAGAGGGCGGTGGCAGTGTGGCAGCTATGATTACAGTGCTACTATTTCAAATCTGCTGCAGACCAGCACCCTATCAGGAGCGGTACACCACAGAAGATCCGCTCATACACGGCACACCACAGGAGAGTCACTTATACACGTCACACCACAAGAGAGCTGCTTATACACCTCACACCACAGGAGAGCCGCTTATACACGTCACACCACAGGAGAGCCACTTATACACGTCACACCACAGGAGAGCCGCTTATACACGTCACATCACAGGAGAGCCGCTTATACACGTCACACCACAGAAGATCCGCTTATACACGTCACACCACAGGAGAGCCGCTTATACACATCACACCACAGAAGATCCGCTTATACACGTCACACCACAGGAGAGCCGCTTACACATGTCACACCACAGTAGAGCAGCTTATAAACGTCACACCACAGGAGAGCCACTTATACACATCACACCACAGGAGAGCCGCTTATACACGTCACACCACAGAAGATCCGCTTATACACGTCACACCACAGGAGAGCCGCTTATACACATCACACCACAGAAGATCCGCTTATACACGCCACACCACAGGAGAGCTGCTTACACATGTCACACCACAGGAGAGCAGCTTATAAACATCACACCACAGGAGAGCCACTTATACACATCACACCACAGGAGAGCCGCTTATACACGTCACACCACAGAAGATCCGCGTATACACGTCACACCACAGGAGAGCCGCTTATACACGTCCCACCACAGAAGATCTGCTTATACACGTCACACCACAGGAGAGCCGCATATACACGTCACACCACAGGAGAGCTGCTTATGCACCTTACACTACGGAAGAGCTGCTTGGGGGGAGGGATGGAGCTGAGGGGAGAGAAGGCAAAGTAGCAGTATGGGGGGTGCTGCCGATGGGATGGGGGTGGGGGCACAGGCGCTGAGCTCGGCACCCACGGAAAATGATGAACACCCACAGGGCCACCCGGCCATGTGCAGGTCCTTATAGTCACCCGCTCACCCCCTCTGGCGGTTCATCTGGTGTATGACTATGCTACGCTCACCCCCGCTGGTGGCTCATGTGGTGTATACATACATCACATGAGCCGCCAGTGGGGGTAAGCGCAGGATACTGTCAGTGAAGCCCCGGGCACGGCCCGACACTACAGCTTCCCCCAGCCGCCCAATACTCCAGAGACCAGGAGGCTGACTGTGAGCTGAGGGTGGAGCCACGGGCCGTAAATTCCTTTGCCCACGGCTCCACCCCTAGCTCACAGTCAGCCTCCTGGTCTGTTGCGTGGGCAGCTGCGGCAACGTAATTACGTCATGGCACCCACTGGCAAAAAGATAGATCAGCGCCACAGGGTTGGGGGAGTTTGGGAGTTTGCAAGCTACTCACAAGTCACCAGTGTCTGTCATAGTGGCTGTGGTCTCTCACATATTGCCAGATGCTGCCGCCAAGCCTCTGCAACTTTTCTTGCGCTCCCTCCAGCTGACAGCCCAGCTCAGCTGGCAGGTGAACGGCAGGCGGCAGTGAGGGGGGAGGGGAGATAAGCAGTGAGCGGCGCTGATCTGGGTTGATGAGCTGGGGGGAGGGTGATGAGCTGGGGGAAGTGTGATGAGCAGTGAGTGGCGCTGATCTGGGGGTGATGAGCTGGGGAGAGGGTGATAAGCAGTGAGGGGTGATGAGCAGTGAGCGGCGCTGAGCTGGAGGTGATGAGCGGGGGAGTGATGGTTGTGAGCAGTGATGAGCTGGGGGTGATGAGCGACGCTGAGTGGGGGGGAGGGTTGAGGAGCAGTGAGCGGCGGTGAGCTGGGGATGAGGAGAGGCGCTGGGCAGGGGGGGCGATGGGCAGTGAGCAGCTGTGATGAGCGGTGGTGAGCGGACTGGGGGTGATGAGCAGTGAGCTGCTGTGATGAGCGGCGGTGAGCGGACTGGGGGTGATGAGCAGTGAGCTGCTGTGATGAGTGGCGGTGAGCGGGCCTGGGGGTGATGATGTGATGAGCGCGGGGTGCTGGGGGTGATGAGTGGTGAGCTGCTGTGATGAGGGGGGGGGGTTTGTTGGGGGTGATGAGCTGTGAGCTGCTGTTATGAGGATGGGGGGGGCTGGGGGTGATGACCGGTGAGCTAGGCTGGATGATCAGCTGTGATGAGGGGGGGGGGGGGGGTGATGATGTGATGAGGAGGGGGGGGCTGGGGGTGATGAGCGGGGGCGTCATGAGCACTCATCGGTGATGTGCAGCGCCGGCGGTGACTGGGGGGGCTGGGGGTGATGAGCGGCAGGGACGGGTACTGGGGGTGATGAGCGGGGGCGTGATGAGCACTGAGCAGTGATTAGCGGCGGTGAGCGGGGGGGCTGGGGGTGATGAGCGGTGGCGGTGAGCAGGGGGGGGCTGATGAGCGGTGGTGATGAGTGGCGGCGGTAGTGAGGGGAGGCTGGGGCTGATGAGCGGGGAGTGAATTCAGCAGCGCCCGCCACGTAGTCAGGCGAGCAGAGGCGCCCAGGGTCGCACAAGAAGTTCAGAGGGTCTGGCTGGCCAGATGAATGGAAGCGGGACCCGACCCGAGTCGGGAGAACAGCTGCAGGACGGTGATAGTCAGCGGAACTAATGGGATGTTCAAATTCTGGTGCCCAATCATATTTGCATCAGTGACAGGGGAGTGCTTTCATATGGGCTGAAAGCACGCCCCTGTCACTGAGGCACTTATACTAGTGCCGCTTGACCTGTTTTTTTTAATGAGCTTTTACAGACCTCTCCTTGGTCCCGCCCCCTGCCCGTCCCCAGTTTCCGGCCTTTTGTCATTATCAACAGGAGGCACCGCTCTCAGTGCCTCCAAAACAAATTTGAACCTGTTTTAAAATTATTACAATAATATAAAGCATATACTTAGGTCACAGAATATGTGTCATAAGTATCTTCTTTATATTATTGTAATCATTAATGACGGGAGAATGACAGGGGAGAATGACAGGGGAGTCACTGCCTCCCCTGACTGCACGTTCCTGCATTTAACTCACCCCTCCCCCTGTTCTGTACCACAGATGCTCACTGACTGTCAATCACTCTGCATCCAAATCTGAACTGAGACCGCCGCCACCAATCAGCATTGCTTTCACTATGCGTTCACCTCTGAATCACGCCCATACTCATTTAACACATAGGCGGATTCCTATAGTTTAGTATATATTTTTTTAATTTACAGTGCACTAAGGGGCAGAACTAGCAGCAGTGCAGCCAGTGCATTGCACCTGGCCCCATGCTATTAAGAGGTCCGAGGCTCTTCCTCTCTGCCTCCTGAGCAACTGGGACTGGCTGAGTGCTGAGGGGTAGGCGATGGTGCCCGATTGATGTCACGATCTCAGCAGGGAGGATAGGAAGAGCCGCCCTGCCCCGCCTGCAGTTCCTGTAACCTTCTCCCAGACTGAGCCAGTCAAGCCATGCTGTTCCGCTGTGGTCCCAGCTGCCAGATTTCACTGCCTGTAGCCACCTCACATCTGTCATACTGCCTCCCCAGTCACCACTACTTCCTGTCACTCAATGCCTCTACCTGTCACCCAGTTCTTCTCACTGTCACCCACTGCCTATTCCCATCACCCATTGCGACTCCCTGTCACCTTCTGTCTCTCCATGTCACTCACTACCTCTACCAGCCACCCTCTGCCTTTCCCCATTACCCACTGCCTCACCCTCTGTCGCTCTCCTGCGTCACGATTTTCCCATCACCTTTTCTCTCCTGTCATCCTCTGCCTCTCCAAGGCATCACCCTCTCCCCATCACCATCTGATTCTCCCTGTCACCCTAACTGCCTCTCCCCATCACCATCTCCCTGTCACCCACTTGCCTGCAGCCACCTCACAGCTGTCATATACTGTCGAATTTGGCCCCGTTTCCCTCAAAAGTACGTGAATCGGCAGCTATACCGCCGATTCACGTACTATTCGACAAGTCGAATTCCCAGACTTGTTGAATAAAAACAGCTGGGATTGAATAGGTCGAATCACGATTCGACCTTAAAAAGTCAAAAACTGTCGTCTTTTCGACAGGCAGCAGCTTTCGACCCTAATTGAATATACCCCTATGAGCTTCAATGGGTTTAAGGAGACAAAGCAGGTTGTGTGAGTTGGGCTGAACAAAATGTGGTGTTTCAGATAAAAAAATGTGTTTTAAAAGTTTGTTTAATATTAAAAAGCAAAACACTAACATATTTAAACACATTTGCATTATTAACATTTTATACTGTTAAACTTTATTTTACATTATTTTTTTAACAGTGTAGAAAGCAATTTGCTGAAAGTTGACCTATTGGTCCATTATCCATGATCTGTACATATTTAACTCACCTACACACTCAAACATTTTAAGATTCTGCAAAAGCATTACATTTACATTATATGGATATTGGGGGTCATTCTGAGTTGTTCGCTCATTGCCGATTATCGCTATGCTGCGATTTGTTGCTAATTGCGCATGCGCAAGGCATGCAGGGCGCATGCGCTTAGTTATTTAACTAAAAACTTAGCAGTTTTGCTGTGGATCCTGCGGCGCTTTTCAGTTGCACTGCTGATCGGTGAATGATTGAAAGGAAAGGGGCGTGTCTGGGCGCTATCTCCCCACCGTATATCACTATGTTACTTCACCACACTACATCTCCACACTATACCTCCCCACACTACATCACTATGCTACCTCCCCACCGTATATCACTATGTTACCTCACCACACTACATCTCCACACTATACCTCGACACACTATATCACCACACTACCTCCCCACACTACATCCCTGCCATATATCACTATACTACCTCCCCATACTACATCCCTGCCGTATAGCAATATGCTACTTCCCCACACTACATCCCTGCCGTATATCACTGTTCTATCTCCCCACACTACATCCCTGCCGTATAGCAATATGCTACTTCCCCACACTACATCCCTGCCGTATAGCAATATGCTACTTCCCCACACTACATCCCTGCCGTATATCACCACACTACTTCCCCACACTACATCCCTGCCGTATATCACCACACTACTTCCCCACACTACATCCCTGCCGTATATCACCACACTACTTCCCCACACTACATCCCTGCTGTATATCACCACACTACTTCCCCACACTACATCCCTGCAGTACATCACCACGCTACCTCCCCACACTACATCCCTGCGGACTGCGGTATATCACTACGCTACCTCCCCACACTACATCCCTGCCGTATAGCAATATGCTACCTCCCCACACTACATCCCTGCGGTATATCACTATGCTACCTCCCGACACTACATCCCTGCGGTATATCCCTACGCTACCTACCCACAGTACATCCCTACGGTATATCACTACGCTACCTCCCCACACTACATCCCTGCGGTATATCACTACGCTACCTCCCCACAGTACATCCCTGCGGTATATTACTATGCTATCTCCCCACACTACATCCCTGCGGTATAGCACTATGCTACCTCCCCACACTACATCCCTGCAGTATATCACTACGCTACCTCCCCACACTACATATCTGTGGTATATCACTACGCTACCTCCCCACACTACATCCCTGCGGTATATTACTATGCTACCTCCTCACACTTTATCCATGCGGTATATCTCTATGATACCTCCTCACACTATATCCCTGCAGTATATCACTATGCTACCTCCCCACACTACATCCCTGCGGTATATCACTATGCTACCTCCCCACACTACATCCCTGCAGTATATCACTATGCTACCTCCCCACACTACATCCCTGCAGTATATCACTATGCTACCTCCCCACACTACATCTCCACAGTATTTCACTGGTCCCCAGACTACATTCCCGCACTACATCTACCTCCCCACACCACAATACTGTGCTACCTTCATGGACTGTTAAAGGTTTGTGGGGCCTCTTGGCAACAAACCTGTGGGGCACTTATCAATAAAAGAAAAGGGGGAACATGCAAGGCTGCAATACTTGCCTCCAGTACGGGCTTGGCTGGGATCAAAGTCGAGGAGTGTCATTATCCGCCTTCTGGCAGGGGATGTCTCCAACAGGGTGTGCCAGGGTTGAGGGAGTGACTGACATCCTCTTTCTGACAGTGGCTGCCTGAGCAGTAAGCTGTACTGTAAAGTGGACACTGGGCCAGAGTCACCTCTGGGGGAAGTCAGCCGGGTATATCGGGAGTTTGCAGGAGTGCCGCTGCTACACTGTATTAGGTCAGTGGTCACTGCAGGGAGCCGTCTCACTGCACAGGTGGCCTTCTCTGGGTTCAGGTAATGTCACTGCAGCAGCAGCGAGCATACTGTCGTGTGCTGTTGTGGAGATACAGTGGTCACTGGCAGGGCCGGATTAAGCCTTTGGGGGGCACCTAAGAGAAGGGGCCCTCATATCAACACTGCCCCCCTAGTGTTGCGGTGCCCCCATACACACATTATGCCACACCATAGTACTTAAATCAATAATTTATTGTTATATGTCTGTGTCTGCCCTGCAGTGCAGACTTTACTTACAGATCAGCCGCAGTGGTCTCCAAGGCCTTTGCATGGAGAGGCTGCACTCTGCAAGGAGACATATGGCTGACTTCCAAGGGGCCAGTGGCGTAACTACTGCCCCCGCAGCCCTCGCGGTGGCTTGGGGGCGAGGGGGCGCCACTGATTTACAGCAGACTGACATGCGGACGAGCGTCCGCATGTCAGTCTGCAGTCTCCTTCCCTCCGCCGCTTTTTGGAGGGACACACAGGGCACAGCGCGCCTCCCTGTGTCCCTCCTGCTGCATCATCTCCGGCGGCCGCGGGTCTAATAGGGGAAAGTGCCGTCCGTGAGCTCTAATTGGCTCACGAACCGGCACTTCCCCCTATTAGACCCGCGGCCGCCGGAGATGATGCAGCAGGAGGGACACAGGAGAGGTGAGCTGTGCCCTCCGTGTCCCTCCAAAAAGCGGGGGGGGGGGGGAATAGCTGGCACTGGGGGCATATATGGCACTGGGGGGGGAATATCTGGCACTGGGGGGAATATCTGGCACTGGGGCATATATGGCACTGGGGGGAATATCTGGCACTGGGGCATATATGGCACTGGGGGGGAATATCTGGCACTGGGGGCATATATGGCACTGGGGGGGAATATCTGGCACTGGGGGCATATATGGCACTGGGGGGGGGGAATATCTGGCACTGGGGGGGGGGGGAAATATCTGGCACTGGGGGGAATATCTGGCACTGGGGGGGAATATCTGGCACTGGGGGCATATATGGCACTGGGGGGGAATATCTGGCACTGGGGGCATATATGGCATGGGGGGAATATCTGGCACTGGGGGCATATATGGCACTGGGGGGGAATATCTGGCACTGGGGGCATATGTGGCACTGGGGGCATATTTGGCACTGGGGGGGAATATATGGCACTGTGGGCATATGTGGCACTGGGGGGCATATGTGGCACTGGGGGGGAATATCTGGCACTGGGGGCATATATGGCACTGGGGGGGAATATCTGGCACTGGGGGCATATATGGCACGGGGGGAATATCTGGCACTGGGGGCATATATGGCACTGGGGGGGAATATCTGGCATTTGGGGCCATATATGGCACTGGGGGCATATATGGCACCGGGGGGGAATATATGGCACTGGGGGCATATCTGGCACTGGGGGCATATGTGGCACTGGGGGGAAATATCTGGCACTGGGGGCATATGTGGCACTGGGGGGGGGGGGGGGTATGTGTACCTGGCACATGGGGGGGGGGCTATATTTGGCACTGGGGCATGTGAGTACCTGGCACCGTGGGGGAATATCTGGCACTGGGGACATATGTGGCACTGGGAGCACAGCCCTAGCAACAAGGACTACCTCCTAGCAATGAGCATGACACCCAGTGCATGAAACACCTGGCAATGAACATGACACCCAGTGCATGAAACCCCTGGCAACGAGCATGACACCCAGTGCATGAAACCCCTGGCAACGAGCATGACACCCTGAGCATGAAAACCCCTGGCACCGTGCATGGAACCAAGAGCATGAAACCCCTGGCAACGAGCATGACACCCAGTGCATGAAACCCCTGACAACGAGCAGGTAATTGAAAAGTAATTAGAAGCCTTACTGTAGGACTTAATGTGTAATGGGCATTACGGTGTGTGGCATAACGTATCACGGACATTGCGGTGTGTGTCATAATGTGTCACAGGCATTACGGTGTATGGTATACTATATCGCGGGCATTGTGATATGTGGTATAATGTCTCAGGGTCATTGCAGTGTGTGGCATAATGTATCACGGACATTGCGGTGTGTGTCATAATGTGTCACAGACATTGTATGTGCTATAATGTATCAGGGACATTGCAGTGTGTAGCATAATGTATAACGGGCATTGCGATTCCTGTCATAATGTGTCACAGGCATTACGGTGTGTGGCATAATGTGTCACAGGCATTACGTTGTGTGGCATAATGTGTCGGGGGCATTACAGTGTGTGCATATTGTGTCATGTGCATTATTGTGTGCGGCATAATGTCTAAGGGCCATTGCAGTATGTGGCATAATGTATACTGGGCATTACTATAAGGAGGAAAAATGACAAATAATGTAAGGGGCATGAATCAGGATTATTTTTCTTTCCTGTGGTGGCCAACGTATGGGCGTGCAGGTTGCAAAACTGGGGTATAAGGTAGTCTTTTCCTGCAATGCCACGCCCCTTTATGCAAAACTACGCCCATTCCAACGAAACCACGCCCCTTTTTTGGCGCGCGCATGTTTATCCCTTTCTTGCTCCCAATTATGGAGCATGAAGGAGAGGGGGGGGGGGGGGGGCGCCGAAGAATTTTTTGGCTTGGGGGAGAAAAATTTCTAGTTACGCCACTGCAAGGGGCGGAGCTAATCAGGCCTGTAGGCGGAGCTTCTGGTTACCCGTGAGAAGGGGGGGCTCCAGGCTTTATGGATAGCATTGGAGCAGAGTTATTGGCAGTCTGAGCAAGCATAGCTTCGTTCAGGCTGCCGAGGGGGCGGGACTTATCACAGTTGGGGCGGAGCTTAGCAAATCCCGGGGGTTTGAGCTTCTGGCTAGTGGCAACACAGGGGAAGAGGCCGTTTGTGCACTGCTGTTGGCGGTCTGGATGGAATAGGAGGAACCCTGGCCGGGAGGGAGCAGGAACAGGGAGGCATTTGCTTTTGAGTGATGACAGGAGAAAAGTTTTTTTCTCCTGTCAGCACTGGCTGCACTGCACTGCAGGGAACTCTGTGGGCCTATTTTCAATGGGGGGCTTGGAGCTGCAGCTCCATCCACCCCATTGTTAATCCGGCCCTGCCCAGTCCACAGCTGATTGGGTGAGAAACGCCCTCCCACACAGGTTACATCCAATGGGAGGCTCTGCCCTCTGGCTGCTGTGTTCCCAGAGCAGGATTAACAATGGGGCTGATGGAGGTGCAGCTCCAGGTCCACACCCGAAAATAGGCCCACTGCACTGCGTCTGCATCTGCAGCAATAGGCCCACTGCACCCTCCAACAATTTACACATAAAAATCGGTACAAATTTGAAAAGGAGGCGTGGCCACGGGTAAAGTGGCGTGGCAAAGCCCCTTTTCCTATACTTTCAATGGATAATTGAAGATCCAAAAAATCGGTTCAGACCATAAAAAAAAGGTACTGTACCTGCCAAAAAGGTACAGTTGGAGGGTATGCCACTGCATCTGCAGCAAGTCTCTGCGCTGTAGATAGGGGAAAAAAATCCTTTTACTGCAGCGTCCTATGTCCTGCTGCCAGTCCACCTGCCCCCTCTGACATCAACAATCCCCACTCTCTAGCCGCGGCGCAGCAGGAACAAAAGCTGCTGCAGCCACCGGCATAGATGTGTACGAAAGCGGTGCAGTGGAAGGCTTTCATAGCCATCCCTGCTCCGCATACTCTCTGTGCCCCCGAGCCTCCTCTGCGCGTGATGTCATAGAGTGCCTCCCCACCACAGCCGCGCCCAGATCTCCAGAGGCCCTGACTCCGCAACACAGCACCTGGACTGCCGGCCTGTAATGGATAGAGTGGGTGATATCGTGGAGGGTAATGTCTGGACACTGAATCAATGTAAAAGGTGACAGTGCTGTGCAGTGTCACTGACACTGCACAGCGCTCTCATCTTTTACATTGATTCAGTGAGTCAGTCAGTTCTGCGAGCCAGTCACTATTGTTAGCACCGGTGTCCCAGTGCTCCACATTACAGGGAGTAGACGCACTAAATAAACGACAGCTCCCGGCAGCCCTTAGTGCCGAAGCATTCCGGCGCTTAGGCCTGCTGGGAGCTGTTGTTTATGAGCTAACAATAGTGACTGGCTGCTTGGCTGCTGTGCGAGTCTCCAGGAGAGCCACTGCCAAAGGGAGGACAGCAGCTTAGCTGCTTCCAGGAGAAGCAGGAAAGCATTACCTGCCCCTCCCCCACTTGCAGTACCTCCACCCGACCCCTCCCCCACCAACCACACCCGCCCCTCCCCCACCTGCCGCATCACCACACTCGCAGTGGCTCCGGACCCCCACTTGCGGCACCCGCCCCTCTTCCACCCGCGGCACCGCCCCCTCCCCCACTCACGGCACCCCCGCAACCACCCCTCCCCCATCCATGGCAGCTCCGGATCCCCTCCCAATTCCACGTCTCCCCGCACCCGCCACTCCCCCAACCACAGCACATACTAGGTGATTCATCAGGCCCTGCGTGCGCTGTTCACGCCGTTGCAAGGGGCTATGACCCCTTAACCATTGCACTCCCTTTGACCGTGCAATATTTAACTACTCACACAATTATGATTGGAGATAATACTCCATATAATACAAATATTGCACGCCACAAAGGCGTGCAAGGGTTAAGGGGGGGTAGCCCCTTACGACGGTGTGAAGAGCGCCCATAGGGTGCGATGAATCACCTAGTATTACATAAAAGACCTATATTTCGGTGACATATTATATTTAACTGTTTCACCCAAATCCATGTTTAACAAGATACGTTTTCGTCTATAAACCGCAAACCTGCAGGTTTTGGAAATCCTTGTATAGCCATACAGATAGATTTGTAGTGGAAATGATTTGTGACTCAGTAAAGATAACAGCTCCTACTCTTAATCCTCTATTGGTTCAGGATATTGGACCACTGCACAATCTATATGAGGATTAAGGTTAAATAGAAGATTTTGTAGAGGTCAGAGAATCCTGGTACAAATAGCCACATAATTATCATATTTGTTCCCCGTTCTCCAGTTTTGTAGCAGGTGATTTAATATGCAATAGATAGAGCCAGTTACATTTTTCTTAATGTAGAAGCACACGTTACACATATCAAGCTAACAACACAATACTGAGTCTTTAATGCTAATCTATTCCTTGCAATCTACTAGATACATGTTGAACTATTGGTGTGTATCAGCCGAGCAAAATCAGATTCTGAAAATATCTGAAAGGATGCACTAGAGTGTACATAATAATGTATTTTAATCTGCCAGGCCTTAAAATTAATCATGAATTCCCACAGAGATTTTAATAATTTTGAGATGATGTTTTCTTTTATAAACTAGTATTCTTGGACGGAGTTTTTTAAATGCTGCATGTAAAGAAGGGAGGTGGGAGGATTTCTCAATTACCGACATAGATAAGATACATTTCTGCGAGTGCACATTTAATTTGTATTCTTCCTCTGCTAACTAATGAACAGGAAGGTAGCCACTGCATGGTATTCACCACTTCATAAAATCTGCATTTGAACTTTATTGAGAATAAGTGCAGTGTTCATGCAGCAGAACAGAGTGTGTCAGAGAGCAGTGTAACAGGGTGCACATTGCAGCTGACAGCACGCACCAGACCGACAAAGACAAAACAGTCTCTTCTTCTGGTCTCCCAGCCTTACCATAATGTGCAAGTCTTCTGCAAGTAGTTTTAAATCACTAGAACTTGACCTAATAGGCCAGGATGAGTCAGCTAGGGTGGAGGAAAGTGTCTCCTGATGTGTAAGTATAATTTTCATGCAACATGTCTGTACAGTATTTGGTGGAGTAGGTGTCAGTTGCATGCATTGGTGGTGTTAGCAGAGACGGAGTTAGACCTCTTGGGGCCCTAGGCAAGATAACGATCTACCCCCCCCCCCCCCCTTACAATAAACTATAGGAATTTCTTTTTAAGCAGGTGGGGAGTGTACAGGACTGCCTTATATTACAGAAAACAATAAAACACAATGGCCCCCAATAGAAAAAAAAAACCACTTTGGTCCTGGACATGTACACATCGGCCCCCGACATGAAAAAAAAATGCCACATTGGTGTTCATATAAAGATACTCATCATGTTATATCATATAGATTATAGATTTTACCAACACAGATTACCAACACATTACAGCACATTGGTAGAAATCCCAATAACACAAGTAATTCATTTTGACAGCTTCTGGGGTAAGGTGGGAAAGCAGACACAAAGGGAGAAGATTGTAAAAGCTCCTCATGCTCATTCTGGGGGAGCCAGAGACTGAGCTCGCAGGTAAAGTGGGACATATATAAGGTACACCCATTCCGGAAACTGACGGGAGATAGAAGGACGATATTAAAATGTCCCCCATTTTCATCCCTATCGCGCCCAGTACAGTCGGGTTTAGGAGCACAAAGCACCTAAACCCGACTAAACTAATGGGCGCGATCGTGAAATGACCCGTTTAGGCACCCAAATGGGTCTCTTTACACGCATTTCAGCTCAGTACCTCCTGGCGTAGCGAGCTGAAATGATCTTGTCGTGCCCGTCGGCAGTGACATTAGAATACCGCCAGTGGGCGCGATCATGGCCGGGAGAGAGAGAGCACATTTGAATCCGGCACTCGGAGTGATGAGCGGGTCCATGGGACATCATGGCGTCCCATGGTGGTCGTACAGTGCTCCTCTGAGAATGTTTTGCAGAGGTACAGGAACAAAGCTCAGTGCCAGTATTAGTGATATTAATTCTAGTCTGATCACCGTTACTGAGCCTCTGTAAAACATTTACCTAGAAGCCAGCCATGGAGATGGATCATGGAGTACCGGATTTCGTGAGGCCCATCCATGGGTCCCTTTGGAACCACTTGGCTTTAGGCGGGCGCCTAGGTTGCCTTGAGGGAAATCTGGGCCTGGTGTTAATTAACACCACTTTCAGATTCACCTTGACTGTTCCCCTGATTCTCTCAGTGACTCTACCTTGTCCACACTCTATTTGATCTATGACAGGAACAGGGTTGTCTTGTGAATAATGGACTACAGGGAACTATTGTACAGTACACACTCAAATGGTTGTGCTTATAGTCACCAATCCTGCTACTAAACATACAGTACTAAGCTAGAGTTCCACAAGAAATCTATAAGTGTTTTCCAGGCTACAAAAAGTTCTTATAAAAATATATACCACCTCCCATGCATTAAAATAAGGTGTCAAAATAAAACAGTTAAAGAACATATTTGGGCTTTGTTCTGACATTATTTGGGAAATATGACTGTAAATATAATGCTCAGTAACTTTGACATACTAAGTGCCAATATGAAGACCCTGAAATATGTAACGGTGCCGACCACTGGTGACCTTGTTGGTTCCAGCCACACCAAGCATGGTAGGTTTTTCTACAAAGGACAAGGCTTCACTTCATGAATCAACATTATTCACCTTGTGGTCAATTTATGCATGTTGGAGTTGTCATACTACAGCTGTAGCATGTAAAAAGTAAAAACGCAAAATACATTAACGTTTGTCTATAGACAGTTATGGAAACTGCAGTCTCTTCATGCTGAGAAGGAAAGGAACACTAGTGAAAATTCACACCAGAAAAATGGGCCTAATTCAGACCTGATTGCTAGGGTGCATTTTTTGCATCCCTGCGATCAGGTAGTCGCCGCCTACAGGGAGAGGAGGTAGTCGCTGTGCAGGGGTGCGATCGCATGTGCAGAGAGCTGAACAAACAAAAGTTTGTGCAGTCTCTGCTAGAGATGAGCGGGTTCGGTTCCTCGGAATCCGAACCCGCCCGAACTTCAGCTTTTTTTACACGGATCCGAGCGACTCGGATCTTCCCGCCTTGCTCGGTTAACCCGAGCGCGCCCGAACGTCATCATGACGCTGTCGGATTCTCGCGAGGCTCGGATTCTATCGCGAGACTCGGATTCTATATAAGGAGCCGCGCGTCGCCGCCATTTTCACACGTGCATTGAGATTGATAGGGAGAGGACGTGGTTGGCGTCCTCTCCATTTAGATTAGAAGAGAGAGAGTGAGATTGAGACAGAGACACTTGATTTACTGGAGCTTAGGAGTACTAGAGAGTGCAGAGTTTACTAGTGACTGACCACTGACCAGTGACCACCAGTGCAGTTTTATTTAATATAATCCGTTCTCTGCCTGAAAAAAACGATACACAGTGACTCAGTCACATACCATATCTGTGCTCAGCCCAGTGTGCTGCATCATCTATGTATAATATCTGACTGTGCTCACACAGCTTAATTGTGGGGGAGACTGGGGAGCAGTTATAGGTTATAGCAGGAGCCAGGAGTACATACATATTATTAAAATTAAACAGTGCACACTTTTGCTGCAGGCAGGAGTGCCACTGCCAGTGTGACTGACCAGTGACCTGACCACACTGACCACCAGTATAGTATACTATATTGTGATTGCCTGAAAAAGTTAAACACTCGTCGTGTGACTTGTGTGGTGTTTTTTTATTCTATAAAAAACTCATTCTGCTGACAGACAGTGTCCAGCAGGTCCGTCATTATATAATATATACCTGTCCGGCTGCAGTAGTGATATATATATATTTTTTATATCATTATTTATCATCCAGTCGCAGCAGACACAGTACGGTAGTTCACGGCTGTGGCTACCTCTGTGTCTGCACTCGGCAGGCAGTCCATCCATAATTGTATACCACCTAACCGTGGATTTTTTTCAGTCTTCTTTATACATACATAGTTACATAGACATCTTCTCATTATCATCCAGTCTATATTAGCAGCAGACACAGTACAGTACGGTAGTCCACGGCTGTAGCTACCTCTGTGTCGGCACTCGGCAGTCCATCCATAATTGTATACCACCTACCCGTGGTTTTTTTTTCTTTCTTCTTTATACATACTACATCTCATTATCAACCAGTCTATATTAGCAGCAGACACAGTACAGTACGGTAGTCCACGGCTGTAGCTACCTCTGTGTCGGCACTCGGCAGTCCGTCCATAATTGTATACCACCTACCCGTGGTTTTTTTTTCTTTCTTCTTTATACATACTACATCTCATTATCATCCAGTCTATATTAGCAGCAGACACAGTACAGTACGGTAGTCCACGGCTGTAGCTACCTCTGTGTCGGCACTCGGCAGTCCATCCATAATTGTATACCACCTACCCGTGGTTTTTTTTTTCTTCTTTATACATACTACATCTCATTATCATCCAGTCTATATTAGCAGCAGACACAGTACAGTACGGTAGTCCACGGCTGTAGCTACCTCTGTGTCGGCACTCGGCAGTCCATCCATAATTGTATACCACCTACCCGTGGTTTTTTTTTCTTTCTTCTTTATACATACTACATCTCATTATCAACCAGTCTATATTAGCAGCAGACACAGTACAGTACGGTAGTCCACGGCTGTAGCTACCTCTGTGTCGGCACTCGGCAGTCCATCCATAATTGTATACCACCTACCCGTGGTTTTTTTTTCTTTCTTCTTTATACATACTACATCTCATTATCAACCAGTCTATATTAGCAGCAGACACAGTACAGTACGGTAGTCCACGGCTGTAGCTACCTCTGTGTCGGCACTCGGCAGTCCATCCATAATTGTATACTAGTATCCATCCATCTCCATTGTTTACCTGAGGTGCCTTTTAGTTGTGCCTATTAAAATATGGAGAACAAAAATGTTGAGGTTCCAAAATTAGGGAAAGATCAAGATCCACTTCCACCTCGTGCTAAAGCTGATCTTTTAAAAATACATACAAACACATATATAACTAGATGCCGGCCAGCATCACATAAAAATAGTGATATATAAGTTTAACCAGTATATTACCAATAGGTCTAGTAATTTAATAACATATCACTTGGTTCTATTGTATACCTAATATACCTCTTATCTTAAATTTTACACACTAAAAAAACCAATGAACCATTAGTGACTTTTTCTTCTGGACTATGGATAGTATCACTTCAAGTAAATTTAAAACCAACAAATGTCCAGCGCTTTTTTATGGTTTTTAGCATCCAGCAATGCTGGGTATTTCTTTCCTTTTTAATATTTATATTCTGTCCCAGCATAAGATAAATGTCTCGATCCAAGCCAGAAAAGTCTCTCTCCTCAGGTGAGAACCATCCACATTCGATGAAACACTTGGAATCACCTTAACCCTATTTTGGGCTTCTGCCGTTTAGCTAAGCAGATCATACATGATAACGCCTCTTAAAAGCAGGTATAATGTTCCACTTTTTCAGGGTATAATAATGTGCCTGTAAGGTGTTCTTTGGACGATCGCTCCCGGCTAGTGTAGCCTTATCTGGAGTCTCCGGGTTCTCACTGCGGCGTAGTTATATTCTCAACCACGGTGGAGTTTCATATGCCTGCGGCCGGCCGGCCCGTTAGTGTCTCCGCTGCTATCTCTTGTGACGACAGACGCGTTTCTCCGCCTTCCACTACATCGGCGGCTTCCTCAGTGTCAGATACTCATGCTTTACTTCATCTGGTTTAAATACCAACCCGCGCCAATCGCGCGAGCGTGTCAGTGCTGCGGATCAAGCCTCATTATCCTTTTTCAGATCAAGTGTCATTCTCTTCTTGCGGATCAAGACTCATTGTTATTTTGGCTTCCAATACATATCTTAAGATCTTTATATTCCTGATCTTATTCTTTATTTATTTATTTTGCTTATGATTCATATATGTGTTATATATTTATAATAATATAAAATCATATCTATACCACTATTCATATCCTTACTAGTTTTGGAGCATATAATTACTTCTAATTACAAAAATATTTACTAAATAATAAATAAATTATAACTTATCAATGATTAGTTATTAAACAATAACCAATCATATCTTAAATATACCATTGGTGTCGCTCAAGGCATCTTTTCTTATGAATTCTCCATTCTTATCAATGATATAATCCATCCTCTATATATATTCTCATTTTCTTTCACTTAATTTAATATGCTATATGTATATATGTGAATACCCCCTATTACGTCTAACTAAGGAACATACGTTATATCCTCTATACAAGAGAGACCAACCACAAGAACTCCACACACCACTCAATATAGACTCAACATCCATCTATATCCCATTTAATTCCACCGTATCATTGAGGCCTGATGGTATTAATGTATCTAGTCTATAGATCCAATAGGCCTCTCTTCTTTGGAGCCTACTAAATCTATCCCCCCCTCGATTGGTAGATTTTATTAGTTCTATTCCAACCATTGTTATGTTATTCACATTTGCTTTTTGGCAACGTATTACATGATCCGATAATGGGTGTCTTGCCCCTTTAATTATGTTTCTCCGATGCTCCATATAGCGAATATGTAAAGTTCTCGTGGTTCGTCCCACATATTGTTTCCCGCATTTACAGGTAATAAGATAAATGATATAAGTGGACATGCAATTTATGAACTCTTTAATAGGAAAAATCTCACCCGTAGTAAATGACTGAAAGGTCTTACTTTTTCTAGGTATATTCATACATGACAGACAATCCATTTTCCCACATTTATGTGATCCCATCGGTCTTACCGGCAGCCATGTATTCACTACAACCCCTTTATCCCTTTTTTCTCTCTGAAAATGACTTGGCACCAATTTCTTCCTTAAATTATCTGCTTTTCTAAAGATAGTTTTTCCTCTAGGATCTATACATGTTTTTAACACTTCATCTAGAAGTAACAGAGATGTGTTCTTTTTAATTATCTGACTAATCTTATGCGCACAACTATTATATTTTGTGATGAATATTTCACTTCTCTCCCCCATATTCCCTATTTCTTTTTTATTATTTTTATTATTAACAATACCCTTAGGTCTTACTAAGGTTTCCCTATCCATAACCTCTACCTCATGGTAGGCTTTTTCCAAAATTTCCTGTGGATATCCCTGTTCCTGAAAGGAATCTAACAGTGTCATTGCTTGTGTATGAAACATAGAAAGCGAACTACAATTGTGACGTAATCTGACCAACTGTCCCCTAGGAATATTATCTTTCCAGCTACGTTTATGCGCACTCTTATAATTTAAATACCGATTATTATCTACTGGTTTGATATATGTTTTTGTTATTAATATTTCACCCTCTACTGAAAGCTCTATATCTAGGAAACATAACCTTTCAGTGCTATAACTTGTTGTGAATTTTAAACCAAAATCGTTATTATTTAAACCATTAGTGAATTTCTGAAGTGCTTCTAATGTCCCCCCCCAAATCATAAACAAATCATCTATATACCGACCATAGTATACCAGATCCGCCCCGAGTCCGCCTCCCCATACATGCTCCTCCTCAAAGGCTCCCATATATAGGTTGGCGAAACTCGGAGCGAATCTGGCCCCCATGGCCGCACCCCGTGTCTGTAAATAATAATGTGCATCAAACAAAAAATAATTATGTGTTAAAATAAATTTGATGGCATCTAATAAGAAGACACGTAGAGGGTCCGAGGTGTTTCCCTGTCTCAAATAATTCTCCACTACCATCATTCCTTTTTCATGTGGAATGTTCGAATATAATGACTCCACGTCACATGTTACTAAATAAAAACCTCTCCTCCACTTAATTTTATTTATGATATTCAAAAAATGTTGTGTATCCTTTATATGGGACCTTAGGCCCTCTACGTGTCCCTGTAAATGGTGATCTACAAAAAATGATAAATTATTCGTGAGTGACCCTACACCCGAAATAATAGGTCGCCCTGGTGGATTAACAAGTGATTTATGAATTTTGGGTAAATAATAAAATGTTGCCGTGATTGGATGTGCACAAAGTAAAAAATTAAACGTTTCCTTAGATATAGAGCCATCTTCGAGGGCTACATCCAACAATTCCATATACTGTCTCTGAAACAAGGTGGTGGGGTTGCCTTCCAATTTGCGATAGAATTTTGTATCCCCAAGTTGTCTATAGCATTCTGTGATGTATTCTTCTGTCCCTATAATTACTACTCCATTATACCTGCTTTTAAGAGGCGTTATCATGTATGATCTGCTTAGCTAAACGGCAGAAGCCCGAAATAGGGTTAAGGTGATTCCAAGTGTTTAATCGAATGTGGATGGTTCTCACCTGAGGAGAGAGACTTTTCTGGCTTGGATCGAGACATTTATCTTATGCTGGGACAGAATATAAATATTAAAAAGGAAAGAAATACCCAGCATTGCTGGATGCTAAAAACCATAAAAAAGCGCTGGACATTTGTTGGTTTTAAATTTACTTGAAGTGATACTATCCATAGTCCAGAAGAAAAAGTCACTAATGGTTCATTGGTTTTTTTAGTGTGTAAAATTTAAGATAAGAGGTATATTAGGTATACAATAGAACCAAGTGATATGTTATTAAATTACTAGACCTATTGGTAATATACTGGTTAAACTTATATATCACTATTTTTATGTGATGCTGGCCGGCATCTAGTTATATATGTGTTTGTATGTATTTTTAAAAGATTAATTTTATGTGATAATAAATATCCATATCAGAGTGAATTGCGCATTCCCAGTTTTGTGTTTTTTCTTGTGGTTCCATAATAAGGGTCAAAACCAAGGACCCTTTTGGGATTGCAGCATTTCATCTGTAGTCAATCAAAGCGCCAGGTGTGTGTATTTTTTGGTTTTTCAATCGTGCTGAAGCTGCTGCCACTAGTCATGGCCGAGACGATGAAATGCCAGCAATGTCGTCTGCCAAGGCCGATGCCCAATGTCATAGTACAGAGCATGTCAAATCCAAAACACCAAATATCAGTAAAAAAAGGACTCCAAAACCTAAAATAAAATTGTCGGAGGAGAAGCGTAAACTTGCCAATATGCCATTTACCACACGGAGTGGCAAGGAACGGCTGAGGCCCTGGCCTATGTTCATGGCTAGTGGTTCAGTTTCACCTGAGGATGGAAGCACTCAGCCTCTCGCTAGAAAACTGAAAAGACTCAAGCTGGCAAAAGCACCGCAAAGAACTGTGCGTTCTTCGAAATCCCAAATCCACAAGGAGAGTCCAATTGTGTCGGTTGCGATGCCTGACCTTCCCAACACTGGACGTGAAGAGCATGCGCCTTCCACCATTTGCACGCCCCCTGCAAGTGCTGGAAGGAGCACCCGCAGTCCAGTTCCTGATAGTCAAATTGAAGATGTCAGTGTTGAAGTACACCAGGAAGAGGATATGGGTGTTGCTGGCGCTGGGGAGGAAATTGACAAGGAGGATTCTGATGGTAAGGTGGTTTGTTTAAGTCAGGCACCCGGGGAGACACCTGTTGTCCGTGGGAGGAATATGGCCGTTGACATGCCTGGTGAAAATACCAAAAAAATCAGCTCTTCGGTGTGGAAGTATTTCACCAGAAATGCGGACAACATTTGTCAAGCCGTGTGTTCCCTTTGTCAAGCTGTAATAAGTAGGGGTAAGGACGTTAACCACCTCGGAACATCCTCCCTTATACGTCACCTGCAGCGCATTCATAATAAGTCAGTGACAAGTTCAAAAACTTTGGCCGACAGCGGAAGCAGTCCACTGACCAGTAAATCCCTTCCTCTTGTAACCAAGCTCACGCAAACCACAACACCAACTCCCTCAGTGTCAATTTCCTCCTTCCCCAGGAATGCCAATAGTCCTGCAGGCCATGTCACTGGCAATTCTGACGAGTCCTCTCCTGCCTGGGATTCCTCCGATGCATCCTTGCGTGTAACGCCTACTGCTGCTGGCGCTGCTGTTGTTGCTGCTGGGAGTCGATGGTCATCCCAGAGGGGAAGTCGTAAGCCCACTTGTACTACTTCCAGTAAGCAATTGACTGTCCAACAGTCCTTTGCGAGGAAGATGAAATATCACAGCAGTCATCCTGCTGCAAAGCGGATAACTGAGGCCTTGACAACTATGTTGGTGTTAGACGTGCGTCCGGTATCCGCCGTTAGTTCACAGGGAACTAGACAATTTATTGAGGCAGTGTGCCCCCGTTACCAAATACCATCTAGGTTCCACTTCTCTAGGCAGGCGATACCGAGAATGTACACGGACGTCAGAAAAAGACTTACCAGTGTCCTAAAAAATGCAGTTGTACCCAATGTCCACTTAACCACGGACATGTGGACAAGTGGAGCAGGGCAGGGTCAGGACTATATGACTGTGACAGCCCGCTGGGTAGATGTATGGACTCCCGCCGCAAGAACAGCAGCGGCGGCACCAGTAGCAGCATCTCGCAAACGCCAACTCTTTCCTAGGCAGGCTACGCTTTGTATCACCGCTTTCCAGAATACGCACACAGCTGAAAACCTCTTACGGCAACTGAGGAAGATCATCGCGGAATGGCTTACCCCAATTGGACTCTCCTGTGGATTTGTGGCATCGGACAACGCCAGCAATATTGTGTGTGCATTAAATATGGGCAAATTCCAGCACGTCCCATGTTTTGCACATACCTTGAATTTGGTGGTGCAGAATTTTTAAAAAAACGACAGGGGCGTGCAAGAGATGCTGTCGGTGGCCAGAAGAATTGCGGGACACTTTCGGCGTACAGGCACCACGTACAGAAGACTGGAGCACCACCAAAAACTACTGAACCTGCCCTGCCATCATCTGAAGCAAGAAGTGGTAACGAGGTGGAATTCAACCCTCTATATGCTTCAGAGGTTGGAGGAGCAGCAAAAGGCCATTCAAGCCTATACAATTGAGCACGATATAGGAGGTGGAATGCACCTGTCTCAAGTGCAGTGGAGAATGATTTCAACGTTGTGCAAGGTTCTGATGCCCTTTGAACTTGCCACACGTGAAGTCAGTTCAGACACTGCCAGCCTGAGTCAGGTCATTCCCCTCATCAGGCTTTTGCAGAAGAAGCTGGAGACATTGAAGGAGGAGCTAACACGGAGCGATTCCGCTAGGCATGTGGGACTTGTGGATGGAGCCCTTAATTCGCTTAACAAGGATTCACGGGTGGTCAATCTGTTGAAATCAGAGCACTACATTTTGGCCACCGTGCTCGATCCTAGATTTAAAACCTACCTTGGATCTCTCTTTCCGGCAGACACAAGTCTGCTGGGGTTGAAAGACCTGCTGGTGAGAAAATTGTCAAGTCAAGCGGAACGCGACCTGTCAACATCTCCTCCTTCACATTCTCCCGCAACTGGGGGTGCGAGGAAAAGGCTCAGAATTCCGAGCCCACCCGCTGGCGGTGATGCAGGGCAGTCTGGAGCGACTGCTGATGCTGACATCTGGTCCGGACTGAAGGACCTGACAACGATTACGGACATGTCGTCTACTGTCACTGCATATGATTCTCTCAACATTGAAAGAATGGTGGAGGATTATATGAGTGACCGCATCCAAGTAGGCACGTCACACAGTCCGTACTTATACTGGCAGGAAAAAGAGGCAATTTGGAGGCCCTTGCACAAACTGGCTTTATTCTACCTAAGTTGCCCTCCCACAAGTGTGTACTCCGAAAGAGTGTTTAGTGCCGCCGCTCACCTTGTCAGCAATCGGCGTACGAGGTTACATCCAGAAAATGTGGAGAAGATGATGTTCATTAAAATGAATTATAATCAATTCCTCCGCGGAGACATTGACCAGCAGCAATTGCCTCCACAAAGTACACAGGGAGCTGAGATGGTGGATTCCAGTGGGGACGAATTGATAATCTGTGAGGAGGGGGATGTACACGGTGATATATCGGAGGATGATGATGAGGTGGACATCTTGCCTCTGTAGAGCCAGTTTGTGCAAGGAGAGATTAATTGCTTCTTTTTTGGGGGGGGTCCAAACCAACCCGTCATATCAGTCACAGTCGTGTGGCAGACCCTGTCACTGAAATGATGGGTTGGTTAAAGTGTGCATGTCCTGTTTTGTTTATACAACATAAGGGTGGGTGGGAGGGCCCAAGGACAATTCCATCTTGCACCTCTTTTTTCTTTTCTTTTTCTTTGCGTCATGTGCTATTTGGGGAGGGTTTTTTGGAAGGGACATCCTGCGTGACACTGCAGTGCCACTCCTAGATGGGCCCGGTGTTTGTGTCGGCCACTAGGGTCGCTTATCTTACTCACACAGTCAGCTACCTCATTGCGCCTCTTTTTTTCTTTGCGTCATGTGCTGTTTGGGGAGGGTTTTTTGGAAGGGACATCCTGCGTGACACTGCAGTGCCACTCCTAGATGGGCCCGGTGTTTGTGTCGGCCACTAGGGTCGCTTATCTTACTCACACAGTCAGCTACCTCATTGCGCCTCTTTTTTTCTTTGCGTCATGTGCTGTTTGGGGAGGGTTTTTTGGAAGGGACATCCTGCGTGACACTGCAGTGCCACTCCTAGATGGGCCCAGTGTTTGTGTCGGCCACTAGGGTCGCTTATCTTACTCACACAGTCAGCTACCTCATTGCGCCTCTTTTTTTCTTTGCGTCATGTGCTGTTTGGGGAGGGTTTTTTGGAAGGGACATCCTGCGTGACACTGCAGTGCCACTCCTAGATGGGCCCGGTGTTTGTGTCGGCCACTAGGGTCGCTTATCTTACTCACACAGTCAGCTACCTCATTGCGCCTCTTTTTTTCTTTGCGTCATGTGCTGTTTGGGGAGGGTTTTTTGGAAGGGACATCCTGCGTGACACTGCAGTGCCACTCCTAGATGGGCCCGGTGTTTGTGTCGGCCACTAGGGTCGCTTATCTTACTCACACAGTCAGCTACCTCATTGCGCCTCTTTTTTTCTTTGCGTCATGTGCTGTTTGGGGAGGGTTTTTTGGAAGGGACATCCTGCGTGACACTGCAGTGCCACTCCTAGATGGGCCCGGTGTTTGTGTCGGCCACTAGGGTCGCTTATCTTACTCACACAGTCAGCTACCTCATTGCGCCTCTTTTTTTCTTTGCGTCATGTGCTGTTTGGGGAGGGTTTTTTGGAAGGGACATCCTGCGTGACACTGCAGTGCCACTCCTAGATGGGCCCGGTGTTTGTGTCGGCCACTAGGGTCGCTTATCTTACTCACACAGTCAGCTACCTCATTGCGCCTCTTTTTTTCTTTGCGTCATGTGCTGTTTGGGGAGGGTTTTTTGGAAGGGACATCCTGCGTGACACTGCAGTGCCACTCCTAGATGGGCCCGGTGTTTGTGTCGGCCACTAGGGTCGCTTATCTTACTCACACAGCTACCTCATTGCGCCTCTTTTTTTCTTTGCGTCATGTGCTGTTTGGGGAGGGTTTTTTGGAAGGGACATCCTGCGTGACACTGCAGTGCCACTCCTAGATGGGCCCGGTGTTTGTGTCGGCCACTAGGGTCGCTTATCTTACTCACACAGCTACCTCATTGCGCCTCTTTTTTTCTTTGCGTCATGTGCTGTTTGGGGAGGGTTTTTTGGAAGGGACATCCTGCGTGACACTGCAGTGCCACTCCTAGATGGGCCCGGTGTTTGTGTCGGCCACTAGGGTCGCTTATCTTACTCACACAGCGACCTCGGTGCAAATTTTAGGACTAAAAATAATATTGTGAGGTGTGAGGTATTCAGAATAGACTGAAAATGAGTGGAAATTATGGTTTTTGAGGTTAATAATACTTTGGGATCAAAATGACCCCCAAATTCTATGATTTAAGCTGTTTTTTAGGGTTTTTTGAAAAAAACACCCGAATCCAAAACACACCCGAATCCGACAAAAAAAATTCGGTGAGGTTTTGCCAAAACGCGGTCGAACCCAAAACACGGCCGCGGAACCGAACCCAAAACCAAAACACAAAACCCGAAAAATTTCCGGCGCTCATCTCTAGTCTCTGCACAGCTTAGGACTTACTCTTCCAGTGCGATGATCAGGCCCGGAGCTGATGTCAGGAACCCTCCCTTCAAACGGCTGGACACGCCTGTGTTTTTCCGGACACTCCTGGAAACGGTCAGGTGAAACTCACAAACACCTTCTTCCTGTCAATCTTTTTGCAATCACTGGAGCGATCGCTTTCTTCTTCTCGTCGCTGTCTGGCGATTCCCGTTGCCAAGGAGCGACGAGCCTGCGCATTGCAGTGCATACGCATGCGCAGTTCTGACCTGATCGCAGCGCTACAAAAAAGCTAGCGTGCGAGCAGGTCTGAATGACCCCCAATGTGCGCTCGATGCAGCATCGTTTACAATGGGACCCAGCATCGGCAAGTGCATACATACTTGCCAATGTCGGAAGCAACGGAGTGAAGAGGGCGACCATGCTGTACACACCCTAAGTCAACACAATGATATTGTCTCATATCTACTTATGAATATTAAAAATTTCTGTTCCAAATATATTTACACTTTAATGTTAAATGAGAGTAATCTTAACATACTTTATCATATATTGCATTGTTGTCCCTGTAAGAATTGTTCATGTGATATGTGTGAACATAAACATACTAAGTCATCCCAGTCAATGCGTTACCTCTCAGTGTGACCTTGTGATGCGTTCAGCGTGTTACCTGTCATTATCTGTGATGTCACTTTTGACTGACTCCAAGAGAACAATCTCATAGCAGCAGGAGGGATCTGTTTAAATCAGAATTATTGTTACACAGATTAACTTGACTCTCAGTCGGTGATGGGTACGCACACGCTACATGATGATTTGCATATGTCTCCTTACATGTGACAAATTACTTATTTACATTAATATTATTAAAGTGGCATTATGGATTTATGTTTAGATTTTCAGCCAACGAATGAATGGTTTTGGACCTACGGTGAGAGATTTGGGGGTGAGAGGTAGGTGACCTTATATGTTTTTTGCCATAGCCTAGTACTCAGCATGAAACATAGGTGCTAGAACCGCATGATATATATAGAGCTTAAAAATTAGCCATAAAATAAACTGTAAGCAAGTTCTCTTTTACCACAGTAGCTGCTACTTTATAAAATGCTCATTCAACAAAGTATAGGTTTAAAAGATAAAATACATAAGGCTAGATGCATCATCGCTTGGAAAGTGATAAAATGGAGAGTGAAAAAGCACCAGCCAATCAGCTCCTAACTGCTATGTCACACGCTGTGTTTGAAAAATGGCAGTTAGGAGCTGATTGGCTGGTACTTTTTCGCTCTCCATTTAATCCCTTTCCAAGCGATGATGCATCTGGCCCATAGAATAAAAAAGATTGCCAAAAGTTAAATAGTATTATAAGACATAGGCGTATATATATATAATAGTCTGTGACTTGCAGGCATCAGCAAAATCCCGGCAAGTGTGCCCAATGTTTTACAGTGCCAAACTAGTTTTGTCTTTTAAACGATTGCCACTTTATAACATTGTGCAGACTCACCGATACTTGCAAGCAGTGTTAGACTGGGGCATGAAGGGCACACCTGGGAATGCAGTGGTAGGGGCCCATGTTTAGGGGTGTGACCAGTCTTCAGAGGGTGTCTGGCCAGCCGCTACATTGGTTTGCCTAACCAATAGAGAGTGCATGTGATGGGCCCCTTGATAAATACATAATTAAATACACATACATAATAGAACCTGTAGGGGACAGAACTGCATCTTCTCAGCACACATTCTCCCACTTCATGGTAAGGCTCCTGTCTCTTCTTCCTGGCAGCTACTCTCTGGTCCAGTCAGGGCCGGTGCAAGATCTCTCTGCACCCTAGGCAAAACTTCAGCCCAGCGCCCCCTAACCTACAACCCCCCCCAACCTCCCGGAGGGCAGATGCAGGTGGCCACTAGGTGGGCTGGGGTGAATTGCATCATTATACATATACAGAGAAAATGGACAACACTCAAAGACTTTTGAAGTGATAAGGTATATTGTAACAAAGGTGGTCATTCCGAGTTGTTCGCTCGCAAGCTGATTTTAGCAGCTTTGCACACGCTAAGCCGCAGCCTACTGGGAGTGAATCTTAGCTTATCAAAATTGCGAACGAAAGATTCGCAATATTGCGAAAAGACTTCTCTGTGCAGTTTCAGAGTAGCTCAAGACTTACTCTGCCACTGCGATCAGTTCAGTGCTTGTCGTTCCTGGTTTGACGTCACAAACACACCCAGCGTTCGCCCAGACACTCCTCTGTTTCTCCAGCCACTCCCGCGTTTTCCCAGAAACGGTAGCGTTTTTTCACACACTCCTATAAAACGGCCAGTTTCCGCCCAGAAACACCCACTTCCTGTCAATCACACTCCAATCTCCAGAACGAAGAAAAAACCTCGTAATGCCGTGAGTAAAATACCTAACTGCATAGCAAATTTACTTGGCGCAGTCGCAGTGCGAACATTGCGCATGCGCAATTAGCGGAAAATCGCTGCAATGCAAAGAAAATTAGCGAACAACTCGGAATGACCAGCAAAGTCCAAAAATTTTGCTTTCACTTTGAAAGTCCTTGAGTGTCATCCATTCTTTATGTATACACACTAGCCAGCATGTTAGGAATTATATAGAACAATGAGGCCAGTTTCAAAAATTTTTAATAGGTATATATGTATATATATATATATATATATATATATATTTATACACTGTATACGGGGTCTGGGGATATTTAATTGGGGTTGGGTTTGGAATGCCGACCAACTTAAGCGAGCACCAGGTCTCCCAGCCCCAAATCTTGTTTACAAATGCAAACCACCCATCGGGCTGTAAGATCTGTGCTGTCTGCAGACCCCCAAAACCCCCATGGCTTACTTACCTTAAGTTGTTTTCTTGTTTACCCTCAGCATTGGCAGGATTCCCCTTTGAGGATGACAGCAGCATTACAGCGACGCTGCTGGGTGCAGACATGTAGTTAGGTGCTGCTTGCTGCTGGAGATCCGGGATCCAGAGGTCTAGAAAAGGTGCATCAGGGCTGAGGAGCGGCTGTGTGGGCACCCCTCGGGAGTCATAGATACATCCGCCTCTTATGTGCCTTCACCTGACTTGATGTTACATGTGTCGGCATGAAGGATGCGCTGAGGCACTATGTGGTACAGCCTGATACTGCGGCTGCACCTGATTAGACCGGCAGCAGCAGCCAGCGCAGTGTAAAAGGAGGAGGCCGCATACAGTTTCAATTTTCTGCTAGATTAATTCAGTGGCGCCCTCCAGGGCCTGGCGCCCCTAGGCAGCCGCCTAAAGCTGCCTAATGGTAGAGCCGGCCCTGGGTCCAGTGCGGTGGTTGATCACTCAGTTCCACACACACAGTGTCACAGGACAGCAGCTCCCCTCCTTCCCGTATACTGCATGTTGTGGTGGCAGCTCAAGTAATCATATTATATATTGTTGCTATTGTGGTCATAATTTGAGCTGCTGGCCTAGAGGAGGGAGGTTTCAGGGCAACCAGAAACCCCCCCTGCGTTTGCCTATGATACACCAACGCTCATTTTTTTTAACAGGGATGAGGTGAGCTAAATGGCTCAGGAGGCACTGCCTAGCACCAGAGCCAGATTTACATGCTTATATGAGCCAAAGGGTTCATGTGGACATTGGGCCTAATTCAGATCTGATCGCAGCAGCAAATTTGTTAGCTAATGGCTAAAACCATGTGCACTGCAGGGGGGGGGGCAGCTATAACATGTGCAGAGAGAATTAAGGGCCCCATACACTAGAGCGATAATGCCCGATTTTATCCGATTTCGGGCATTCGGCCTGATATACAGTATCGGGTGAAATCAGGCATTTTGGAGGTGTTTCTGAACCAATCCGAACCGATGTGCGTCCCCGTGAGCATCGGATCGGATCCTCCAGATTGAACGTGCTGCACTCGTGATATGTTGGACCCCGCAGGCATGGCTGGGATCGCCCAAAATATATTGTATGCAAAAGGACAGCATACGATGTATCTTGGGCAATCCTTCCGCCCGGGAGGCTGCTGGGGTGATCACCTGCGACATGAGGGTCCGACATATCGCAGTAGTGTATGGGACCCTTTAGATTTGGGTGGGGTGTGTGCAAACTGAAATCTAAATTGCAGTGTAAAAATAAAGCAGCCAGTATTTACCTTGCACAGAAACAAAACAACCCACCCAAATCTAACTCTCTCTGCACATGTTATACCTGCCCCCCCACCACCACCACCTGCAGTGCACATGGTTTTGCCCACTAACAAATTTGCGGCTGTGATCGGATCTGAATTAGGCCTATTATACTCAGGTACAGCAGTATATACTCCTGGAAATTTTCTGAGTTTTGATCAGAGAAGTGCGGAAAAGGTAGGCAGGTGAGGCAGCCATAGACTTTTTACTCCACAGTTTTGGCTATAAAAATGATTATAATAATGCAAAGAAAATATTTCAAACATATTCTCTGTATTTTTCATTTACTTTAGTTTATACAGTAAAAACTCTGGTGCAAACATTAGTATGACAGGAAAGGCTCTGCCTCACCCCACCGCACATCACTGGTTTTTAACCATTTGTTTTGTTAGTAAAGTATGGATGTTATTAGTCAAAAAAATATCCAGTACAGGTGAAGCAACTTTCTGTCCTGAAAGAGCATAATATAAGCATAAACAATGTACTTATTAGTGTCAGAAGTACATTTGTAATCAGCCAATCACAATCGGTTCGCTAGTGTTGATGGACATCATCATCAATATCAGAGCATTTGTTTCTGCCCCTATTTGCAGATAATATGGGCCCTCATTCTGAGTTGAACGCTCGCTAGCTATTTTTAGCAGCCGTGCAAACGCATTGTCACCGCCCACAAGGGAGTGTATTTTCGCTTTGTAAGTGTGCGAACGCGTGTGCAGCGAAGCTCTGCAAAAACATTTTGTGCAGTTTCAGAGTAGGTCTGGAGAGTTCAGAGAGTTTCAGAGTTTTTACTGTATAAACTAAAGTAAATGAAAAATACAAAGAATATGTTTGAAATATTTTCTTTGCATTATTCTAATCATTTTTATAGCCAAAACTGTGGAGTAAAAAGTCTCAGTTCTTGCGATCACTTCAGTGTTTTTGTTCCCAGAATTGATGTCAGACACCCGCCCTGCAAACGCCTGGACACGCCTGCATTTTTCCAAACACTCCCAGAAAACGGTCAGTTGACACCCACAAACGCCCTCTTTCTGTCAATCTCCTTGTGACCAGCTGTGCGAACGGAATCGTCGTAGAAGCCATCACTGGGTAATGAACACTGTGTACTCGTACGATGCGCCTGCGCATTGCGGTGTTTACGCATGCGCTGATTAGACTCGTTCTGCCATGTTCGCTGCGCTGCGAAAATCTGTAGTGAGCGATCAACTCGGAATAACCCCCGTGGTGTCTTGGTCTATAATTGTTAGCAACTGCGCATACATGCTGTAATGATACTCAGCTTGTGCTAGAAGGCCCTTCCCCCCCACATCCTGTTTCTAGTTTCTACAGGTGTGTGCATTGATTTTTTTTGCAATTACACCTCAGATTTAACCCAAAATACTTGTTTACTGCCAAGATGGTGCTACTGTAAGTGCAAAGAACAGAATTTTGCCCCAGCTGACAGAAGGTGAGCACAGTGAGCATGTTACTTGAAATCCACAGAAGGCCTGATTCAGAAATGTACACAAATGCTGTTGCAGCTGTGAATTTGTACGCAGTGGCTGTGGTAAAATATGCAAATGACACAGCTGCCGGGATTTGTATTGAGATGCCCACTGGAGGCATTGCTGAACCGCCGCTTGCATACAAAGACACAACCACCCTGCCTGTCCCCACCCTGATTTCGGCTCTGGATTCCATGCAAGCCCTTTGACACAGTTTCATCTGGGCAAATGGTAGGCCTTGTATCTGTAGATCCATCCAAGCTAAACCAGTACCTGAGGGTGGCCTCATTCTCAGGGTACATTGCTCTCAGTGCCATGCAGCACAACTTAACCAGATCATTTAATAGCATGTAGGAGATGGGTGGATCTTTAAAATGCTATGCTCCAGGAGGGTAGGGGAGGGGGGGGGGGGGGGGGGGGTGATGGGATTAAATGGCTAGTCACATTTGTACTAAAGTACAATTAAATTAAGATTCAAATACAAAATAAAATGACTGATTAAGGACCTTATTCACAGCTAGCACTCACATGCTGGGGGCCACCCAGCACAGGGCAGGGTCGTCCAGCATGCTAATCGCCACCAGCGATGCAATCGCAATTCAATTCAGTTGCGATTGCATCACAGAACGGAAAATTCAGGTTGACCCCCTGCATACATAGCATGGTTGTGTATGCAGGCGCACTGCTGCCATCTATTTTTTTGCAGCGGATGTGCGCAGTCACCCCGAAAGTGGTCCAGATAAGCCTCCAGTGTCTAGACCGCTCCCACCCAGTGACGCTCCCCACGGCTGCCGCTGTCAAATACAGCGATTGCTATGAGATTGGCCGCGAATGTGCGCTGCGGCCGCTGTACATGCGCAAATGCCCGGAAATCGCTTGTTTTCGGACACTTGCATCCCTTACTGAATAAAGCCCTGAGTTCTAATAAATATCTGCTTTCTTCTGCTAAAAGTCAGATCTACTTTCCGGATGTGGAAAACTGTTTTCTTCTGTTTCTGTGTTGCCATTGTGTTATGTGTGGTGTGCTACACTTATAGTGTCACTGTAGTACACAAAGGGCCTCTGACTCTTGTATCACAAGTCACACCGCACTGTGAGTTGCAGTAGAAACACAAAATGTGTTTCTCAGATTAACTGGTAATAACATTTCCTCACGGATTTATCTTATTAATTAAAGTTAATGCTAATGCAACCTTAATATATGTTATTCCATGTTCTAATTATTTATTTTTGATATGCTTAAAATGTAATAACATGGCCTAATTACGGTACTTAACACTCATTAGGGCCTATTCAATTCCCTGTCTTTGGCGTAATAATGCTTAACATACAAATATGAAATACATTCAACTGCTTGCGTCCTCACTCTTGTGTGCAATAAATCCTTATTGTCTGAATCTGCTCAACAGAAAAGAGCACATAATATGATTGCATGTTATAGAAAAGGCACTTTATTATTTTAAATAATGAGCGCATGGTCCTCCTACTTTAGTGGAAACAAAGGAAGCCCTCTATAACACTGAAAGCCACAAGAGCAGTGTCACATTGCCAGGGCTGGAGCTTATATGGAAGGGTGTGGAGAACAACAAACAGCATGGTCTTCCTACCAGGGAAAACCAGCTCTGAACTGACTGAGCTTTATTGGCAATGTACAATGAACATAAAGGGTTGTTGCAGCGATCGAGTCTGAGGGCGTAATTCAGATAAGATCGCAGCAGCAAATTTGTTAGCAATTGGGCAAAACCATGGGGGTAATTCCAAGTTGATCGCAGCAGGAAATTTTTTAGCAGTTGGGCAAAACCATGTGCACTGCAGGGGATGCAGATATAACATTTGCAGAGAGAGTTAGATTTGGGTGGGTTATTTTATTTCTGTGCAGGGTAAATACTGGCTGCTTTATTTTTACACTGCAAATTAGATTGCAGATTGAACACACCCCACACAAATCTAACTCTCTCTGCACATGTTATATCTGCCTCCCCTGCAGTGCACATGGTCAGTGCCGTTTCTAGCGGCGGGCGAGCCGTGCAAACGCACGGGGCGCCCGCCGCGGCACTTCGTGGGTCTTTTTCTCCTCTCCTCCCTCTTCCTGAGCGCTCCTGCTCGGGGGGGGGTGGAGTTTCGCGGAATGACGCGTTTGCGTCGTGACGTCACGACGCAAATGCGTCATTCCACGAAACTCCGCCCCCCCAGCAGGAGCGCTCGGGAAGAGGGAGGAGAGAAGATAAGCGTGGAAGGAGGAGGCGGCCGGCGGACGTGAGGCGGCCGGACCTGAAGAGCGGGAACATGTAAGTATAATCTCTCTCCCTCTTCCTTCCCCCCCACTTGACACCTGCATGCCGCACTGTGAAAAATGGGGATACCTGTCTGCCGCACTATATAAAATGGGGATACCTGTCTGCTGCACTGTGTAAAATGGGGATACCTGTCTGCCGCACTGTGAAAAATGGGGGCACCTGCCTGCCGTACTGTGTAAAATGGGGGCACCTGCCTGCCATACTGTGTAAAATGGGGGCACCTGCCTGCCGCACTATGTAAAATGGGGACACCTGCCTGCCGCACTATGTAAAATGGGGACACCTGTCTGCCGCACTATGTAAAATGGGGACACCTGCCTGCCGCACTGTGAAAAATGGGGCACCTGCCTGCCGCACTGTGAAAAATGGGGCACCTGCCTGCGTACTGTGTAAAATGGGGGCACCTGCCTGCGTACTGTGTAAAATGGGGGCACCTGCCTGCGTACTGTGTAAAATGGGGGCACCTGCCTGCGTACTGTGTAAAATGGGGGCACCTGCCTGCGTACTGTGTAAAATGGGGGCACCTGCCTGCGTACTGTGTAAAATGGGGGCACCTGCCTGCGTACTGTGTAAAATGGGGGCACCTGCCTGCCGTACTGTGTAAAATGGGGACACCTGCCTGCCGCGCTGTGTAAAATGGGGACGCCTGCCTGCCGCACTGTGTTTAAATTGGGACGCCTGCCTGCCGCACTGTGTTTAAATTGGGACACTTGCCTGCTGTAATGTGTAAAATGGGGACTTTTTATTTTTATTTTTCCCCCCCTGTGGTGGGCGTGATGATATCAGATGAGGCCATGCCCACTTTAATGAGACCACACCCATTTTAATCAGGCCACACACCCTTGTCGGGAGCACGCGCGCCTTCGGCGAGCGCATGCATTTTCTTTTTATAGCTATATGGGGGGAGGGGGACGCAGTTTTTTTTTTTATAGCAAAGGGGGGGGGGCGCATTTTCAAATCTCGCACTGGGAGCCAAATTGTCTAGAAACAGCCCTGCACATGGTTTTGCCCAATTGCTAACAGAATTCCTGCTGCGATCAACTTGGAATTACCCCCCATGTGCAGTGCAGGGGGGCAGATATAACATGTGCAGAGAGAGTTAGATTTGGGTGTGGTGTGTTCAAACTGAATCTAAATTGCAGTGTAAAAATAAAGCAGCCAGTATTTACCCTGCACAGAAACAATATAACCCACCCAAATCTTACTCTCTCTGCATATGTTATATCTGTCCCCCTGCAGTGCACATGATTTAGCCCATTAGCTAACAAATTTGCTGCTGCGATCAGATCTGAATTGCCCCCAATGTACAGTGAACATAAAGGGGTTGTTGCAGAGTTGGAAGTAAATCAGGTGTACATTCACCTACATAAGGTAACGCATATGGAGCATATGCTAGACATTATCATCAGCATGCACTCAGTCCTGCACTACGGGGGTAATTCCAAGTTGATCGCAGCAGGAATTCTGTTAGCAATTGGGCAAAACCATGTGCACAGCAGGGGAGGCAGATTTAACATGTGCAGAGAGAGTTAGATTTGGGTGTGGTGTGTTCAATCTGCAATCTAAATTGCAGTGTAAAAATAAAGCAGACAGTATTTACCCTGCACAGAAATAAAATAACCCACCCAAATGTAACTCTCTCTGCAAATGTTATATCTGCCCCCCTGCAGTGCACATGGTTTTGCCCAACTGCTAAAAAATTTCCTGCTGCGATCAACTTGGAATTACCCCCTATATTAGGTGCCTCCAAACAAGCATATTTATGCTTACATCCAGGTCTGCAGAACCCGCATTTGCCCTCACTCAACTTTACCTACTTAAGAACGCCCCCTCACAACCCAATTAGGCCTCTTTGATCGTCAGTGCAGATGTCATTGAAATGTGTATTACTCTTCATCACTTGCACTTATGTCACTGCGTGTACTCATGAAGGGGGTCTATTCATGAAGCAGTGAAAACAGTGGAGAAGTGAGCCTGTGGAGAAGTTGCCCATGGCAACCAATCAGCTGCTCTGTACAAATGTATAGTATGCAAATTATAAATGTTACTTCAATGCTGATTGGTTGCCATGTGGAATTTCTCCACTGGCTCACTTCTCCACCCTTTTCAATGCTTTATGAATAGACCCCTTACTGAGCATGCCCACTGCAAATTCATCCAATGTCGCTCTGCAAATTTGTTTAAGTTAAACTCTGCATCAGCCCCAAAGGCTGTACACAAATATATTTTATGCTGACTTCATTCTTGTACACTTTTTTTCTTTTTGAAACAAAGGGACAGAATAGGACAGGAGTGGGTTAATCCCCACAAGCTGGGGGCAGAGGGTAGGGGTAGTCCCTGTGTTGGGTCAGGGTTCTGGATGGCTTGGATCAGCCTCTTTTCTGGAAGTTTTCCCTCCTTCCCAATTTTCTTTTGACTGTTGTTGGTTGTCGGCTGTTTTTTAGCGGCATGAAAGAACGGATTATTACCTGTTTCTGATTAAGGGGGACATTTACTAAGCAGTGATAAGCAGTGATAAGAGCGGAGAAGGGAGCTAGTGAAGAAGTGCCCATGGCAACCAATCAGCATTAAAGTAACATCTAGAATTTGCATACTATAAAATTATACAGAGCTGCTGATTGGTTGATGGGGCAACTTCTCCACTGGCTCACTTCTCCGCTCTTATCACTGCTTAGTAAATGTCCCCCTATGTTTGCTAATTGGTTTAGGTGCGCTCACCTTTGATGACTGTTATGATATCTACTGGATCACCCTAACGGGGGCAGCCTCACCACCCGGACAGGTGGGTAGTCAAGTGAAGGTTGAAAACACCTTGTTTGGTGTTTTTAGTGTTGGGCTTCTTTTTTGTGATTGTACAGAGCATTAGTATGGTTTGGGGTTATACTGTTATGTCCGTTCTTTCTTGCCACCATACTCTTAATTTTCTTTACACTACTTTATTAGGTATATAGGGTTACGGTTTATAAATAAATAGCCATCAAGTTTTCTGCCAAATTTACATCTCCGAGTCTTTATTTTAAGAAATGTTAAGTTGAATTGTGTGTGTCACTAGATGAGTTTGACTGGTCGGCCCTCAGCCGTTAAGGGGTTTAATAGTATACTTTTTTTTTCTTGTCTTCTTGTAAGCAATATATATTGTAGCCTGGAGCAGATATCTTCTACAGCATACCACATTTTATGCAGTGACAACAGATATTGCACAAATCAGACTGTACTTGGTGGTGTCGATTAACTTGGGTAAATATGGGATTATTTAAATCCCAGAGTGCAAGCCCTGTTGTGTAAATGTGATACAACCAAATCCTTTGACTAAAGACTGGCATCAAATGTAAAATAAAACACCCAAAAACAGTTAAATAGATGTGTATTTCCATGAATTCTCTGAATCCCCTGCATAGTGTGTGTCTGTGTGCGACTTTTTGTGCAACTGGCTCTGTCTTTGTTTTCTGATAGATAGCATTCCCTCTTAATCTGATAAATGAACTTGCATGCTATAGTCATTTTAGCTGGAGTTAGATAGGAGTATGTAAAGCAGATTCTATCCCAGAATGATATTAATTTGATAGGATCCGTGATCTGTAAACCATTGGTTATCTTGGTCTCTCCTGATAAGAGAAAACTGCTGAGGATTTCCAGTTGGTGAGCACATTTGGGCAGAATCTTTCACACGTCACAAATTGCAGATGGAAGGCAGTGATCTTGAACACGCAGTCACATTGGCGTGACCGTCTGACACCTTCCATTTAGAAAAATAATACTTTCCTCACAGCACACACTCCCTGCTGCAACCAGCGCTGAAATTATGCCTAGGAGAGCTGTTCCTCATAGACTGGGGTCTTAAATATTTCTTACACTGCTTTTAAAAGATTCATGTTACACAGCACCTTGTTCATCCAGATTAACACAGATGTAGAGGTGTTATTAACACAGCCTACTCATGATATATTATAACTGATGACCATTAAATAAGAAGCAGTGCAATGATAATTTAGATGGCAAAAATAATATTATTTGATTGAATAAATGTTATTACTCCTTGCTGATGTCACTATATAGTGCGTAGTGTGACGTGTTAACAGCACTTTTTTTGTGGTTATTAAATTACTTGCAGACATGGAGTTTCGTTCTGATAATACTTTAAGTCCAAATTTAACATGATTTTTGCTTTGTAATACTGTCTATTTGATATTAAAAGTCGAAAGGCTGATTAGATTCAACTTAGGGCCTGATTTCAGTGTAAAAACTCTAAACAAATACCCTCTTGCGCTATAAAAAATATGGTATGGCTGAAAGTCCAATAAATCAAACTTAGTTTTCCATAAATTTTACAATTTATTACATAGAAGAAATATACTTCATGAATAAAAAACTAGACCGGTCTAAAATAACTCACAATCAACGATTAATTATAATATTATAAATACTATAAACATCCTCAGGAGGTGGATCCAAGCATACTCTGTGCACAGATTCAAATTAGTTTAAAAATCAAATAGCAGCTGTGTTTATAACCCATAAAGCAAAATGTAGCTCCTTGAAAGTTACTTAGTATCAAGGTTCCTTAGTAGATTGCCCTTCACCAATGTCGCTGTGTCTCTCCTCCCGGTTTGCAAGCGGCACACAAGAGGTACGGACTCACAGAGCCTTGTGGTAAGGTAGCACTTCCATCAGTAGACGCCAGCGCAGGCGCCGGATCCCGTAGCCCGAGACCGCCTCGTTTATATTGGGACTCTCCCCGTGTTGATACCGCTGGCGGAAGCCACGCGTAAGGCTTCTATGTGGAGCGGGTTCATGTAACATTGTATCTTGTACTGAACGGCAATCTACTAAGGAACCTTGATACTAAGTAACTTTCAAGGAGCTACATTTTGCTTTATGGGTTATAAACACAGCTGCTATTTGATTTTTAAACTAATTTGAATCTGTGCACAGAGTATGCTTGGATCCACCTTCTGAGGATGTTTATAGTATTTATAATATTATAATTAATCGTTGATTGTGAGTTATTTTAGGCCGGTCTAGTTTTTTATTCATGAAGTATATTTCTTCTATGTAATAAATTATAAAATTTATGGAAAACTAAGTTTGATTTATTGGACTTTCAGCCATACCATATTTTTTTATAGCGCAAGAGGGTATTTGTTTAGAGTTTTTGCTATCGGCATGTGGATTATCCAGTGCTTATTCCTTTGACTTGTTGACCCCAAGTCAAAAAACTCTCCTGCAGCGTATACAATTTATTATAAAAACATCTACCTGTGAATATTAGACTGTGTTGGTGATCTATCAGCGCCTGGTTTCAGTTTTGTTTTGCTGATTTCAGTGTAGCTATCAAACATTCACCTTTCAATTGCTGTGTCTTGTACTGCATGAACCATTAGATATGTACAACTTGAGATCATGGATACTTTGTAGATGGACACAGTATGATATTCCGGCTGTCGAGATCCCAGGAGTCAGGAGACCGACACTGGGATCCCGACAGCCAGCTTACAAGTGGCGAGCACAGCGTGTTCCCTCGCAGGCTCGCTGCCCTCACCACGCTTCTGGGGTAGAACTGCAACAGAATACTGAGTCAGACTGGAACTGGGACTGGGACTGAAACTTACTATAAGCTGGGTAAGAACTAGCTGGACTAATACTGAAGTCAGGCTGGAATTGACTCTTGCTTCAGAAGTCAGTCTAGAACTGATTGGAATACATAGAAGTCATGCTGGAACCAGCACTTGCTGCAGAAGTCAACTGGAACTGATTGGAATACATAGAAGTCAGACTGGAACTGATACTTGCTTTAGAAGTCAGGCTGGAACTGCCAGTTGTTTCAGAAGTCAGGCTGGAACTGACTGGAATACACTGAAGTCAGGCTGGAACTGACAGTTGTTTCAGAAGTCAGTCTGGAACTGACTGGAATACACTGAACTAGAAGAAAGGGAGAGAAAGAAGGCTCTTGTGTGGGCGCACTCTTGAAAGAAAAGGAAAATTCCTATAACGTATAGAAAGAAATGCTTAAAACATAACTTTTAATGTATATGATAAAAATACCCCTATACATGATCCATATCAAAGAAAGATTGTGTTAGTTTAGAATTAATTATTATTAATTATTGATTAATAAAATGTTCTGGTCTGTGTAATCACACTTGGTAATTGGAATGGTTGTAGACATTGATTGGTCTTACCTCCAATTCCCTGACCAGCACAGAAAATCTGTGTTAATGGAACCAGGGAGTGATCATAAGAGTTATTAGATGAGTAAGACCCACTTGGGCTACTTGGTTCAAAATTGGTAAATCTCCTGCATGGAGGTGAGTTGGAGTTTCAGACGTAAGCCAAGAGAATTAGTATTAAGCCTCAAAAAGAAAAAGAAGGGGGGAAGGAAGAATTAGTGGTGATACTGCTGTTGGTATTGCAAATACATGTGGAGGGAAATGGTCCCAACTCTACAACACCGGGTATTCGCAGGAAGTCTCCTCTCCTGGTACTGACCCGGCCCAACGCTGTTTGGCTTCCAAGATCAGACGAGATCGGGCATTGGCAGCGTGGTATGATAGTAGAGAATTTTTCAATTGCACCAATGAGAGTGCACCTATATAAGAAGCAGAAGAAAGAGGGAAAAGGGGAGACAGAAATATTAGGAACGAAAAAAAAAAAAAAAAGGGAATGAAAATGGTATAGAGAAGAAAGGGAATGAATCAGTGTAGCATAATTGATGGATCTGCTTTCTGCGTTAGACACAGCTCAGCAATTCCCACTTGTGTGGTGTCGTGTTCTGTGAATCGCAGATGAGAGTCCATGAAACAATAGTGAAGTATGGAAGGGAGATATGAGAGATAGGCTAGGTTGGTATCAAAAATTAATTAATTAAGCATTGATTTAGAAAAGCGCATTATTATGTAACATGCATATTTGGAATAAAGTTTGAAAGTTCAACGAGTATGCTGAGGCTCACGATGAAATCAGATAATTATCAGACAGAATACTGGCCTCTGCTTGAAAAAAGTATTTTTTGTAGTATAAATACTTTAACAGGTATTGCTTTTGAAAGAATAAGGGAAGAGAAAAGAAAAATGGGGGATGAAAAAGACAATTGGGGCTATATATTTTAGACAGTGATGCTGTGGCAATGAGCTATATGTGTGCTGCATATGTCCAAATGACATGGAATAACATACAACAAGTAAATATAAAGCGCATCAAGAGTTTGTGGTCTGCGCAGAATATACACAGCACGGCAGTGGAACTCTGATAGGAATGCACAGGTCTAGACATATGCTGTATAGTCAAGCATTTTGATAAATACACTTAATGTGTTGTTGTCTGTGCATACTATATACAGAAAAGGGCACCAATAGGTCCAATCGGATATGATGGGGGCTTAGTGCCCATCAAGTGGTTGCTGTCTGTGCTAGGTATGCATGGGACAGCAGCAGGCTTATAGTCAATGGTACTATCAGCCAGAAGATATCTACAAATGCCACATAACTGTTAACATGCTGTCTAATACAACATAATTATTAAGTACAAAAAGGTATGTTGCTGTCTGTGCAGGATATTAGGAGGGAGTGTGAAGCGTGGGGTTATATAGCAGCTGCGGGGTGTATACTACCCTTTAATTAGAGGTATAATTGTATAATTAGTATACACCCCGCAGCTGCTATATAACCCCACGCTTCACACTCCCTCCTAAACCCGGAAGTGAACAAGCCCGTCAGGGCGAAACGCGTTTTCCGTTCCGAGAGGGGGACCACACATGGAGTAATCTCTCAGCTCCTGCCTGGGCACATGACACTGCCTTAACCTGCTTTCCTTCTCCTATTTGGTGACCGTAAGCCTCAGCTGTTCTGTGCATATCCTGCACAGACAGCAACATACCTTTTTGTACTTAATAATTATGTTGTATTAGACAGCATGTTAACAGTTATGTGGCATTTGTAGATATCTTCTGGCTGATAGTACCATTGACTATAAGCCTGCTGCTGTCCCATGCATACCTAGCACAGACAGCAACCACTTGATGGGCACTAAGCCCCCATCATATCCGATTGGACCTATTGGTGCCCTTTTCTGTATATAGTACGCACAGACAACAACACATTAAGTGTATTTATCAAAATGCTTGACTATACAGCATATGTCTAGACCTGTGCATTCCTATCAGAGTTCCACTGCCGTGCTGTGTATATTCTGCGCAGACCACAAACTCTTGATGCGCTTTATATTTACTTGTTGTATGTTATTCCATGTCATTTGGACATATGCAGCACACATATAGCTCATTGCCACAGCATCACTGTCTAAAATATATAGCCCCAATTGTCTTTTTCATCCCCCATTTTTCTTTTCTCTTCCCTTATTCTTTCAAAAGCAATACCTGTTAAAGTATTTATACTACAAAAAATACTTTTTTCAAGCAGAGGCCAGTATTCTGTCTGATAATTATCTGATTTCATCGTGAGCCTCAGCATACTCGTTGAACTTTCAAACTTTATTCCAAATATGCATGTTACATAATAATGCGCTTTTCTAAATCAATGCTTAAATAATTAATTTTTGATACCAACCTAGCCTATCTCTCATATCTCCCTTCCATACTTCACTATTGTTTCATGGACTCTCATCTGCGATTCACAGAACACGACACCACACAAGTGGGAATTGCTGAGCTGTGTCTAACGCAGAAAGCAGATCCATCAATTATGCTACACTGATTCATTCCCTTTCTTCTCTATACCATTTTCATTCCCTTTTTTTTTTTTTTTTCGTTCCTAATATTTCTGTCTCCCCTTTTCCCTCTTTCTTCTGCTTCTTATATAGGTGCACTCTCATTGGTGCAATTGAAAAATTCTCTACTATCATACCACGCTGCCAATGCCCGATCTCGTCTGATCTTGGAAGCCAAACAGCGTTGGGCCGGGTCAGTACCAGGAGAGGAGACTTCCTGCGAATACCCGGTGTTGTAGAGTTGGGACCATTTCCCTCCACATGTATTTGCAATACCAACAGCAGTATCACCACTAATTCTTCCTTCCCCCCTTCTTTTTCTTTTTGAGGCTTAATACTAATTCTCTTGGCTTACGTCTGAAACTCCAACTCACCTCCATGCAGGAGATTTACCAATTTTGAACCAAGTAGCCCAAGTGGGTCTTACTCATCTAATAACTCTTATGATCACTCCCTGGTTCCATTAACACAGATTTTCTGTGCTGGTCAGGGAATTGGAGGTAAGACCAATCAATGTCTACAACCATTCCAATTACCAAGTGTGATTACACAGACCAGAACATTTTATTAATCAATAATTAATAATAATTAATTCTAAACTAACACAATCTTTCTTTGATATGGATCATGTATAGGGGTATTTTTATCATATACATTAAAAGTTATGTTTTAAGCATTTCTTTCTATACGTTATAGGAATTTTCCTTTTCTTTCAAGAGTGCGCCCACACAAGAGCCTTCTTTCTCTCCCTTTCTTCTAGTACATGTACTCTCTGGCTCTGGGCGCACCACCAAGCGGGACAACTCTATTCATTGAAGTAAAAGACATAGTCTTCTCTTCTTTTTTCCTATTTTGGAGTGCCTTATTGTCCAAATGTTGGTTCCACATTATTAAAACAGTATTATTTTACCAGTGCCCGATCGCCCTTTGTCTAGTCTGGAATACACTGAAGTCAGGCTGGAACTGACATTAGCTTTAGAAGTCAGGCTGGAACTGACATTAGCTTTAGAAGTCAGGCTGAAACTGACACTTGCTTTAGAAGTCAGGCAGGAATACACAGAAGTCAGGCTGGAAATCACTGGAATACATAGAAGTCAGGCTGGATCTGATACTTGCTTCAGAAGTCAGGCTGCAATACAGTACACAGAAGTCAGGCTGGAACTGACTGGAATACATAGAAATCAGGCTGGAACTGACACTTGCTTCAGAAGTCAGGCTGGAATACAGTACACAGAAGTCAGGCTGGAACTGACTGGAATACATAGAAGTCAGGCTGGAACTGACTTGCTTCAGAAGTCAGGCTGGAATACAGTACACAGAAGTCAGGCTGGAATACACAGAAGTCAGGCTGGAACAGACTGAAATACATAGACGTCAGGCTGGAACTGACACTTGCTTCAGAAGTCAGGCTGGAATACAGTACACAGAAGTCAGGCTGGAACTGTCTGGAATACATAGAAGTCAGGCTGGAACTGACACTTGCTTCAGAAGTCAGGCTGGAATACACAGAAGTCAGGCTGGAACTGATACTTGCTTCAGTAGCCAGACCTCTTCCTGGGTGGAATGGATAGCAGGATTCAGGTAACCAGGTGCAATCACTGAATGCAGACACCTGTGGAGTTAGTTACTTTTCAGGAACTTCAGGACAAGTTTTACCTCTCTCTGTGTGTGATTGGTCTTATTTATTTAACAGACACTTTATATCAAGTGCAGACAGACTGCGGCACTTCCAGAGAGACCTCACCCTATCTGAGCAACTACGCACCTTTTCCTCCAACACACAAGATTTCTCTCAAATATAAACTGATGGAGGGTTATAGCTCATCCATGTTATGTGAACCTATGAAATAAGGACTTACCCACACCAATGGGAGAAGATGTCTCATTTAATATGTTCCAGCTCAGACATGCCTAATCTCCAAGTGTCCTGGTTATTCAATCACAAGTTAAATTGCTCTCATTCTCCACAAATTTATTTGGCCTGTCTTTACATCCTGTCGGATATGTAATGCTGCTCCGGCCACGATTATGTATTCTGTGTCACAACTGAGGGCCTGAGCTGACGGGAGGCAGCCTCAGTTGTAGGGGCTGAGATGTACCGGAACCTGGGAGGTTGTATCAGACCCCTGGACATGTAAGTAACATGAATAATAACTGCCCGAAGGCGTGACCACGACAACTTGGATAAAAGTCAATGATGTTTATTATGACAACTCCGCAACACAGCAGCAGTAAAAGAAAACGTAAAAGTCAGCAAAGAATAAATACAGTTCCTGGGTACTACAGGATGGCAGGAGCCACAGGGCACTGGTAGAGAGATAGTTCTTATGATCTTCTAGATGGAAAGTCCTTACCAGGCCCGACTGTAGCAATGGAGATAACCCAGGATTGTGCCAGCTGGTGTTCCAGGAAAAGCTGGGTTGCTGAAGATAAAACAGCTGCTGTGGATACTGGCTGGAACCAGACTGTTATTAGCACGGAGTGGATACTGGCTGGAACCAGTTAAATAATAAATGAACTTGGGAGCGATGAAATATGAACTGAAATGTAGAACTTGAGAGCGGAGAAATAATAATACCGGTGGAGAGTGGTAAAGTGTAGAAAGGACACCGGCCCTTTAAGGGAAGCTGTACTCTGCTGGAAGCTGAGCTGGAAGCAGGTAATGTTGTAGCTGGAAACAGATGAATCCACAATGGATTGGAGAGTCAGGCTACACCGCAGGTGGAATGCTGGTGCGGGTCTCTATGGTGGAAGTCTTGAGACAGGAGCTGGAACCTGGAAGACAATCACAGGAGAGAGACAAACAGGAACTAGGTTTGACAACCAAAGCACTGACGCCTTCCTTGCTCAGGCACAGTGTATTTATACCTGCAGCAAGGAAGGGATTGGCTAGGCAATTATGCAGATTATCAATACTGAGAACAGATTGGTGGAAATGATCAGCTGACAGAATCCAAGATGGCTGCGCCCATGCAGACACTTGGAGGGAAGTTTGGTTTGTAATCCATGTGGTAATGAAAACAGTAATGGCGGCGCCGGCCACCGGAGACAGGAGGCGCCAGGCTGACAGATGCACATCCAACCACGCGGACACAGCGGAGGCCGCGGCTGACGTAATCGCCACTCAGACACTCTGCATGCAGAAGTTCAGGGACGGCGGCGGAGGCCGCGGGAGACGCCATGCCAGGTGTAATATGGCGTTTACTGTGACAGCGTCCCAGAGTGACAGGAGAGGATACAGGAATGTACACATCAGGATAACAGATGGGATCCGGTCCTGGAGCGCTGAGCCAGCCTTAGGAGGCATCTGATGGGTAAGAAATGGCGTCCAGATACCCGGATCGTGACAGCACCCCCCCCTTTAGGAGTGACCCCAGGACACTTCTTTGGCTTTTGAGGACACTTGGAATGGAATCTCCGGACCAAGGCAGGAGCATGGACATCAGAAGCATTGGTCCATGAACGTTCCTCAGGACCATAACCCTTCCAGTCAATAAGATATTGTAGTTGACCGTAACGGTGACGTGAGTCCAGGATCTTGGCCACTTCATACTCAACGCCTCGTTGAGTTTGGACTTTCGGAGTTGGAGGAAGTGAGGAATGAAACCGATTCAAGATCAGCGGTTTCAACAGGGAAACATGGAATGTCCTGGGTATTTTTAAGAAGGGAGGCAACTGGAGTCTGTAAGCAACAGGATTGATGACTTGTTCAATCTTGAAAGGACCGATATAGCGAGGTGCAAACTTCATACTGGGAACTCTTAACCTCAAATTCTTCGTGGATAACCATACCCGATCACCCACCTTGAGAGCAGGAACTGCTCGACGCTTCTTATCCGCAAACTTCTTGTACCTGAACGATGCCTTGAGCAGAGCTGATCGTACGCTCTTCCAGATATTGGCAAACTGATGCAAGGTGATATCCACTGCGGGAACAGAAGTTGCTGGAAGCGGTTGGAACTCAGGGACTTTAGGGTGGAATCCAAAGTTAGTGAAGAATGGTGTTGAAGCAGATGAAGAATGATACTGGTTGTTATGACAGAACTCGGCCCAGGGAAGTAATTGAACCCAGTCATCTTGAGAGGAGGACACATAGATGCGGAGGAAGGCCTCCAAGTCCTGATTCACCCTCTCGGTTTGACCATTGGTCTGAGGATGGTAAGCCGTGGAAAACTTTAGCTTGACTTGGAGGACTTGACATAAACTTCGCCAGAATTTGGCTGTGAATTGAACTCCTCGATCTGAGATAATTTCTTCAGGAAGACCGTGGAGTCGGAAGATCTCTTGTATGAATACTTGAGCCAACTTGGAAGCTGACGGAAGACCGGTGAGAGGAATGAAGTGTGCCATCTTGGTGAACCGGTCAACTACCACCCAGATGGTATTGAACTTGTTGCACATGGGTAAGTCTGTAATGAAATCCATCGACAAGTGGGTCCATGGTCGACGGGGAACGGATAGTGGAACCAGTTGCCCCGCAGGCGACTGGCGGGATACTTTATGTTGGGCACACTTTGGGCAAGATGCAATAAACTCCAAGACGTCCTTTTTCAGAGTTGGCCACCAATAGGACCTAGAGATAAACTCCAGGGTTTTTTGGATACCTGTATGTCCGGCAAAACGGGAAGCATGGGCCCAATGCATGAGCTTCTTCCTTAGCATCGGCTTCACAAAACTTTTCCCTGATGGGGGCGTAGAGTCCATCCCTACCGTGGAGAATGCCAACGGATTTATAATAGGATGCTTGTCTGAAGACTCTGACTCATTTTCTTGCTCCCATGAGCGGGAAAGGGCATCGGCCTTGCGATTCTGAGAGCCCGGACAGAACTGGAGTTTAAAGTCGAACCTGGAAAAGAAAAGTGCCCATCTGGCCTGACGAGGGTTGAGACATTGTGCGCCCTTCAGGTATAAAAGGTTCTTGTGGTCTGTAAGTATGGTGATTGAATGAGAAGCTCCCTCCAACAGATACCTCCACTCTTCTAGAGCGAGCTTGATGGCTAGCAACTCCTGGTCGCCAATGGCATAGTTGCGCTCAGCTGGGGAGAACTTCCGGGAGAAGAAACTGCAAGGGTGTAAATGGCCATCTTTAGCCCTCTGAGATAACACCGCTCCTACTCCAACGGAGGAGGCATCCACCTCTAAGATGAAAGGAGAGTCGATGTCAGGCTGTTTCAGAACAGGCGCAGAGATGAACCTTTGTTTTAAAAGATGAAATGCTTGCATGGCTTCTTCAGACCACTTGGACGGGTTAGCACCCTTCTTAGTGAAAGCAGTAATAGGCGCCACAATGGTGGAAAAGTCTCGTATAAACTTTCGGTAATAGTTGGCGAACCCTAAGAACCTCTGGACCCCTTTGAGGGTTAAGGGTACCGGCCAATTTTGGATTGCTTGTAGTTTCTCAGGATCCATCTCTAGTCCGGAACCGGACACAATGTACCCTAGAAACGGAATGGACTTGACTTCAAAGACGCATTTTTCTAATTTGCAATAGAGATGATTGACACGGAGACGGGACAGAACCTCTTTAACCCAAAAACGATGTTTCTCTAAATCGTTGGCAAAAATGAGGATATCGTCTAGATAGACCACGACATGACGGTATAGAATGTCTCTGAAGATCTCATTGACAAAATGCTGGAAGACAGCTGGAGCATTGCTCAATCCGAAGGGCATGACGAGGTACTCATAATGTCCGTCACGGGTGTTAAAGGCGGTCTTCCACTCGTCACCCTCACGGATCCGGATGAGATTGTATGCACCTCGCAAGTCCAGCTTTGTAAAGATGGTAGCTCCGCTAACTCTGTCAAAGAGCTCAGTAATCAGGGGTAAAGGATAACGGTTCTTGATGGTAATGTCGTTCAAACCTCTGTAGTCGATGCACGGCCGCAGACCACCATCTTTCTTTTTTACAAAAAAGAAGCCTGCGCCGGCTGGAGAAGAAGAAGGTCGAATGAACCCCTTTGCTAGGTTCTCTTTAATATATTCCTCCATAGAATGCGTCTCAGGCAGAGACAACGGATAAGTTCGGCCTCGAGGTGGAACCTTCCCTGGAACGAGATCAATCGGACAGTCCCATTCTCTATGAGGAGGAAGGATATCAGCAGAAGCTTTACTGAACACATCCGTGAAATCTTGATATGGAGGAGGTGGAACATCAGACGACCTGGGGGAGGAAGAACAGACAGGCAATACTTTAAACAAACATGTCTCAGCACAGGAGGAACCCCATGCCAGGATTTGCGTAGTCGTCCAATCAATTGTAGGATTGTGAAGACGGAGCCATGGAAGGCCCAGGACCACAGGATGTGTGGCACTTGGAATCACTAAAAAAGAAATAAGTTCGGAATGAAGAACTCCCACTCTCAGACGAACTGGTAGAGTCCTTAAAGAAATAACTGCATCAAAAATTTTGCTGCCATCCACGGCAGTTAAAGAAATGGACGAAGGAAGTCTCTCGGTGGGTAGGGACCACCGTTTAACATAGGCTTCGGTAATAAAGTTCCCAGCTGCTCCGGAATCAAGGAGGGCAATGACGTTCCGATAACGTTGAGCAACTTGAAGCGAGACTGGGAGATTACAATCTTGAGGAGATGGAGAGGAGATCATTACTCCTAGCCGGCCCTCTCCTTGGCGAGCTAGGATTTGGAGTTTCCCGGACGTTTGGGACAGGCATTAATGGTGTGAGACGGAGCTGCACAATAGAGACAGAGAGACTCGGAGAGGCGTCTTCGGCGCTCAGCAGGAGTTAAACGGGAACGGCCAAGTTGCATGGGCTCATCTTTAGATGGTGACAGTTGACGAGGAGGAGGAGCAGAAGATTTTGGAGCAGATGATCTTCCACGCTCAGTTGCTCTCTCTCTGAAACGTAAATCAACTTTCGTGCAGAGTGAGATTAGTTCATCTAACTTAGAAGGTAAGTCTCTGGTAGCTAACTCATCTCTAATACGCTCAGATAAGCCATGCCAGAATGCAGCATACAGGGCCTCGTCGTTCCATGCCAGTTCGGATGCCAGAATCTGGAACTGTATCAGATATTGTCCTACAGTACGTGACCCCTGGCGTAAACGGAGAATCTCGGATGAAGCTGAGGTTACCCGGCCTGGCTCGTCGAAGATGCGCCTGAATGTTGACACGAAGGCAGTGTAGGAAGATAGCAAGGTGTCGGACCTCTCCCATAACGGTGATGCCCAATCAAGGGCTGAGCCACTGAGAAGAGAAATAATGTAGGCAATTTTTGTACGGTCACTGGGAAAATTGCCAGGTTGTAGCTCAAACTGAATCTCACACTGGTTGAGAAATCCCCTGCAGAATCTTGGAGATCCGTCAAATTTTGCTGGCGTTGGAAGATGAAGACGTGGAGCAGAAATGGGTAAGGTGGGTGGGGTTATAGCTGGAAACACTGTGGTTGACGCACCAGACGCGCCTGATCCACGGAGAGTTGTCTGAATCCCATCCAGCCGAGTAGAGAGATCCTGGAGACAGCGGATGATGTGGCCCTGTGCAGCCTCCTGATGTTCTAGTCGGGCTGCCAGTTCTTGCATCGGCCTGGCCGCTTGATCCTGGTCTCCGGCTGGATTCATTAGGTCAGTGCTTACTGTCACAACTGAGGGCCTGAGCTGACGGGAGGCAGCCTCAGTTGTAGGGGCTGAGATGTACCGGAACCTGGGAGGTTGTATCAGACCCCTGGACATGTAAGTAACATGAATAATAACTGCCCGAAGGCGTGACCACGACAACTTGGATAAAAGTCAATGATGTTTATTATGACAACTCCGCAACACAGCAGCAGTAAAAGAAAACGTAAAAGTCAGCAAAGAATAAATACAGTTCCTGGGTACTACAGGATGGCAGGAGCCACAGGGCACTGGTAGAGAGATAGTTCTTATGATCTTCTAGATGGAAAGTCCTTACCAGGCCCGACTGTAGCAATGGAGATAACCCAGGATTGTGCCAGCTGGTGTTCCAGGAAAAGCTGGGTTGCTGAAGATAAAACAGCTGCTGTGGATACTGGCTGGAACCAGACTGTTATTAGCACGGAGTGGATACTGGCTGGAACCAGTTAAATAATAAATGAACTTGGGAGCGATGAAATATGAACTGAAATGTAGAACTTGAGAGCGGAGAAATAATAATACCGGTGGAGAGTGGTAAAGTGTAGAAAGGACACCGGCCCTTTAAGGGAAGCTGTACTCTGCTGGAAGCTGAGCTGGAAGCAGGTAATGTTGTAGCTGGAAACAGATGAATCCACAATGGATTGGAGAGTCAGGCTACACCGCAGGTGGAATGCTGGTGCGGGTCTCTATGGTGGAAGTCTTGAGACAGGAGCTGGAACCTGGAAGACAATCACAGGAGAGAGACAAACAGGAACTAGGTTTGACAACCAAAGCACTGACGCCTTCCTTGCTCAGGCACAGTGTATTTATACCTGCAGCAAGGAAGGGATTGGCTAGGCAATTATGCAGATTATCAATACTGAGAACAGATTGGTGGAAATGATCAGCTGACAGAATCCAAGATGGCTGCGCCCATGCAGACACTTGGAGGGAAGTTTGGTTTGTAATCCATGTGGTAATGAAAACAGTAATGGCGGCGCCGGCCACCGGAGACAGGAGGCGCCAGACTGACAGATGCACATCCAACCACGCGGACACAGCGGAGGCCGCGGCTGACGTAATCGCCACTCAGACACTCTGCATGCAGAAGTTCAGGGACGGCGGCTGAGGCCGCGGGAGACGCCATGCCAGGTGTAATATGGCGTTTACTGTGACAGCGTCCCAGAGTGACAGGAGAGGATACAGGAATGTACACATCAGGATAACAGATGGGATCCGGTCCTGGAGCGCTGAGCCAGCCTTAGGAGGCATCTGATGGGTAAGAAATGGCGTCCAGATACCCGGATCGTGACATTCTGTATCTGGAGGGAATGCACGAAAGTGACTCCCTTTTGGGACACTGTGATATCTAGGAAGATCCAGGAGATATATACTGTATGCTGACTGGCCCTGATTTTTGGTTGCTCTTTTACTGTACTTTAGTGACCCAATCTCTAAGTTTAAAAAATCTTTTGAACAATGCTGCTAGAGTCCTAATCTCGACTCACTTGCCCACTGGCCCCTCCAATAAAGAGTGGTTTCACCGCACAGATTTTTTTTTATATCTATAGATGACATTGTTAGGTAATTGGCAGAGAAATTCTCTGAATTTTCTACTACCTGGTACTCATGGTTGAAATTTGAACTGAACAGAACACTAGTTTTTCATTCCATTTAGGGCCCTAAGCCCATAACTTGTGGTCTCCCTGAATGGTTTTGATGTGGCACTTTCCTTTATTCTTCTTCCCACAAACTTGGATACTTGGCTGGCATACTCGGCAGCCTGGTTCTCCCTACCCTAACGTCCTCACTCCCTTGTTTTCTGTTCCCTCATGTTTTTCTTCTTCTTTTTTCTCTCTCTCATCCTTATTTTCTTTCTCTCTGTCCTTCTCTCATTTTCTCTCCACTTGATGTGCAAGTTTTCAGTTAGGCCGCTGCAGTAGTCAGTTAATCATCATACTTGGCTATAACTATTGTGTATGCCACTTTATGCATACTGTTGTACAATGTACTGTTTCAAGTGTCTGTGTTTGCATGGGCAAATTAAAAACCCCTGTATTTACTGTAGAATTATATAAATAAGGCATTGGGGTGACAATGTATAGTCATAACTATAATATATATGCTTTAAATATAGGTCATTTCTTGTGTCTACTAGATATTGTGCAAAGTTAACCAAGATCTTTCCTGTCAATACCACTTGACTTTCCTAGTTTTCCAGTCCCATTTAACCTACAAAAACGATCACTGTCAGAAGATATTCCACGACTGGCGATAGCATTTAGCATATACAGTACTATACTGTTTCATATATGTGGGATAAGACGATATCATCATAAAAGCATAATGAGGAATAAATGTACACAGAACTAAACAAAAACACCTTGTTAGACCAAGCAAATAAACATTTAAACTGTTTGATTACCAGACTAGAATGTCATTATCATTGTCCTGATCACTTGAACCCTGTGGTTTTAGCTAATTGAAATTGCCTAATGTTGTACTCTAGGTGGTCACCCATATATATCCCATACATTGAAGATAAATACAACAGCTAAGATGTGTTTAATAAATTAGAGACATATGCAATAGCGTGGAGCTAAATGACTGTTAAATCTAATTCTAAAAAAGGGCAAGTCACAAGAAAACTGTAGCAAAAAAATAAAAAAAGCCCTCATTAACCTCTTCACAACCAGAGTTGATTTGTACCCTGTGGTGATAATAATCCTTGTATTTGTGATCAGATTGCTCTTGCTGAAAATATTTTTCTATACATTTTTAGTCTACCCAACTTCACTTAAATTACTTTTCTTTAAACATTTTTGGTGTTCATATTGGGCAATATTCAATTGTGCGCAGGATTTTGCCTGAATATTTTTTTCCAGGCCCCGCAACCATTTTTTATTTACCGTGGGTAAGGGGGTAATTCCATGTTGATCGCAGCAGGATTTTTGATAGCAATTGGGCAAAACCATATGCACTGCAGGGGGGGGGGGGGGGGGCAGATATAACATGTGCAGAGAGAGTTAGATTTGGGTGGGTTATATTGTTTCTGTGCAGGGTAAATACTGGCTGCTTTATTTTTACACTGCAAATTAGATTGCAGATTGAACACACCCCACCCAAATCTAACTCTCTCTGCACATGTTATATCTGCCTCCCCTGCAGTGCACATAGTTTTACCCAATTGCTATAAAAAAATCCTGCTGCAATCAACTTGGAATTACCCCCTATGTGTGCTCCCGATACCAGCAGTATTCAATATCCAAAAATGGTTGCAAATTTTTTTGCAGCCAAAATCCCATGTAGGGGAGATAAAAAATGTGGCCAAGGAACATCAGGCACTCATCAATGTACTCCCGTAGCCAGCTGCCACATGTTTTACACCTACTTACTGGTACACACACACCTGATAGGTCACACACACTGACTGATGATATCTTTCATTAGGGAGTCTCGCACACACTGGGGATTATGCACACACTCACACATGACAGGGATCCCACACACTATACTGCGGAAGAGGAGGAGGAAAACCAGCATTTTTGTAGAAGTGGAGGAGGAGTACATCGCTGTAGAAGGTTAAGTTATTATGGACTAATGAAGTTAATTGGAAACTTTCAATTGCTTAAATAGTCATTATTGGGGCAGGGGGTGGGGAGGTTCTGATGCAAGTCCCTACAATTGCACCTTAAAATAACAATTTAAGGAAAAATGACACTTGCTGTGGGCCTGCCAGAAATAAAAATGTTTTGATTTCTCTTCTTCATTTGAATAGTGCTACCCCATAAAATTATTACATATAGTAAAGTTTAGGAATAGAAATAAGTGTACTGCTTAATGAAATTGTCTAAGTTTGTGCAAGGCCTTTACTTTCATTTTTTTTTTAATTAATATTTAGGGATTACTAACCTTTTATATAAAACATTATTGCTGCATATAGAAACAATTACTACTATTCAATTAATTGCATTCTAAATGGAGCAGTCTTATTTATTTCTTTATTAAAACCATAAGCAAGATTTCTCAAAACATTGACATAAAAAGCCCTACAAAGTGAAATTAAGCTCCAGTTTACCTGCAGTTGTTAACAGACCTTTTCCCAATTCGGAGGCTATCACAAGCCAATCGCATGACCAGAATACCTGAAGTCTCTTTAAACAGAGAGGGTAGGAATACATCAAGAGAATTAATGAACATGCAAATACTGTAATAAAACCACGCAATAAACAGTGAGAACATTGTTGTTCCATGTAGTGAATAACATTATTTAGAGGAGTGATAGAGTAATTTAAAAAGGTAAATTCACAATCCACTTTCAGTTTAATTTTTCAAATATACTTTGTCCTTTAAAAAAAAAAAAATATCTTTATTTAAGTGTGAACAACATTGTACAATGCACGCACACACAAAAACAAGTATACTTGATCTCTTATTAACTTTTATTTAAAAACAACTAGTGGCCTTATGTATGTAGAAAACAGAAATAACATGCTACCAAAAACATGTAAAAATAAAATGTAACACAATCTGTAATACTTACACACAGTATTAATCATAGATGACTTAGATGTAAAAGGGGATGTAATGCAGAAAAAAAAAAGAAGGGGAGGGGACATGGACATATGCAGTAGGATATACTGTATACTTTTATAAATATATATATATATATATATATATATATATATATAAATATTATTAATTTTGATCAGTATATGTTTCAACCAAGCAGCTGCTGTTTACACAGAGATAGTCACTCTCCAATGTCAAATGTAACAAACCAAAATATAACAGCTCTCACGATATCTTAAAAAATAGGCAGGTGTAGTAGCATACATTACTAATATAAGAAACACACAAAAAAAAGACATAGTTAAAAAAAATATCTTATCATTCTCCCTAAATAAGCATGATTGGCAGTGCAAAGGTCAGTATAAATTGGGCAAGTTTCCAGTTGTAAACTAATACTCGAGTCCTGCATAGAAAAAGTTCTGTGGACAGTTCAAGTTCACAGGCATTCTATTTTAGGGGTTCAATAATCCAATTTAGGTAGTTGCTCCTTAGTGGGAGGCCCAATTAGCAATGGTCCAAAACAGCAAGGTGTCCAACACACAGAGTCTTTTCCCACAGTCACATTGGCTGGAAGACCCTGAGTGCTATTTGTGTCCAAACAAGAATGGGGGAGCTCTTTGCAATTGTGCCCACTGACACTGGTCCTGTTTCTTAGATATTGGGAGCGCTGTTATATTTTGGTTTGTTACATTTAAAGGGAAATGGACATGCAGATTCAACAACGTCAAGTAGCAACATGCAATGATTAACAGCAAAGTGATACTTTTGGTAAAGATTAAAGGCAGGGAGACTAAGGGCTAGAGGAGGAAGTTATGTCTCCATACAGTACAGTAGTCAGACAGGATCCCCATCAATAACATATACAGTACATGACACTTGGCCCACTTAGCCGCAGGAGAGAAAGCAGATGTGGAATCCTTCTCAAAAGAAAATTAAATGTTGGGTATGACTTTGTGAATTGGGGGAAAGGATGAATTTTTCCAATAATGAGCGATAGACGCCTTGGTAGCAATTAAGATCTGTCCCAGGACATATAGTGTGTGTCATATATATGGATATGGGGAGGATTTAAATGAGAGAGTGCGACTGTTGGGCAGAGAATCACAAGTTCATTCAGAACCATAGTAGGCTGAGCAGAAATCTCTTTCCAAAGAGGCTGCATATATGGGTAACCCCAGAAATATGTAATACGTCTCCTGCTTGAGAACAGTTACCCCAGCAAAGTTTGGCTTGGCTGGGGCACATTTTGTGTCATGTCACAGGTGTATGGTATAATGTAGTTAATCTATTCATCTGCATGTCAGTATGTTTATGGCATCTTGACATAAAATGAGAGGTTAATATAAATGAATTAAAGCAAAATATTCCAATTAAACACACATGCACTTAGCTTACATTTATAAAAACATGGCAATATATATCACAGCCTCTAATTATACCATACCTTGTATTAGCTTCTACTTTACTTTCCCAAGCACCTGATAGCTTTGTGAAATTTTAGCACATTTGCTGCAGGCTACTTAAAAGAGAAAGCATTTTTTATTTGTGAAGGTTAATCCAAATGAATTTGACATTGGACTTTTGTAACAAATAGGGATTCATTTTTTTGCCTGTCTTTAAATAAATAGCCTCATTTTATTTAGGATTATACATATTGAGGGGGTATCCTCTTAGCCACGTAAATTTTTTGGCCAAAAAAACAGGCTAATATTGCGATTTTCGCCTGATGGTTATTATCGGGCTATCCATTTATAGCCTGTTTTCAGACCAAAAATGTCTAGTTTTTGTGAGATAACACATAGGGGGAGATTCAAATGTTTGAAAAGTCAGTTGGGAGTCTCTTTTTTCCTATCTAATAGACAGGAAAAAACAGACACCCAACTGACTTTTCAAACATTTGAATTCCACCCATAGAGTACGGGATAAGTTTCCAGACCCATGTGTCATTGCTAGAGATGAGTGGCCAGACCCACCTGAACTTCACGATCCAAGCTAGGAACCGAGACCGGCTTGGATTTTCCTGCCTGACTCGGATCCCAAATCAAGGTAAAACATCCTCCTCCAAGCTGTCTGAGTCTCACAGGTTTTGGATTCTATATAAGGCCCCGGTGATCGTGCCATTTTACTGTGGAGGATGTAGTGAACGGACGTTTCACTGCAGTATCCATCCAGGGGTGCTCTGTTTTGTCCATCAAGGGGCTAGGGCTGCTAAAGTGGTACCTGTATCCTCCAGGGGTGCTGAGTTCCATCAAGGGGCTGGGGCTGCTGTGTTCAGGGGTACTCTCTCCGAGGATGCTGTGTAATCATCAGTGTACAGACAGTGTACTATAATACACATATTTTGAGTGACACTGTAGGTGGTCCCTGCTTTGTCGTACATATAGGTGCCCTCTGCCAATCTAGGGGTGCTCTGCACCAGTTAAATAATATACCATTTAAAAAATATATATATTTTTTGTGGTGCTAAACACCAGTGTACTATACTATTATTTTTCTGTGATACTGCCTGTCAGACCGCAGTGTAGTCAGTCATACATATATTGTGACACTGTAGGTGGTCCGTGCTTTGCTGTACATAAAGGGGTCCTCTGCCAATCTAGGGGTGCTCTACACCAGTTATAGCTAATTATATTAATTTTTTTTAAATATTTTTGGGTGCTAAACCCCAGTGTACTATACTGTTATTTTTCTGTGACACTGCCGGTCAGACCGCAGTGTGTAATCTCATACACGTATTGGGGACACTGTTGGTGAAATTAAAATGGTGTTGGATTACTATTTTTGACTCATACATGTATTGTGGAGCATTGTTGGTGAAATTAAACTGCAGTGGTTGATTACTATTTCTGACTCATACACGTATTGTGTGACACTGTGGGTGAAGGTGGTACCACAGTATTTTATTTAATTTCATACTCATACATGTATTATGCAACACTGTTGGTGAAATTAAACCACAGTGTTTGATTACTACTTTTGACTCATACACGTATTATGTGACACCCTGGGTGAGGGTGGTACCACAATAATATATTTTATTTCGTACTCATAAATGCATTGTGCAACACCGTTGGTAAAATTAAACCCCAATGTTTGATTACTATTACTGACTTATACATACATTGTGTGACATTGTAGGTGGTACATTTTTGGTACAAATTGTGTGTGCTGTATCCCACTTTGCAGTTTGTTGATAGAAATGGAGGATGAACAATTGAGAGGAGATCAGGGACCACATACTAGTGCTGAAGCTGCTGCCACTAGATATGACAATGCAAGTCCATCAATGTCATCTGCTATGGCTGATGCCCAATGGCATGGAGGGCATGTAATATCAAAGAAGCAATATCATTTTGCAATGGTAAATAAATAAAATCACAAGTAAAGTTAGCTGCAGAGAAACATAAAATTGTCAATATGCCATTCATCAAGTGGCAAGGAAAGGCTAAGGCCTTGGTCTTTGTTTATGAATGGTGGTTCGATGTCTTTTTTTTTTTTTTTTTTTTCAAAAGTTTTTTATTGACAGGTGAACAGCAAAAACATACAAATGATATACAACAAGTTATACATGAGAACATTGAGAGATATGTAATACCGTAATAGTAAAAGTAGTTGTGATTGTAATAGCGCTCCACGTAGACCCCGAGCAATATCAAAACTATACACTAGAGGAGGCAAACAAGTATCGTAACAACAAAAGAGAGCAGTAACAATTGGGCCAGTTGAACATTTAGGAGCAATACGATCAGAAGGGGGCTGCGGAATCAAGAGTCTCCAAAAGATACCATTTAGTATCCTTAAAACATTTTCGTAGAGCCTCTTTTATGATCGGGGGAATAGTCAGAACATAGGGTAACCAAATATGAAAATATTGTGCCGTCAGTTTTTCCTTCTGTAAAGTGGTGTTAGTCCAGTCAAGGTGGAAAAGATGAGAGATCCTAGGGTGTACTAGTGAGATGGGTATGGGATCAGCAGAGATCCACTGGGAGAGGATTGTCTTCTTGGTGGCAGCTGCTAGTTTAATTAATAAAATACGTTGTCCTTTAGACAGCCTGATAGGAGAGGATTTTGGATATATGCCCCAAAATGCCCATGTTTTAGTAATATCAAACTGTATCTGTAGGTCTATTGTAATATATGACTGGAGTGCTTGCCAGAGAGCCTGCACCTTAGGGCAGGACCATAGACAATGAACCAGATCTGCGTCTGGAGCAGCGCATTTGAAACAATGGGATGAGGAGGCAGCTCCAATAAGGTGTCGCAACTTCGGGGTGACATACGCTCTATGTAGGATTTTCTGATGCATTTCTGAGTATGAAATGGAACCCAATGTTTTATCCAAGTAAGTGTTGGCCTCTAGGATCAACTTTAAAGAAAGATCCGGGAACTCCAGTCGCCATTTCATGAGTCCCACTGAGCCGGATTCTATGTTTAGTAAGGTGCGAGAGTGTGAGTGTATGAGGGCTGTGGAAAAGCAACTATTCACTGTCAGGCGTAGGGTTTTATCCAAATTGTGGGATTTGTCCTGTAGCGATAACAAGGACAGAACCTTCTGCACATAGCTACAGGCTTGGAGAAAGGGAAATAATGGTATCTGTAAATGTGGGAAACGTGCTATAACCTGTGAATGTGTTAGCAAGGTCAAAGTTTCAGCATCCAGAAAATGATGAATGTATTTCAGGCCTCCGTCTTACCAAGTCTGAAATATGTGGGAAATTGCGTGGGGTTGAAAGTCTGGGTTACCCCAGAGGGGTAAGAACAGTGACGTGTATCGCGATAGTTACCGCCATGCTGCACAGGTAGAGGATATAAGTAAATTGTCCTTTACACTATTTGGCATGGAACTGGGAGTTGCGTGTAATAGGGCTACCAGATTCCAAGAAGGTGTAAAGGATTGTTCTAAATATGTATTAGCATATATGCTCTGTCCGCCGATCCAGTCCAAAGCAATCCTGTAATTTGCTGCTAAAGCGTAAGTGTACAGGCACGGCAAATTCAAGCCACCAAGGGACCGAGGTTGTTGTAGTTTAAACAATGAGAATCTAGGGCGTTTACCCGCCCAAATAAATTTGGATAGTGCCTTGTCCAATTGAGCGAATATGTCCCTGGGCGGAATCAGCGGAAGCATCTGAAGCACATATAAGAAACGCGGGAAACTGATCATTTTGTACAAATGACTCCTGCCCGTGTATGTAAGGGGGAGGTGGGCCCCAAAGTCAGCATATGTCCTAGTGAACAATGGGGGAAAGTTAAGGGAATACAGTTCGGAAGGATGATTAGGGAACACAATACCTAAATAGGTAATACAGTTATTTGAGGCCCAGTGAAATGGGAAGGTATCGCCCCAACCCATTTTGGCCGAGGGAAAGAAGGCCAAAGCCTCCGTTTTAGAATAATTCGTTTTGAACCCAGAAACTTGTTCAAAGGAATCTAAAATGTCGAGTAGATGCAGTATGGCCACCCGGGGGTTGCAGAAGTAAAGTTAAATATCATCCGCGAATGCCGAGAATTTAAGTTCTCGATCCGCTAGTTTTATACCCTGCCATCTGGTTTCCTTTATAAAGTGGCGGAGAAGAGGATCTAAAGCTAAGTTAAAAAGTAGGGGAGATAGGGGCAGCCCTGTCTGGTGCCACGGTGTAGGGAAAAGAGTCTGGAGTTGTGACCATTAATCGTTAAGAAGGCTTGTGGAGTTTGGTAGAGGGTGCAAAACACCTGGAGAAAATCAAGGCCAAAATTCTGAAATCTAAGTATTCTATCAATATGGGCCCAAGAGACTCGGTCAAAGGCCTTGTCTGCATTGCAGCTCAGGACTATGTTTCCCGTCTCCAGTGAGCTATGAGTTTTAATCATGGCCGCTAGTAAAGAGCGAATATTATGTACAGAGTGCCTATTGCGTAGAAATCCTGTCTGAGCAGGATGGAGCAGTTTAGGCAGAACCAACTGGAGGCGGGAAGCAAGCATCTTCGTGAATAATTTAAAATCTTGATTTAATAATGAAATTGGCCGGTAAGACGAGACCAAAGTGTGATCTTTATTGGGTTTAGGGAGGACTATAACCCGTGCCGTGTTAAAGTCAGGAGGGGCTGGATGGCCTGCCAAGATTGAATTATACAATGTTAAAAGGTGGTCGCTTATATGTGGGAGGAGTAGTTTGTAATAGGCTGCCGATAATCCGTCAGGACCCGGGGACTTCCCATTGGTTAAGGATTTAATGGCCTCTTCCAATTCCGCTGTGGTGATGGGAGTAGTGAGGAACTCTTTGTCCTCTTCCGATAAAGCGGGAAGGCCAGCTTGTGTTAAAAAGTCTGTGCCAATTTCTGGTTGGTCGAGAGGGGCGGTATATAAAGTCTCAAAGAAAGTCAGAAAGGTGTCACTGATTGTTTCCTGTGTCAGTGTAGGTGACGTGTGAGTGTCTCGAATAGAGGAGATATGCCTAGGGGTCGTATGAGCCTTCACCATATTTGCCAATAACTTCCCGGGGCGGTTACCCCAACGAAAATATTTGTTGGACTGGAAGGAAAGAAACAGTTTGGCTTGTTCAGTACAGAGGGTATCATGAACTAATTTGGCATCTTTATATCGTATTCTATTGGATTCAGACGGGTCAGCCAGTAGTTGGGAATAAACCGAGGCAACCTGAAGGGAAGCCTTAGCCATCCTCTCCCGAAATTGTTTCTTCCTAGCGACAACATATGAGATTATTTGACCTCTAATAACAGGCTTAGAAGCCTGCCAGAAAAGGTTCATATCATCAATATGTGTTGCATTGTCACTTGTGTAATTGAGATATGACTGGGTCAAATAGAGTTTGAAGTCTTCTGAGTGGGCTAAATGTTCTGGGAACCGCCAGATATGAGAATATGCGCGGGGTGTGGTCAAAGCAATTAATAGAGTGATTGGAGCGTGGTCTGATAGAAGAATATTAGCTATGGTGGTGTCTTCTACTCTATGGATCAAAGAGGCGGATACTAGCCAGTAATCTAATCTAGAAAATATTTTGTGTGGGTGTGAAAAAAAGGAGTATTCCCTAGAGTCAGGATAAAGAAATCGCCAGGGGTCCAAGAGCTGTAGGGAGTCCAGCATTAGGGACAATGGTGGGGGAGTGGATCTGTTCAAACTCGATTGTCTGGGACCACCTGACACGTCTAGCAGCGGGTCTAAAACAACATTAAGATCTCCCCCTAAAATCAAAGAACCTGCAAACTAACAAAGATGTCTGGAAAAAAAGAAGCGTTTGGCCCTGTGGGGGCGTAGATACACGCCAGAGTAAACCGTTCCCCCTCAATATCAACCTTTAGAAACAAAAATCGGCCCTCTAGGTCTATCCATTCCTCCCTAATCTCGTAGTGCAATGATTTACGAAAAAGGAGCAATACTCCCCTTGTTTTAGTAGTATATGAGGCACTTCTAAAGTCTCCAACCCAGGTGTCCCTAAGTATGTTAGGATCAGTAATTCGCCAGTGTGTCTCTTGTAGAAACACCACATCGGGATGGAATTTTTTAAGGTGGTTCAGTACTTTTTTCCTCTTGATTGGTGTGTTCAAACCCTCTACGTTCCACGAGACAAACTTGAGAGACCTCCTTGAGCTATCAAGGGGGGGCTCTACATCTTTAGGGTCCAGCATTATCCAATGCCCAGTCCGATGGAACGCAGAAGGAGAAGCCACAATCGAAAGCCCAATCCCCCGTCCCAGCGAGCAGGGGAAGGGCTAAAGGAGCACGTCAGGAAGTCACGTGGAGTCACAATAAACATATAGCGAAACAATATGATACATGTAGAAAGTACTAACCGATATAACTTTGGCCACCTGTCAAAAACATTTTTGAATTTTTGAACCCAATATGATAGTAGTAATAACCATCCATATGTAACAGAAACCTTAGTATGAATAGAGAAAGAGAAAGAAAAAGGGGCTGACAGAGAAAATGGAAGAAGGGCCTCCCGCCATCCCCGCAACCTCAATGAGTAAGAAAAGCACTTACACAGCAATGGCTGTAAGAGCCAAATGTAAATAATCAACAGTGTATTATCCATTGGAGCAGAAAGAAAAGATAAAAGAAGAGAAAGGGAAAAAATACTTGGTTTTAGAAAGTCAATCAGCATCGTCCATCCGGGAATCAGGTTGTGATGCGGGTAAAGACTTGAGAAAGTTGCGAGCAGAGTCTTGGGTATCGAAATAATGTGGTTTGCCGGCATGAAAGAGTCTTAGTTTTGCAGGGTAAAGAAGAGCGAATCTGATGCTTTTGGAAAACAGTTCTTTGCAGACAGGGGAGAATTCTCTTTGTTGTGTTGAAACTTGGAAAGAAAAGTCCTGAAAGAGCAGAAGTTTAGATCCTTCATAACGGAAGTCAGAGCATCTGTGATAGGCCTCCAAGATTTTCACCTTGTCAAGATAATTCAGCAGCTTGAAAATTACAGGTCTAGGACGTGACTGAGAAGATTGTGAAGATTGTCTATCGGGGCCGATGCGGTGCGCTCGTTCAACCAGATAAAAAGTGGGGAGTTGTGGGGAGCCAGTGGGTAACCAAGTCTAACAGGTCTTTCTGTCTAACCGACTCTGGGAGGCCAATCAGGCGCAAGTTGTGCCGGCGGTTGCGATTTTCCAAATCCTCGAGTTTATCACTCATGGCCGCCAGTGTGCTGTCATGTGATTGCTGTTGGGATTGGATCGCATGATGATCATCCTCCAATGTGGAGATCTGGTCCTCGGCCTCTGCCAAACGTTGTGTGTGTTGGGTCAATTGAGCTGCCGCTGACGTAATGGCCTCCATCAATGGCGCCAGCTTTGCGTCTAAGAGTGGTGAGATGATCTCTGAAATTTCTCTGGCCTTTTGTATTGAGGACGGGCTAGCTCGGACCTCGGCAAGTGACAGGTCATCTGCGTCTCTCCTGCCAGGAGAGGATGGATACCCCTGATGAATAGGGATTTGCTCTTTATCTTTAGCTGTCGGTTTATTTTTATTTTGAGAATTCTTATTTGCGCGGAGTGTTTTGGCCACATACTTTTCCATAGTGGAGAATATGATTCAAGCAACCACGTTTAGGAGGGTCGAGGCAGAATACGCTTCATCCAGGCACAAGTTGTGATAGGGGGAGTTGAGGCAGGGGAGCAAGACAGCCCACGTGTAACCGCAACAAGGGCAGAGCTCAGGCAGCGACCAGCGCGGTACCTGAGAAGCCCTAGATGTGTAGTGTGGACTCTCCTCCGACAGGCACAAGCAGGGGCCAGCAGGATGCACACGTTGCCACGAGTGCCAGCCAGCCGATGGAGTAAGCCGGCGGTGCGGTGCAGAGATGGCAGGGGTCCACGTCTCTTCAATGAGGGCAGGGGGGCACAGAGTGCACCAGGTTCCCAAACAGAGGGTCAGGGGGGGACACAGCCGCTGCGGCGGCAGGACGAGTCTCGGCCGCACGCACCTGAGAAAGCGGAGGTGCCAGTCAGTAGTGTGGAGTCCGGCGGGCCGCCGGGGGGCACAGCGGAGTGCTGCAAGTGGTCCGGGATCCCTCAGGCAGCCTAGTCTCGGCCCTGCACGAGGTCCAAGATGGCCGCCGTCATTCACTGCACACAGCGTGTGCGGACTCCGGCGGGTGAAACGGGGGGGGGGGGAGCGAGCTGGGACACACACCACTTCGCTCCTTATTATCTCCGGGACCCGCGGGTGTAATTGCGGGGTCTCCGGTCCAGGTTGAGCCGCTGGAATAGGCTAGTTAGTGAGCCTGGAGGGAGAGCTCAGGAGAGAGGCAGCCGGATCGTTCGGTATGCCCACCGGAAGTCGGTTCTGTGTCTTATAATGATGTAAGCCATTCTCACTATAGAAGAGTCAAAAAATTTAATTTTTTAAGGCACAGGAACCAGCTGTGTGCTCAGAAATATCACCAATCCAAAAAGGAGTGTTTAAGTGTGTCCGCGGGTGCCATGTGTGAGCCTGACCTTTCCAATACTGTACTCGAAGAGGAGGTTCCTTCCACCATTTGCAAGCCGTCTGCAAAAGTGGTGAGGAGCAGCACAAGTCAACATGCAGACGTAGAAATTGAGGATGCTTCTGTGGCATTGCACCAGGATAAGGATTATATTTGTATAGCTGGCACTAATAACCATGTTAATAATGATAATGTTGAGGATGATGTCGTTTGTGTAAATCAGGCACCAGTGCAGACAGTTTTTGCTCATGGTATGAAAAATCCCATTGTCATGCCTGGGTAAAAGACAAAAAATCCACATTTTATGTGTGGAATTATTTCTATCCAAATTCAGACAACAACTGTCAAGTCATCTGTAGCCTTTGTAAAGCCATAGTAAGGAGAGGGACCTTAACCACCTATGAATATCCTCCCTGTTACATCACTTGCAGCGCATTCATCAATAGTTTTTGTCAAATTCAGAAACTTTGGCAAAAAAAAATAACAGCCAGTCCAGCATCACCTACTACAGCTACTCCCTTCTCTTTGTTAGATCCAATGGCCTGCAATCTCCACCACCAACACCTGCATCATCAACATCCTCAGTCATGATCGGAAGTAGTCCTGCATCCAATTTCATAAGCATGACTGACTCCAGCAGCAGCATCTCACAAGTGCCAGCTCATTCAGAGGCAGGCTACTCTGTGTATCACCGTTTTCAGTAAGAGGCATTCTGCTGACAATCTCTTAGAAAAACTCAGGGAAATCATGGCAAGTGCATGTAGAAGATTGCAGCACTTGCAAGACCTGTTGAATTTGCACTGCCATCAGCTGAAGCAAGATGTAGTAATGAGGTGGAATTCTACCCTCTATATGCTTCAGCGGATGGAGGAGCAGCAAACATAGGGAAAGGAGCAGGAATGCACCTTAATCAAGCACAGTGGAGAACAATTTCCATGTTGTGCAAGTTCTCAAACCCTTCAAAGTTGCCACATGTGAAGTTAGTTCAGACACTGTCAGCTTGAGTCGGGTTATTCTCCTAATCAGACTTTTGCAAAAGCAGATGGAGAAAGTGAAGGAGGAGCTGAAATGGAGTTATTCTGCTAAGTATGTTGGACTTGTAGATCAAGACCTTAATTTGCTTCGCCAGGATCCAAGGGTCGTCAATCTCTTGAAATCAGTGAACCTTGTCCGCGATCGGTGTAGCAGGGTCCTTCCTCAAAATGTGAAAAAGATTACAGTATGTTCATCAAAATGAATTACCAATACCATGAAGAAGAATTTTACAGGCAATTACATCCAAAAAATACAGAGGCACCTGTAATGGTGGATTCCAGTGGGGACAAATTAATATTGTATAAAGGAGATGATGTACACACTGATGGGGATGCGGAATCGGATGATGATGACAATGACATCATCTTACCTATGCAGAGCCAGTTTGAGATCACTGCAAGCAATGTTCACTGCCCATTGGCAGCTTGTTTTGTGGGGAACCAAACAAATCAATCCTTTCAGCCACAAGTGGCAGTCCCTGTCGCTGAAGTGATTGGTTTGTTAAACTGTGCATGTCCTGTTTAATATATACAACATAAGGGTGAGTTGTAGGGCCCAAAGACAATTCCATCTTGCAACTCTTTTCTTTATGTGCTGTTTGGAGCATTGCTGACTGTCTTGTGTAGATGACAAACATTTTTAGTTTCACAGTTGATTAAACTGATACCATTCTGCCACTGCAATGCCATTCTGTTTACTAGATGTGCCATGTTGGAAATTTAAGTGCCACATGTTTGTGCCGCCCACTGCTGTCGCTTAGCATAGTCATCCAGCAACCTCGGTGCAACCTTTAGACCTAAACTGGATGAAAACAGCTGTAAAGTGGAAATGAATGGAAATAAATGTTATTGGGGTTAATAATAGTGTAGGAACAAAAACAGGCCAAAATGTTATGATTTTAGCTGTTTCTATGATTTTTATAAAAAAAACAAAACCTATATAGATCCAAAACACGAAAGAGATACAAGTCCAAAACCAAAACCCAAACCCAAGATGTGGCCCGGCGCACATCCCTACTAATTTGGGACACATTAGCTAAGATTTGCAGGGGGACATGGTGATCATGTGCATCCTGTATGTGCTGCACAGCATTCAGTTGAAAATATTCTTCTGTGGTCATGTCTCAAAGAACCAGTTTCATGGTGTCTCCTCTATGCACTAGAGTACTAGTCTGCAAATGACAGCTCATCTTGTTGCTTTGAATCTGTAGCATCTATGCATCTGGTTTATGCCATATTGTATTTAACCTATCATGTGCAGGCTTGCTTATGTGTCAGAGTCAGACAAGCCTGTATAAGTGTACATGCATGCATCCGCTCTCAGTTATTTCATGCATGGACCGCTACACAAACTGGCGCAGTGCTCACTCTGCATCAAGCCATTGTGGGTAAAATTGTAAGATCATTAAACGTGTTTATTTTTATCAGTATGTTAGTCCATTTTTTCTGCAAGATCAATGAATCAATGTCTATTTTACTTCATTTACCTGCTAACGTGACAGAATAATTGTGCTGTAGCAGCCTCTTGTCTAATATCTTGGCAGGTCAGTTCAGGCCACCGCCCATTATAACAGTTATAATGATATACAGCGAACTATATGTGAATATGATTGCAAATAAGACCAATTAACCAGTCTTATCTGTCAAATACCAAACATTAATTATGTATTTGCTATGGACAGTATGTATAAATATACTCATAGGGCCTGTACGCAAACATGATGGCTTACTTACTGTACATCTCAGATATTAGGTGAATTGTGAATGCGCAAGACCCATAATGCACATGTGCAGATTGTGTCCTGTGTCATGGGACGTAGGGGGTCATTCTGACCCGATCGCACGCTGCAGTTTATCGCAGCGGTGTGATCGGGTCAGAACTGCGCATGCACCGGTGCATGCCAGACGGCCGAAGGCTGTCAGGCTGCTATGATTGCCTCTGCCGGATTGACAGGCAGAGGCGGTCGCTGGGCAGGGGGGGCTGAATGGCAGCATTTGGCCGCCGTTTTGTGGGCGTGGTCTGGCCAACGCAGGCGTGGCCGGACCGAACGGAGGGCGGGCGCAGCTACTGCGTGATGTCACACTCAGCCGCTGCAGGCTGGGAAGCGATGAATAGCTCCCGGCCAGCACGCTAAAGCTGCGCTGGTCGGGAGCTACTCTTGAAGTGCAAAGGCATCGCCGCTGTGTGATGCCTTTACACTTCTGCGCGGGGGGGGGGGGGGCGGCACTGACATGCGGGGTGGGATAGCCCTGTGCTGAGCGTCCCCCCGCATGTCAGTGTGAATGATCATAGCTGTGCTAAATTTAGCACAGCTACGATCATCTCGGAATGACCCCCGTAGCGTGTGGCTGTAAACGTCAGGCGAGTGAGGGTTCAAGGTTTGGGGTCAAGGAGGGGACGGCGACGAGGAGCATTCTACAAAACAGGGGAGTGTTATCCTGTTGAGAATTCATGAAAGGCCAGGGTCTATGTCTTCCAATGCAGCTTCACTGGCCCGGGCAGTGTGAAAACATCAACCAGTCTTAGTAACCTGGGGATTACTCAGATGGCCGATTTCGCCCGCGGGGTGATTCGGTGCTATGTCTCAGATCAGAGAAGCTTGCAGGAGGAGTCTATTTATAGAAGACGCCTCCTGCGTCATTAGAATATTTTTGCACAGCAGCTGCGTCCAAAGAAGTCCTTCGCCAAGTCACCATAATACAGTATTTTAGTAATGCAGAACTGACGGTGATATATATAACACAGGGAAGCAAATATAGATGTACTGGTAGGTTATCAAAAACATAAAAACACTTCGAAAGAGCTTTGGAAAAAACAGTTTTCAATGGAATTATGTGAGAATTTATTGCATACATTAGTCTGGAACATGACATTCAAAGTGCAGGATTAAGAATGAAATGTGAATATTGAAAAATTAAGGCTTCCAGATATACGGTACAGCATAGGTATGTGAGTTTAGGTGTGGTAAAGCTGTTTTAATATGAGTGTTTAAACAAGGCCAGCCCCAGCTCAACTAGCACCCTGTGCGCAAGTTTTTGGAGTGCTCCCCCAATCCAGCTACATCTCCCCTACAGTAACAAATAACACACAGTAGTCCTCACAGAAAAAAACACACACACATTGGCCACCACATAAAAAAAAATGCACACATTGTCCACGACAGAAACACACACACACACACACACACACACACACACACACACAGAAAAAAAATACACTAATTCAATGATTGCCTCCGCAGCCAGAATAAAAATCAATAAAACATGCATTGATTAATTTTCATTGCACCTCCCAGCCCCCCACAGAAGAATGAGTGACCTCACCAGCTGGGCTTTCAAAGACAGCCACAGAGACAGTTGCAGGAGACTAGCCTCCAAAACAGTGAGTGCCTCTAGTCCAGGGGTGGGCAATTATTTCAGCTGAGGGGCCACTTGACACTTTCCTGTCAGTATTCGAGGGCCGCACACAAAATAGCAGCTCCCCCATGTGCCAAAAATATAGGGACGTGGCTTCATGGGGAAGGGGTGTGGCCAAAAAATAATACAGATACATATTAGGCTGCACAATAGTCTCTATTATTCAAATTATGCCACACAGCAGTGCCACTTACACACATTACACCAGGTAGAGCCCCTGTCACACATTACGCCAGGTAAAGTCCCCTTTTACACATTACGGCAGGTAGAGCTCTCTTTTACACAGTATGGAAGAAAGAGTACCCTTTTTACACAGTATGGAAGAAAGAGTACCCTTTTTACACAGAATGGAAGGTAGAGCCCCTTTTACACATTACGGCAGGTAGAGCCCCCTTTTACACATTACGGCAGGTAGAGTCCCCTTTTACACATTAACATTTTATTTGGGATAATCATTGCACAGCAAGCAAATTATCCAGTGTCTTATGGCCCCTGGGGAAAGGTGTGACACGGTGACAGAACATGGGGGTGTGACACAGTGACAGAACACGGGGGGGGGGGGGGGTGACGCAGTGACAGAACAAGGGGGGTGACACGGTGACAGAACATGTGGAGTTGAGTCAGTGACAGAAGGCGGGGGTGACACGGAGACAGAACACGCAGGGTGTGACACAGTGACAGAACACGGGGGGTGACGCGGTGACAGAACACAGGGGGGTGACACGTGACAGAACATGTGGAGTTGAGTCAGTGACAGAAGGCAGGGGTGACACGGTGACAGAACACGCAGGGTGTGACACAGTGACAGAATACGGGGGTGTGATGTGGTGACAGAACATGGGGGGTGACACGGTGACAGAACATGTGGGGTTGAGTCAGTGACAGAACACGGGGGGGACACGGTGACAGAACACGTGGGGTGTGACACAGTGACAGAACACGGGGGTGTGACACGGTGACAGAACACGGGGGTGACACGGTGACAGAACATGTGGGGTTGAGTCAGTGACAGAACACGGGGGGTGACACGGTGACAGAACATGTGGGGTTGAGTCAGTGACAGAACACAGGGGAGGGGGGGTTGGGGGTGGTACAGCGAGCGTTAAAGATCTCCCCCTAACCTAAAAACAGTCTGATGCCACTGCCTGCACACACAAACATATACACACACTCTCACATATACACACACACACACACACACAGACACACATGCACTTTCTTTCTCTTACTCACTTTTTCCATTAACTTATCTGGCAGTGGCAGGAAGGATGGATCTGTAGCAGTTGCTCTTGTCCCGTGTAGCTCCGCCCCCTGAGGTCCGTGTAGCCTCACCCCCTCATCGCCGCATAGCTCCGTCCCCTTTTTGGCTGAACATGAACACTGCCGTTGTCACTGGAGGCAGGAGGGGGAGGCTACAAGGCAAGAAGATGACAGTGTGGCAGGCACCGTGCAGCAGCAGCAAGGGAGACAGGCACCGGCGGCTTGGAGGTACTGCAGAGCAATGACAAGCAGCTCAGCCTGTCGGGCCGCTTGTCATTGCGCACTGGTGGGAAGCAGTGGGCCGGGCAGGATCGGTTTGCGGGCTGTATTTTGCCCACCCCTACTCTAGTCGCTCCAGAAAGTCCAGACCAGTAGGGCCTCCCAGGGCCGTAATTAGGTGTGTGTCAGTGGTGCCTTGCACACAGTGGAACTGCGCTGTGGGCACACCATCTGGCAGCACCACCCGCTGCCCACTCTTTCTCACTGCCTCCCACCACCTGCCTCCAGCCGCTGCAGCGCTGCCCTGGCGGGTGGAGTTTCTGAAGCTGGAGTCGCAGGCCACTATTTAAGCCCTGCCCCCTCTGGAATTTAGCTCCAACCCTTCAAAGACCCGCAAATCGCGGGTGGTGCTCTTGTGCTGTGTGCACTTGTGCTGTTGTGCTGCTGTAACTTCCGACTGCCTCAGTCCCTTCACTGGCTGCTGCATCGTATAGCTACAGCCCATTGTGTGGTCCTCTTCCCAGAGGCACTTGTAAGTAATATTATTCCAAAAATACTTATATCTGCCGTAATGTGTGAAAAGGGAACTCTGCTGATATAATGTGTAAAAAGGGGGACTCTACTTACATAATTTGTAAAAAGGGGACTCTGCTGCTATAATGTTTAAAAAGGGGGACTCTGCTGCCACAATGTGTAAAAAAGAGGAATCTGCTGCCATAATGTGTAAAAAGAGGGACTCTGCTGCCATAATGTGTAAAAAGGGGACTCTGCTGTTGTAATGTGTAAAAAGGGGGACTCTGCTGCCATAATGTGTAAAAAGGGCATTCCACTGCTGTAATGTGTAAAAAGGGGGACTCTGCTGCCGTAGTGTGTAAAAGGGGGACTCTGCTTGCTGTAATGTGTAAAAAGGGGACTCCACCTGCTGTAATGTGTAAAAGGGAGCTCTGCCTGCCATAATGTGTAAAATGAGGCTCTACCTGGCGTAATGTCTGACGGGCTATACCTGGTGTAATGTGTGTATGTGGTGCTACTGTGTGGCGTAATTTGAATAATGGAAACTACTGTGCAGCATAATATGAATTGGTATAATTTTGTGGTAATGGCATTTCCCCATGAAGCCACACCCCTATATTTTTGCAATGCGCCTGTGGTGCGCCTGGCATCTAATGCGAGTTGTACTAATGATTCCCCTCACCAGCTGCCAGGCAAGCGATAGATTGTACAATCTATCATACCTCTGCAATTGCCGGGTGCTGGGATCGGCTGATCACATGTGCAGTGCATATGATCAGCTAATGCAACGTGCGGGGCCATGCATCACATCGTATTCGCACCCATTAACATGCACGGTGTGCATGCAACAGGTCAATATCGTGTATTCATACACGATATCAACCTAGTGTATGGCCAGAATTACAATCACAGTGCCTTTCCTAATATGCAGTCTATAAATGCCAGATGTCCTTGCTAATTAAAAACACCCAGGGCAGGTGGGAGGAGTGCTAATCCAAGCTGAAGGAGTCTTCACATGTACACAATATCAAATAATGGGGGGGGGGGGGGGGGGGAGACCTTGGACTGCACTCACTGATTTCAAACATTGGCCAAAAATAATGCCAATCACCTCAATTTTGCTCTATTTTAGATTGCAGAGTTTATTATAATTATTCTGATTAGCAGTGCTTAGTACTACAACTAGGGAGGGTATGTGACGTCAGGTCCGGCCCTGATCAGTCTGTTTTTTCCGCAGTATAAGAGTAAGTCCTGGGCTACGCACAGACTACACAGACTGGAAAAAAACATTTGATGGTGAGTGAGTTGCGAGAAGATTTGCAGCTGACCAGCGTATGCAAAGTTTTTTGCACAGCGTACGCAGACTTGCACGGGGCGGTTATTTACTCTGGCTTGGCAGCGACTGCCCGATCACAAACCTCTGCAAATTCGCACAACAGTGATCAGGTCTGAATTAGGCCCTAAGTTGCCTTTTCCTCCTAACTGCTAAAGTAAACACACGGGATAGAGGGCTACTACGGATATTAGGAAACGTGCGAGAGGGTGGCGGAGTTGATGCCCAACATCAAGTTGAGCCCCTACCTCATAGTTGGCATGGCCTTGAATATTACATATACAGTATAGACAAATTAATCTTCAACTCCTGTGTGAAGATCCCCTGCCTTATTATCTCTTCAATGAGAAAGTGTAGGGGAAACACGCTTTAAATCATAAAAACTGACTGTAATATGTTTATATATAATACCTTAATCACTCTGCTATTTCAAAGACCTATTTCATTGCCTTACTAATCAGTTTTTATTTTCTAAAATCAATAAATGTATTGTAATATGATATATATTATATATAATATAATGTACTCTCTACTGTAAAGTATTGGGATACTAAACGTCTCCAAGGAGTTCTGTAGCCATATAAAACTATAAGACAAGCAAATTGGAGGTTACTTCTAATATCCAGAAAAATTTACAGTAGGGAGTGCATTATTCGTTAGACACGTGTGTTCCATAACAACAATGCAGTGATGATGTCAGTACTCATCTGTATTAAGCTGTGACATCAGAAACAGGATTTGTACATATATTATGTTGGTAATGAAGGAAAAAGGGAAAGCGAAGTCTGTTGCACTGGAAATATTGTATCTATCTCATATGGACTTGTAAGAAAAAACCCCTATTACTAATAATGTATCAATTGATCATACAGATACAGGGGGTGCTACCACAGATCGTATAGCTATACACAAGTAAGAAAAAAGGGAAAGAAAAGGATCTGTTTTGTGGTGCAGAAAAGGTTTTTAAAATGTAACTTTTATTTTATATTTTAAGATAGCAATGACATGCTATATTATCTCATGTCTTGCAAATTGACTTATGCGAAATATTAAAAAACATTAATAAAGTTTGTGTGATAACGTGACAATACGGTGAGTTGCAGAAAAGAAGAAAAAAGAATAAATGTAAATATTTAAAAAAACTGAGCGTCTTTTTGGTGTCTGTTCTCTTATAATTAATGTCTTATGGTGCCCATACACTTATGAGATTATCGGTACTAGCCTTCGATTTCGACCACATCTGTGAGAGAAATCGAAGGATTGTATGCACATTTTAGTACCTTTCGACGTGATGCGTGGGCACGCTGGTTGAATATCGCGTCTCAAGATATTATGTGCACATAATATTTATCGAACTGCAGTGCGATCGCATGTGTTTCTAGAAACACATGCTATATATTGCACTGTGATATGCGATGGGCACCCGCTGGAGCGGCCAGAGGCCGCTCCCACTCGGCGGTGACGTGCCCATCACGTGATTACCATGCGATCTATCGCATGATCGCATGCTAATCTTTTTGGCAGTTCAGGTGCGATTTAATCGCACCTGAACTGCCGGTGCGATGCACCGCGATGTCGCGTCGCGGGGCATCGCACAAGTGTATGGGCACCATTAGTATGAATCCCTGATATCACTTATCCACTTTGAGTTAATATTGTGGATACATTAAATTGTAACAAAATTATCACTATTGTGCTTTTATAAGAATCTTGGCATATTGCCCGGAAAAAGAATCCAAATTGGGTCTAATTGTATGACACTGTAATCGTTTGTGTAACAATATTGATCCCATGTATTACAGGTTGAGTATTTCATATCCAAATATTCCGAAATACAGAATATTCCGAAATACTGAATTTTTTGAGTGAGAGTGAAATAGTGAAACCTTTGTTTTCTGATGGCTCAATGTACACAAACTCTGTTTAATACACAGTTATTAAAAATATTGTAATAAATGACCTTCAGGCTGTGTGTATAAGGTGTATATGAAACATAAATGAATTGTGTGACTGTACACACACTTTGTTAAATGCACAAAGTTATTAAAAATATTGGGTAAAATTACCTTCAGGCTGTGTGTATAAGGGCCCTCATTCCGAGTTGATCGGTCGCAAGGCGAATTTAGCAGAGTTACACACGCTAAGCCGCCGCCTACTGGGAGTGAATCTTAGCTTCTTAAAATTGCGACCGATGTATTCGCAATATTGCGATTACTAACTACTTAGCAGTTTCAGAGTAGCTCCAGACTTACTCTGCCTGTGCGATCATTTCAGTGCTTGTCGTTCCTGGTTGACGTCACAAACACACCCAGCGTTCGCCCAGGCACTCCCACCGTTTCTCCGGCCACTCCTGCGTTTTTTCCGGAAACGGTAGCGTTTTCAGCCACACGCCCCTGAAACGCCGTGTTTCCGCCCAGTAACACCCATTTCCTGTCAATCACATTACGTTCGCCGGAGCGAAGAAAAAGCCGTGAGTAAAAATACTTTCTTCATAGTAAAGTTACTTGGCGCAGTCGCAGTGCGAACTTTGCGCATGCGTACTAAGCGGATTTTCACTGCGATGCGATGAAAAATACCGAGCGAACAACTCGGAATGAGGGCCAAGGTGTATATGAAACATAAATGCATTCTGTGCTTAGACCTGGGTCCCATCACCATGATATCTCATTATGGTATGCAATTATTCCAAAATACGGAAAAATCTGATATCCAAAATACTTCTGGTCCCAAGCATTTTGGATAAGGGATACTCAACCTGTAATAAATATGCTCCAACTAATTCTACTGCCATGTGTTGGAGAAATAATTAATCTGTTTCTAATTGCACTCTTGGTGACAAGTGTAATGTAAGCGCTTTATATAATAGAAATAGATGAAAAAAGCACCATATATGTTAGCGGATCCTATGGAGGGAGGGTTTAGTCAATGATTTGTAAATTACCTCTCACATATAGTGTCAGGTAAAATGGTAGGATTTTCCTCTCACATATAGGGGTATATGCAATTGCGGTCGAATTTCCGCGAAAGTCAAAAAACGGGGCATTTTCAACAACAAAAAAATGTCGAATTGGATTCGACAATGCAATACAGTACTTTCGTTCGTCAAAATACCTGCCGTTTCAGATTCGACTTTTTGCAAATCGACATTTTCAAAATTCTACATGTCTGCAATGGTCAAAATGCGGCTTTTCGACAAAAGTATATTCAATTGAAGATTGTTGATTCGACAACAGTGCTTTTCGACAGTAATTTTGTCAATTTCATTTCGCCTCACTTTGCTGGCGGAATCTAATAAAAATTTTTAAAAACATGTTTTTTTTGTGTTTTTTTTAATTGCTAATAGCATATCTATTTTTATTAGAAGGGATTATGTACTTGGATTGTCTATTTTTGACTCACAAGTATTTTTTAATAGATTTTTAAAAATAATATTTTTTTCTTCACTCTGCTGAGGGGAATGTACCCATGCTTCAACAGTTTTACCCAGGATACACTTCTACAAAACCACTCCAGTATTGAACCAGTTTACCCCACTCCACCATGGATGTCCTACTTGTGATGTGGACCTGAACCACCGCCATGTTAGAGTCACTCTTTCAGGTGAGATGTATTGGCCAAAACTCCATCTTGTCTGAGTAACCTGTGTATATGCGCAGTGTTGCTGGGACCTTTTGTTCTTTCCCAGGGTGGAGGAAACACTCTCAAATTACCTCCTTATTCTCTTCCGCAGGTCTTGTGGAGTATCCTTCCCGATTTGCAGGAACCAGCCTGGATTTGAAGGGACCGGACAGTTCCCCTGCTGTACCATGGGCGACCTACTTGTAATGTGGACCTGAACCTCCACCATGTTGCAGACACCCCCCCCTCAGGTGAGATGTATTGCCCAAAACTCCCTCTTGTCTAAGTAACCCAGGCATGTCCCAACTGCGGCCCTCCGGCATTTGCAAAACTGCATATCCAATCATGCCCTGACACAGCAATGCTTACGCTGTGTCAGAGCATGCTTGGATGTGTAGTTTCTCAAGTGCCGGAGGGTTGCATTTGGGACAAAGGCCAATGTACCCTGCTTGTGTTCAAGTGTTGCTTGTACCTTGTCTTTGGATGACACCATACTATTCTTTTCCACAGGTCTTGCGGAGTATCCTTCAAGGTGCAGGAACCAGCGTGGATGAAGGGACCGGACAGTTCCCCTGCTGTACCATGGGCGACCTACTTGTGATGTGGACCTGAACCTCCGCCATGTTGCAGACACCCCCCCCCTCTCAGGTGAGATGTTTTGCCCAAAACTCCCTCTTGTCTAAGTAACCCAGGGATGTCCCAACTGCGGCCCTTCGGCATTTGCAAAACTGCATATCCAATCATGCCCTGACACAGCAATGCTTACGCTGTGTCAGGGCATGCTTGGATGTGTAGTTTCTCAAGTGCCGGAGGGTTGCATTTGGGACAAAGGCCAATGTACCCTGCTTGTGTTCAAGTGTTGCTTGTACCTTGTCTTTGGATGACACCATACTATTCTCTTCCACAGGTCTTGCGGAGTATCCTTCAAGGTGCAGGAACCAGCATGGATGAAGGGACCGGACAGTTCCCCTACTGTACCATGGGCGACCTACTTGTGATGTGGACCTGAACCTCCGCCATGTTGCAGACACCCCCCCCCCCCCCCCCAGGTGAGATGTATTGCCCAAAACTCCCTCTTGTCTAAGTGACTTTTGCCCGGGGCGCCGCCTTCTGGAGGGCGCCGGCGCCATATGGAGGGCGCCGCACCAGGATAAGATCCGCTGCTGCTGTGCCCCCGCTGCCCGCTGCCCCCCCGCTGCCGCTGGCCGCTGTGAAGGGAAACTAGAGTTTCCCTTCGCAGAGAGGTCCTTTACTGTGCGGTGCGCGATGACGTCATCGCGCACCGCACAGCAAAGGTCCTCTCCACGAAGGGCTTCACAGCGGCCAGCGGCAGCGGGGTGCACATTTCAGAGCGCTACAGTAGTCTGTACAGGGGGCGAAAATTACCACGCCCCCTGTATGAAGCCACACCCCCATTGCCGCCCGGGGCGCGCAAAGCCCCAGAACAGGCCCTGCTGCAAACGCCTGGACATGCCTGCGTTTTTCCTACCACTCCCTGAAAATGGTCAGTTAACACCCATAAACGCCCTCTTCCTGTCAATCACCGTACGTTTGGCTGTGCGAATGGATTCTTCGTTAAATCCATCGCTCAGCATCGAACCACTTTATACACGTACGACGTGCCTGCGCATTACGGTGCATACACATGCGCAGTTTAGCCGCGGTTGAGATGATCGCTGCGCTGCAAAAAGTTGCTAGCGATCGATCAACTCGGAATGAGCCCCATTGTCCGATATAGTGGACAATGTTATATGTAATAAGTATACACAATAAAATCCGTTGTACATCTGTCACAAAAGATGGAAACATAGAATGTACGTTTATTATTACACACTTGTATAATATAGCGTATTATATTGTACGTCTATCACATAGAGTTAGTACACAGGAGGTTGGTGTAAGGTAAATCCACGGCCTCCTTTGTAGCTAAACAGTATGCATATACAATGTATCTCTTATTGCTACAATAATGGCAGTCGTTATTCCTAATCTGATTACAGTGTCTAATGTCGCACTGTATCAGATATATGTCAGGCACTATATACCCAGCCACCCCCCACCATATAGGGTACGTATACAAATAGTCACAGAGATAATATATAGCGTTTACCGGGCTGCTGCGGTAATAGCTGAAATGATCCTTTATCGTTGTATAATCAGCTATCCTATCACTTAATAATCTGTATCACTGTGCGTGTCCGGTAGATAGTCTTATTTTAAATAGATAAGTACAGTCTGCACATTGACATATTTCTATGCCGCAGACACATAGGGTATGTATAGTATTGCTGCAGTAACAGTAATATGTGTCCTTTGTTTAGGATCCCGCCGTCCCGCTCTGCCGGGGGATATTTGGGGGACAATATACACAAGTTATTTATATTTCTACTAAATAGTAAGAACAAATAATAGATTCATATATTCGATTAGACATGAGAGACAGGCACGTAGGACGCTCAGGTCCTATGTACGTTTTGCATTTGCTTCGTCAGGGTAACCTGAGGCAGCGGCTGGAGTATCCTTTTATTCTGTCTGCTACCAATCAGTTAGTCCCACGGGTCATTCAAATTCGGTTACGTGTCAGGATCCGTTAGAACAACTGATGTCTATGTGTAATTAGTTTCAGATCCACCTGTCGCTATGTGAATGGGATGTATATCCCTCGTTATTTGCCTTCCTATACAGGCATTGCGCTTTATATTAAAGCACTAACTGTGTAATTATAGTGTTCGCCCCTCATTGTCTATCATCACATAGGGGTATTGTGCTTCGTATTAAAGCTTTTGCTCTGTTGGTTAGTACGATATATAAATAAAAATTGTCAATCAGATAGTAAAAATGTGCAATAATCATTTATATTAAAATTATGCATTGGAGGGCATTTTAATGTTATATAATATGAACCGGGGCACAGTAATGATGCACAATATAAACAGTGAGCACTATATATCATAATGTGAATTGGGGATACTGTGCGGCATAATGTGTACTGGCAGCTCTGCAATGTGACATAGGGTAAACTTATGGCACTACTGCGATTCATAAAATAAACTAGGGCACTACTAGGTGGCATAACATTAAATAAGTTCTACTATGGTTCAGACAATGAACTAGGGCACTATTACAGGGCATAAAATGAACAACTGCTGCAGAGAAGTGCTAGAAGCATTGGTATGGGGGCCCCTTCAATATGTTGCTATGGGGCCCACAAAGTTCTGGCTACGCCCCTGGATGTATCATATACATCAATACAGTATATTGCAATATAATGTGTTAGTGTGGTGCATAATAAAATACACTTTGATCTTATCCATAATCTGTGTTAGGAATGTGTACTAAATTACATTGAGGGCAAGTGACAAAAATTGTAAAAAAAACAAATAATGTAAAGAAACAACACACTAGTGCCACAATAAAACTGGTGAAAAAAGGAAGTTGGGAAAGAGGGAAGAGGAAGACAAAAAATATGCCGTGTATTAGGCAGTGCTCATATAGTGTATAGAAAGTGCCTAAAGAAATATGTGACTATATGAGTGACAGGATTACATGTACAGTATGTGTCCACTGACACTAATGTATCTTAAATAACTCATACATATAAGAGACATATATGTATCACCATTATATTGGGACATGTAGGTCGCACCTATCTCCAATTATAACTATTTTAATTATAGTAAATCTATTATAAAATATTGATCAGCTGTCTTAGGTTTGTAGCTGGTCTTATCATGGTCTCATTTATTCTTGGGAGATCCACTAATTACAGGACTGGGGATGATTTCAATTTGTGGTTGCTTTTTATGTTTTGACATTGGTTCCCCATGAGTAATTTGATATAATATGATGGTAAGTACAACATATGTATTATTAGTACGGACCAATAATTTGGTCATATTCCTCAGTCATGGGTGAATTTTCCATTCCACAGGTGGTTTCTTCATATACAGGTAAGTTCTTCATGCGTAAGTAAATTTAATTTCGATATGTAGCCTTCTCCATGCATAGGTTAATTCTTCATTGACAGGTCGGTTGGACTAAGGTGTATCCGAAAAAGGTAAGTGGTCATTCATAGGTAAATTGGATTATAGCATATCCAGAGAAGGTAAGTGGTTGCTTCTTAGCATTTGTTTATAGATACTGTAGATCGCCACATTCTCCATTCACAGATAAACTATATGGAAAAGGAGAGTAGATTGCTACTGCAATATTTGTTCATAGTTAACCAACTAAAGAACACCTACATCGTGGACCCATCATGCCTATTCTCGTTGTCTACAAGAGGTTGGGTAATTGAACTGATCTATTACTTAATCATAATCTAATTTTTGAAATGGATCTAATGTGGGTATTTACAGAAAGGTTTGATAGCCGTTATTCTTATTAATACCTCTGGGTATCATGCTGTCTAGAAGGAAGAGCAAACCGTTACGCGACTGAGGGAGATTCACAATGTCGAGCGTAGTTTAGACAGAACGGTGGAGGAGTTGCGGGAGGGGTCACTGGTAGAAGAGGATGATGATCAGGTAGCCAGTTGGGTCACAGTTAGAAGGAAGAAAAAGAGGGGGAGGCTCGACATCTCCGAACGATCAAACCCGAACAAATTTGCCTGATTGGACGAGGAATCGGAGGATGATAGTGAAGAAATGACGGTGCCGGAGGAGACTGCTCCCTCTAGCACCCAGAGGAGCGGTCCCTCTGGCGCGGTTGGGATAAAAGATAGAGAGGTACCTAGTCAGATGGTGGTGGTAGGGGATTCTATCATCAGGAAGGCAGATAGGGCAATCTGCTACCGGGACCGTGATCGCCGTACAGTCAGTTGTCTCCCGGGTGCTCGGGTACGGCTCATCGCGGACCGGGTAGATAGATTGTTGGGAGGGGCTGGGAAAGACCCGGCGGTCTTGGTGCACGTTGACACCAATGACAAAGTTAGCGGAAGGTGGGATGTCCTTAAGAAAGACTATACGGACTTAGGAAAGAAACTGAAGGCAAGGACATCTAAGGTAATATTCTCGGAATTATTACCCGTGCCACGCGCTAGTCCAGGGAGGCAGAGGGAGATTAGGGAGGTAAATGTGTGGCTTAGGGATTGGTGCAGGAAAGAGGGGTTTGTGTTCCTGGAACACTGGGCGGACTTCTCAGTCAGGCGCCATCTCTTTTGTCGTGACGGATTGCACCTGACTGAGGAGGGGGCAGCGGTGCTGGGGGGAAGGATGGTTAGAAGGTTGGAGGAGATTTTAAACTAGGAGCCTTGGGGGAGGGTTTAGCTAGAAACTACGGGTCATGCAGTGAGAATAGTGGGGATGGCGGTAGTAAACGAAATGGGGAAGAAGTTGGGGGGAGGGTAAGAGCAGGCGGTAAGGTTACTAACATGGGTACTAAAAGGGATTTTACCAAAGCACTAACCAATGACGATTACAGGTCATCATTGCTACATAAGGTGAAAGAAGTCCCTAACGCAAGGGAAAATACTTATCTTAGTTGTATGTATGTAAACGCCAGAAGCATTACTGGTAAAAAAGGGGGACTAGAAATACTTGCAGCAAGCAAACAGTATGATATTATAGGCATTACTGAAACTTGGTGGGATGAATCTCATGATTGGACAGTCAATCTAGAGGGCTATACACTGTTTAGGAGAGACAGACTAAATAAAAAGGGTGGAGGGGTGTGTCTTTACGTAAAGCCGTTTTTAAAACCTGATATACGGGAAGATATTCAGGAGGGGACTGTAGACACTGTCGAGACATTATGGGTAGAAATTGCATGCGGGGAAAAAGGAATAAAAAAGTTAGTATTGGGTGTATGCTATAGGCCGCCTGGTATCAACGCATCTGATGAGGAATTGTTACTAAAGCAAATTGAAAGAGCAGCAGGAGTAGGAGACATAGTAGTGATGGGAGATTTTAACTATCCAGAGATAAACTGGAAAAACGATTCATGTGATACTGCTAGGGGCAATATGTTTTTAAACACACTTAATGATAACTACTTAGTCCAACTAATTGAGGAACCAACTAGGTACAATGCAATCTTAGACCTGGTATTAACAAACAATGGGGATTTGGTATCAGGTATTATAGTAGGGGAACCCATAGGAAACAGCGACCACAATATGGTCACATTCAATATCAGTTTCCATAAACAGCCCTATACTGGCTCAACTAGGACTCTAAACTTCAGCAAAGCAAATTTTGAAAAGATGAGGGTATTTTTCAGGGATATTGAATGGGAAGGTTTGTTTTTAGGAAAAAATACTACGGAGAAATGGGAGGGACTAAAATTCCTGCTAGCTAAAAATACACTCAAATTTATTCCTATGAGTAGCAAAAAAAGGAATAAAAATCATAAACCGATGTGGCTTAACAAAAAGATTAAGGAACTTATGGGCAAGAAAAGGCGAGCATTTAAAAAATACAAATCTGACGGGGAAGCAGAGTCATTTTAGCACTATAAGGAATGTAAAAAAATTTGCAAAAAGGAAATAAGAGCGGCTAAAGTAGAAACTGAAAAACTAGTAGCAAAGGAAAGCAAAGCGAATCCCAAAAAATTCTTTAAATACATTAATAGCAAGAGATTAAAGAAGGAGAGTATAGGCCCTTTAAAAGACAAGTTGGGAGTCTTAAGCAAAAATGATAATGACATAGCGGACACATTGGGGTATATTTACTAACATTCGTAATTTTCGGAAAAAGGTCAAAGTTCAATCACGAATGACATCGAAAGTGTAAAACTGCAACTTTTTGAATTTATTACGACTAATTTACTAAGCTGTCATATTCGGATTTTTCATTTGTTCCGATGTCGATGTCATTCGTGTTTTTTTTACCTTTTTTACGGCAGTGATTAGCAAAACACTGCCGACTTTTTCAAAATGAATCTCGGCCGGATCTGTGTGATCCGTGCTGGGGTTCATTTTTTTTTTGTTTTTTTAAATAAACACTGTAAAACGGAGAAAAAAAAATGCGTGGGGTCCCCCCTCCTTAGCATAACCAGCCTCGGGCTCTTTGTGCCGACCCTGGTTGCAGAAATATGGGGAAAAAAATGACAGGGGTTCCCCCATATTTAAGCAACCAGCATCGGGCTCTGCGCCTGGTCCTGGTTCCAAAAATACGGGGGACAAAAAGAGTAGGGGTCCCCCGTATTTCTAAAACCAGCACCGGGCTCCACTAGCTGGACAGATAATGCCACAGCCGGGGGTCACTTTTATATAGTGCCCTGCGGCCGTGGCATCAAAAATCCAACTAGTCACCCCTGGCCGGGGTACCCTGGGGGAGTGGGGACCCCTTCAATCAAGGGGTCCCCCCCAGCCACCCAAGGGCCAGGGGTGAAGCCCGAGGCTGTCCCCCCCATCCAATTGGCTGCGGATGGGGGGCTGATAGCCTTTTGTGAAAATGAAAAGATATTGTTTTTAGTAGCAGTACTACAAGGCCCAGCAAGCCTCCCCCGCATGCTGGTACTTGGAGAACCACAAGTACCAGCATGCGGCGGAAAAACGGGCCTGCTGGTACCTGTAGTACTACTACTAAAAAAATACCCAAAAAAAGACAAGACACACACACCTTGAAAGTAAAGATTTATTACATACATCCACACAAACATACAAACATACTTACCTATGGCCCCACGCAGGTCGGTCCTCTTCTCCAGTAGAATCCAAGGGGTACCTGTTGAATAAATTATACTCACCAGCTCCAGGGTCCCAGGCTCCTCGTAGCATCCATTTGTAATCCACGTACTTGAATAAAATAAAAAAACGGACACCCGAGCCACGCACTGAAAGGGGACCCATGTTTGCACATGGGTCCCCTTTCCCCGACTGCCAGAAACCCACTCTGACTTCTGTCTAAGTGGGTTTCTTCAGCCAATCAGGGAGCGCCACGTTGTAGCACCCTCCTGATCTGCTGTGTGCTCCTGTACTGACTGACAGGCAGCACGCGGCAGTGTTACAATGTAGCGCCTATGCGCTCCATTGTAACCAATGGTGGGAACTTTCTGCCCTGCGGTTGACCGAAAGTGACCTCACCGCTGAGCAGAAAGTTCCCACCATTGGTTACAATGGAGCGCATAGGCACTACATTGTAACACTGCCGTGTGCCGCCTGTCAGTCAGTACAGGAGCACACAGCCGATCAGGAGGGTGCTACAACGTGGCGCTCCCTGATTGGCTGAAGAAACCCACTTAGACAGAAGTCAGAGTGGGTTTCTGGCAGTTGGGGAAAGGGGACCCATGTGCAAACATGGGTCCCCTTTCAGTGCGTGGCTCGGGTGTCCGTTTTTTTATTTTATTCAAGTACGTGGATTACAAATGGATGCTACGAGGAGCCTGGGACCCTGGAGCTGGTGAGTATAATTTATTCAACAGGTACCCCTTGGATTCTACTGGAGAAGAGGACCGACCTGCGTGGGGCCATAGGTAAGTATGTTTGTATGTTTGTGTGGATGTATGTAATAAATCTTTACTTTCAAGGTGTGTGTGTCTTGTCTTTTTTTGGGTATTTTTTTAGTAGTAGTACTACTACAGGTACCAGCGGGCCCGTTTTTCTGCCGCATGCTGGTACTTGTGGTTCTCCAAGTACCAGCATGCAGGGGAGGCTTGCTGGGCCTTGTAGTACTGCTACTAAAAACAATATCTTTTCATTTTCACAAAAGGCTATCAGCCCCTCATCCGCAGCCAATTGGATGGGGGGGACAGCCTCGGGCTTCACCCCTGGCCCTTGGGTGGCTGGGGGGGGACCCCTTGATTGAAGGGGTCCCCACTCCCCCAGGGTACCCCGGCCAGGGGTGACTAGTTGGATTTTTGATGCCACGGCCGCAGGGCACTATATAAAAGTGACCCCCGGCTGTGGCATTATCTGTCCAGCTAGTGGAGCCCGGTGCTGGTTTTAGAAATACGGGGGACCCCTACTCTTTTTGTCCCCCGTATTTTTGGAACCAGGACCAGGCGCAGAGCCCGATGCTGGTTGCTTAAATATTGGGGAACCCCTGTCATTTTTTCCCCCATATTTCTGCAACCAGGGTCGGCTCAAAGAGCCCAAGGCTGGTTATGCTTAGGAGGGGGGACCCCACACATTTTTTTTTCTGAAAATAACCACTTTCCCACCCCTTCCCACTGATATACATGCACGGATCTCATGGATCCGTGCATGCCTATCCAATCACGGGGAAAAAAAGCAGGTCTGTTTTTTTTTAGCACTTTTTTACGAGTTGTAATTTTTCACGGCAGTGTTTTTTTTTTTTTTTGCTTTGCACTTCTTAGTAAATTACCGAGATTCATACTTAAACAGCCGCGTTTTGACTGATGGTGTATTCATTCGTAATTTTTTTCTTGGACTTCCAAAAAATTACGAATGCCCTCATCACTGCCGTGATTTGAGTTTAGTAATTTACCGAGATGACACTTTGAAGAAAAAACGGCATCTCGGTCAAAATCGGGACCTTAGTAAATATACCCCATTAAATGAGTTTTTTCAACAGTATTCACTAGAGAGGACCCATTTCAGGGACTGACACACAATCTCAATAATGAGAATATCCCACTGATAGGTACTTATTTAAGCAAGGAAGTAGTCTGTGACCGATTAAAACATTTAAAGATTAATAAATCACCAGGGCCCGATGGTATTCACCCAAGGATTCTAATGGAGCTTCACTCTGAACTGGCAAAAAAGCTATCTTTGATCTTTAAGGATTCAGTTATATCAGGTATGGTTCCCAAAGACTGGCATATAGCGGAAGTAGTGCCTATATTCAAAAAGGGAAGTAAAGCTGAACCAGGTAATTATAGACCAGTTAGTCTTACATCTATAGTGGGGAAAGTATTGGAAGGTATTCTAAGAGATAGTATTCCGAAGTTCCTTGAAGTCAATAAGGTCATTAAAAGGAATCAACATGGGTTTATGAAGGACAGATCCTGTCAAACCAACTTACTTGGCTTTTATGAAACAGTAAGCGCAAACCTAGATCAGGGTAAAGACGTGGATGTAATCTTTTTAGACTTTGCCAAAGCGTTCGATACTGTACCACACATGAGACTTATCTACAAGCTACAAGAATCAGGGCTAGGAAGCACAATATGCACTTGGGTCAAAAACTGGTTAGATAACAGGGAGCAGCGCGTTGTGGTTAATGGATCTTTTTCAACTTGGACTGAAGTGCTAAGTGGTGTGCCGCAAGGCTCAGTATTAGGACCGCTATTGTTCAATATTTTCATTAACGACCTAACAGAAGGTCTAGAGAGCATGGTGTCAATTTTTGCAGATGATACCAAATTGTGTAAGGCTATAAATACAGAGGAGGATGCCGAGTCTCTTCAGAACGACTTAGTTAAATTAGAAGCATGGGCAGCCAAATGGAGAATGCGCTTCAGCACAGACAAGTGTAAGGTAATGCACTGTGGTAACAAGAACAAAAATTACACCTACCTACTAAATGGGGTAAAATTAGGGGATTCTGTACTGGAAAAGGACTTAGGTGTCCTCATAGATAGCAAGCTAAGCAGTAGTACCCAAAGTAGGACTGCAGCAAAGAAGGCTAATAAGATATTAGCATTCATAAAACGGGGTATTGATGCTAGGGAAGAGAGTATTATACTCCCGTTATATAAATCACTAGAGGGGCCACACCTTGAATACTGTGTACAATTCTGGGCACCGTACTACAAAAAGGATATCCTGGAGCTTGAAAAGGTACAGAGGAGGGCGACCAAACTAATTAAGGGCATGGAGACGATGGAATACAAGGAAAGGCTTGAAAGACTAGGCATGTTTACATTGGAAAAGCGGAGACTAAGAGAGGATATGATCAACATCTACAAATATATAAGGGGACAATACACAGAGTTTGCGCGGGACCTGTTTTTGGTTAGATCAACACAGAGGACTCGTGGACACTCGCTCAGGTTAGAGGAGAGGAGATTCCGCACAATACGGCATAAAGGCTTTTTCACGGTAAGGACAATACGTGTTTGGAATTCCCTGCCCGAGGGAGTTGTAATGGCGGAATCTGTCAACACCTTTAAGAATGGGTTAGATAAATTCCTAATAGATAAAGATATCCAGGGGTATGGTGCATAGTCATGCATTATAGTTACTATAAATAGGGATAAAATGCAACGGCTGACAGCAGCATCAGTCAGAAATTTTATTCAAATCATCATGCATAGGACACCACAAATAGGTTGAACTCGATGGACAATTGTCTTTTTTCAACCTCAGATACTATGTTACTATGTTACTATGTAAGATCCATCTGGTTTCCCTCTTTAATAGTTCTCCATCTAGATCTCCTCCTCTGATGCCCAGAGTGACTTTTTCCATGGCAAAGGCCTCAAGATCTTTAGGGGAACTGTCATGAAATCTTAGAAAATGCCTGGCTACAAGTGTCAGCATCTTGAAGTTTGCTTGATTCTTTTCTGGCATTCCTAATGCTCCAAAATCCTCTGTTTTAGGGGTCTGATGGTTTTACCTATATATATTTTGCCGCAGGGGCATTGGAGATGATATACGACTCCCATAGTTCGGCAATCTAGGTAATTCTTGATATACCATGTTTTCTTGAATTTATCCTGAAAGAAACAGATTAATTATTTCTCCAACACATGGCAGTAGAATTAGCTGGAGCATATTTATTAATACATGGGATCAATATTGTTACACAAACGATTACTGTGTCATACAATTAGACCCAATTTTGATTCTTTTTCCGGGCAATATGCCAAGATTCTTATAAAAGCACAATAGTGACAATTTTGTTACACTTTAATGTATCCACAATATTAACTCAAAGTGGATAAGTGATATCAGGGATTCATACTAAGAGATAAATTATAAGACAACAGACACCAAAAAGACGCTAAGTTTTTTTAAATATTTATGTTTATTCTTTTTTCTTTCTTTTCTGTAACTCATGGGGGGAGATTCAAATGTTTGAAAAGTCGGTTGGGTGTCTGTTTTTTCCTGTCTGTTAGATAGGAATATACAGACTCCCAACTGACTTTTCAAACATTTGAATCTCCCCCATAGTATTGTCACTTTATCACACAAACTTTATTAATGTTTATTTAATATTTTGCATAAGTCAATTTGCAAGACATGAGATAATATAGCTTGTCATTGATATCTCTTTTTTATCATCAATAGTTTTTATTGAATTTTCATGTTGCAAAACAGGGGTACAGAAGGAAGAAGGGGGGGGGGGGATAGGTACATGAATACATGAGACAACCAAATGGCAAACATGTACAAACAGTTCAAAGTCAATCAAACAGGTACATCAGAGAAGTACATAAAAAAAAAAAATTGCAGTGAACCGAAAACAATGCGAGATAGTAATACAAGGAGAAGAAAAACAAAAATAGGGGAGAGAGGCGGCAATGGGTATATTATAAATATAGCAGTAAAGAGAAGACCATCCCAGGCTTAGGGAGGGGGGCCTCATCAGCCGAGAGGACCGGAGGGTGCATGTCCGGGGGGGAAGGGGGGGGGGGACATAGTATCAGTGTAGCACCCTCACCTTCCGTGATAAACAGATGCCAGGGCATCCAACGCACCAGGGGGGATTTAGCGGTGAAGGAGTATGGGATGTGCTCAGTCTCCATCAAGAAGTGCAGCTGTATTTTGTGTAAAACCTTCAATAGGGGAGGTGGCGTGGGCTGTTTCCAGTTTTGGGCTAAAGCCGCACGTGCAGCGAGACACATATGTCCTAAGACATAGTGTAAATGTGCACCCACGGATCGTGGGTATACATTCAATAAAGCTATAAGGGGGGAAGGGGCCAAATCGAGATTCAGAACCTTATTGATGAGCCCAAACACCTCCACCCAGTACAATTGAATATGGGAACATGTCCAAAAAATATGGAAGAGGTGGCCTACCTCTCCGCACAGACGCCAACAAAACTTCGAACATGCAGACCAAATCGTATGCAACCTACCAGGTGTGAGGTATAATCTATGAAGCAGCTTGACATGCATTTCAGAGTGATTCAGAGATTTAGACATAGTAAAAGATGACATAAAAATGTGCTGCCATTGAGAATCATGGAGAGTATAGCCAACATCTGCCTCCCACCTGATTTGGGCTCTAGATTTAGAAATGGGAATCAGTGACAGTAATGTTCTATCCCAGAAGAACATCTCCACCCTAGAAGCAACACTGAAAAATCGGCCTGTGACGTGCAGAATAGCAGGGGGGGGGGGGGGGAGTAAGGTGGAGGCTAGTCCACCAGTGCTGGATTTGATAATATCGAAGTCTCTCAGAGTCCGGCAAAGAGAAGCGTCCCTGAATGTCAGAAAAGGAGGCGAGCACAGACCCATTAAACAAATCTCCCAGGACCCCCAACCCCCTGGACCGCCAGCCTGCCAGATTAAGATTAGGGACTAGGGCGGCCACCGTTCGTAGTGATACCAGAGACATATTATGATAAGAGGGGGATATGATCGCAGTCAATTTGTCCCAAACCTGGAGCGTGGCTCGGGTAGAGGGAAGGAGGTTTAAGCCCTGTGGCCGAAGGGGTTTGGGCAGCCAAAAGAGATCTTTCAGGGGAAAGCGGGGGCAGGCCACCTCCTCCAGACATGTCCACCCCGGTCGCACATCCCTGCAGAGTTCTTTAATCTGGGCCAAGAGGCTGGCTTCCTGGTACCGTGGTAAATTAGGCATATCCAGGCCACCGGCTCTCCTCGGCAGAGACATCCTCGCGCGAGCAAGTTTAGGCGGGCGCGAAGACAATATATAATTGGTAAGGATTGCAGTGGCCTTATCTAGATATTTCTTAGGGAAAATAAAAGGGATAGTTCGGAACAGGAACATTAATTTGGGGAGCAACGACATTTTAAACGCGGCTAGACCCCCCAACCAAGAAACTTCATAATTGAGCCATGATTTGGTGAACAACAGAGAAGGGAGGACAACAGAGAAGGCAGATTAACCTCAAAAACAGAAGAGAGGACAACAGAGAAGGCAGATTAACCTCAAAAACAGAAGAGGTAGATGGGGGATGGAGATACCTAGATATCGTATCGAGGATGTTTGCCAGTTGTATGGGTACTTAGCGCGTAAGAGGGCCAAGGAGTGTGTGAGATTAATGGCATCGGTCTTAGAGGCATTTAATTTATAATAGGATGCTGCAGAGTACATATCTAAAATATTGTGCAAGTGGGGGAGTGAAGTGCAAGGGTCCATTACAAATAAGAGGACATCGTCTGCGAACAAACACAGTTTGTGTAGCGAGGCGCCTAATCGCAATCCAGGGAACTGCGGGTCCGCGCGAAGCTTCGCTGCCAGAGGCTCAATGGCCAGTACAAAAATGAGAGGGGAGAGAGGGCAGCCCTGGCGGGTGCCATTGTAAATCGGAAAAGAGGGAGATAAAAAACCATTACTGAAGACCCGGGCCGACGGGGAGCTATACAGAGCTAATATTGAAGAAAGGATGCGATCGCGCAGGCCAAATTTTAGTAGAACTTCTTGCATATAAGACCAGTTTAAACGGTCAAAGGCCTTCTCTGCGTCCAAAGATAGCAGGAGACCATGCTTAGGGGCTAGGGAATCGACAAGGTTAAAAACCCTGCGAGTATTATCAGACGCTTGTCTTCCCGGGATAAAGCCAACCCGGTCCGGATGGATCAGGGAGGGGAGGAGGGCGTTCAATCGAGAAGCTATTAATTTAGCATAAATTTTAATATCCCCGTTCAATAGCGCAATGGGACGGTAATTTTGGCAAGAGGTCACATCTTTGCCCGGTTTGGGGATCGTGACAATACGCGCCTCGAGGATCTCCTCAGGGAGGGTACTTCGAGAGGTAATGTCATTGTAAACTGCCACCAGAGAGGGAGCTAGGAGGTCTTGGAGCGAAACATAAAAGTCATTAATAAAGCCATCGGGGCCCGGCGCCTTACCTCGAGGAAGGGACTTGATCACTTGAAGGGTTTCCGATAAGGACCAAGGGGCATTCAGTAATGCTAATTGATCGTCTGAGATAGTTGGGAGGCTTATATCAGCTAAGAAGGAGTTGATAGAGGAGGGGGTAGGCTGAGGGGTAGAAGGATCAGTCGAGAGGTTATAAAGTTGGGAGTAGAAGTTGGCAAACTGATTCGCTATCTCCATTGGGTTAGAAATGTTGGCGCCTGTGGGGGATACAATGAGCTTGATTCTATTCCGAGCCTGCTGAGCTCTAAGTTTATGGGCAAGTATTTTCCCTGGCCTGTTCCCCGCTAGATAAAACTTCTGATGCATCCTATTTAGTGAGGCCTGGGTGCGTGCCATAAGTATTTTCTGGAGTTGGGACCTAATGTCGGCTAACTGCTTCTGTAGGGTTTTCGTAGGTCTAGATTGGTTTTTGTCCTCTAAGTCCTTCAACTTAAGCTCCAAATTGGCCTGGCGTTGTTGGTTAAGTTTCTTAAGCTGCGCTCCTGCCTGAATCGCTGCCCCCCTGGTAACGGCCTTAAGTGCGCACCAAAAGTTCAGGGTGGACGTATCCGAGGGGGAGTTGAATTCCATATAGGCCGAGATACTGTCAACTATGATTTTTTTTGAGACGGGGTTAGACAGCAAGTGAGGGGAGAGCCTCCAAGGGCGGGGGGAGAATGTTGACTAGCAACATCCCATTTAAGAGTCAGCGGGGCATGGTCTGACCAAGTTATAGGGAGGATGTCCATGGATCTGGCAAACTGGGGGGTCCATTTGTCCGAAAGCATAAAATCAATGCGGGAGTAAGAGTTGTGGACGGGGGAATAATAAGTGTACTCCCGACCAGTAGGGTTTTGCACTCGCCAAATGTCATAGAGGTCAAATTCCGCCAAGAGGTTACGAAAGGCTAAGGAGGGGGCGTTGGGGGAGGTTGAAGAGGAGGGAGAGGGTCTGGGAGACCTGTCCAGTTATGGTCAAGGACTAAATTAAAATCCCCCGTGAGAAGAAGGGAGCCCGTACGAATCTTCTGAATAGCTACACATAACTTACGGTTTTAAAGCAACTTGGTTTGAATTCGGGGCATATGCTGAGACCAGAGTAACCGGCTTATCGTTTAAAAGGCCGCTCAATATAAGATACCGGCCATTTTTATCAGCTACCTGAGAGTGCAAAATAAAGGAGATGGAGTCCCTAAACAATATGGCCACACCGTTCCGCTTAAAGGGGCCATTAGCAAAATAACCTAGAGGGAATCTGCGATCTTTAAAGACAGGGGGTGCCGTAGATGAAAAGTGTGTCTCCTGCAGCGTGACAATATCTGCTTTATGCCTAGCAAAATAACCCAAAGCCAGCCCCTTTGCTTATTAGGGGAGTTCAGCCCCTTGACATTCATGGATAAGACCTGAACCATCGAAGCAAACTAATGCATGTTGTGGGTGGTGAAAGACCTTGACACATACAGAGGTAGATTTGTCTCAAACAGCGAATACCTACATCATAATATAGGGGTTGGGGGGGAGGGGGAGAAGAAGGGTGAAGGGAGGGGAGAGGAAAGGAACAAACCAAAATGACCCAGTACATCGGGTCGGCATAACTACTGCAAGGAAAGCAAAAAAATGCAGTAGTATATTACCAGGGGGGAACATGTGGCCTAGCGCCACCACCCATGAAACTGAACAGGAAAAAGAAAAGAGAGCAGGAGCAAATATGCCTACCAACAGTACAAATTAGAACAGAAGAAAAAAAAAAACAGATACATATAATCCAGGATATAAACATGAAGAAATGGGACACCATTAACACAGCTGCAATCAGGGCAACTCACGTGACCCCAACAAGGATAATGACTGAGTACCTTCTGTGGTAACGGTACAGGATACAGTCCAACGTGGAAACCAAAGCTGAAGGTGTCAACGTCAGGTGGTGACCCATTCCGATTGAAGGGTAGGCTGTTTCTTGGATCCAGGAGGCAGCGTGACAGAGATATCCCACTCCGCCAGCAGTTTGACTCCAGCCTCCAATGAAGTCACTGTGTAGAACTTATTCTCATACGAGATGACGAGCTTCACCGGAAAACCCCATCTATACGTGATGTCTTGGTCGCGAAGTGACAAAGTGATAGGAAGGAATATTCGTCGTTTGGCCAAGGTCAGAGCAGAGAAGTCCGGAAACAGTTGTAATCCGCCCAGCACGTCCGATTCGGAGTCGCCCGCTTCCCTGGCCGCTTTCAGGATCTGTTCTTTGGTTGTGAAGAAATGCACTCTCATGAGCGTATCTCTCGGGAGCGAGGGAGCAACTGAGCGTGGTTTAGGCAGTCTATGAATGCTGTCTATAAGCAGCTCTCTGGGGTCGGCTCTAGGCAGAAGTTTCTGGAACAGGACGGTAGCGTAATTCTCCAACTCGGAATTCTGCACGGAGTCTGGGATGCCTCGGATCTTGATATTATTACGTCGGGATCTGTCCTCTATATCTGCAATCTTGAGTTTAAACGCCTCAAGGTCACTTTGCTGCTGATCGTGTGCCGCTATGAGGTCATTATGAGACGAGACCAGTTCCTCTACTTTCCTCTCTAAATGGTCTGTACGGTCTCCTATAGCGTGCAGCTCCGTCTTAACTTCCCGAACAGCGGCTGTGAGATCTTGAGTCAACTCAGATTTAAACGCTGAGACGGCCTGATACAGAGTTTTGACCGTGAGAGGGGCATCAGAATCAGGGTCAAACCCCGGCAGGGCTGCAGGGGGTATCTTGTGGGGAAGCGGCAACCGGGGACTTCAGTAGAGAAGAGGCGGCAGGGGCCGCTTTCTGAGATGGAAAAGATACTCTGGGAGGCAGCACCCCTTTGACCTTTTTTGGAGGCATTCCAATGAAATGAGGATCCGTAGGCGGAATGACGATGATAAAGAAGCTCAGGATCTCGCAGAGTATATGACGGAGAGTTAGGTAAGCATAAAGAACACGGGTGGTGGCGGGCAAGCGGTCTGGACTACATCAGAAGATCGGTGTCACACAGGGCCAGGTAGAGGGTCATCTCCAGCCTGCGGCACCCAGATGGTAGTCTCCCAGCCGGGAGAGAGGGGTGAGAGGTCAGGCACACAGCTAGAATCCAGCAGCACTGCACCTTATGTGATCGAAAACAGGACTGGGCTGATAGGGCACACTGCCCTCCAGGTACTCCCCTGTAGCACAATGTAGAGGTCAGCAGGTAGGTGAGGAGCAGGTAAGTGATAATTGCCACCCAGGAGTGCAGGCAGGCTGAGGGAAGGCCAGCTCCGGGTTTCCACGCTGATATGGCACTTCCGGCGAGGGGGGGGGGGGGGAGGCTCAAATCCAGGCCGCGGCTCCCGGTTCTGGTAGAGGACGCGAACGGCCGGCGCTCTGAAGAAGGCAGCAAGCCACTCAACTTCACACCAGGAGGGCATCTGGACGATCTGGGGTGCGGCGGAGTGTGCCCGGCGCGCTGCGGAGTGCGTTCAGCGCCCGCCGGAGCGGGACGGGGCAGCCGGAGAGGAAGTCGGGTGGAGAAAGATGGCCGCCGGGAGGTGAGGAGCAGCCGTGGCTCAGGAGGGCGGACAAAGGAGCCCTGGTCTTGCCGCCGGTCCCGGAGCTCCAGAGCAGGTGAGAGGCAGCAGGGGAACTTTGTTCGGGGCGGGAGGGAGCCACCACCGATCCCGGTCCCGCTCCAGCACGTTCCCGGAGCTCACGGCCGGGGAAGCGCCAAACTCAAGGCCCCGGTCTTAACAGGGGTGGTAGGCCTCAGTCGTCTATCGTCCCGGGGGACCGCTTTTAAGTCTCGCTGAGACCCACACTGCAAGCAGGGCTACAGGTGGAGCAATGCAGGATGTTACAAGCCGTAGGGAGCAATTATTTAGTAGAAATCTGGCCTCAGGCAACAGGAGCTCAGAAACTACACGTCTTTACAGAGCCAGGTCCAGGCCACGCCCCCTGTCATTGATATCTTAAAATATGAAATAAAAGTTATATTTTGAAAACCTTTTCTGCACCACAAAACAGATCCTTTTCTTTCCCCTTTTTTCTTACCTGTGTACATATATTATGTACAATAAAATATTATTATTATTATTATTATTATATTACTTAGAGACAACTTTTGATGTAGCATATTGCAGAGAATTCCTAATCATTATCATCAGTCACTGCTCCAGGGGAATAGTAACTCCACACAAATGTAATGTTTATTTGACTACTTTTATGCAGTGGCTTGCAAAAGTATTCAACCCCTTAAAGCAGTCAGTCAATAGCTTGTATCACAAATAATACTTACATAGATTGTTTCAGATAGTATTCTTCTTCTTCTTCTTCTTCTTCTTCTTCTTCTTCTTCTTCTTCTTCTTCTTCTTCTTCTTCTTCTTATTATTATTATTATTATTATTATTATTATTCTTCACCAGTTCCCTCTTAAGTAAATTTTCTAACTTCTAATTAATTTTTTGCAGCTTTTTTAAAACAAAAATGGCAAAATTCTACATACATACAGATGTAGCCACCTTTATCTTGACTGGCTGAGGCGTTTGTCCCGATCGAGCATACGCAGCGTACCAGGGCGTAGGGAGGCGCGCCTAGTCACAGAGAGGCGTACCTAATCGCACGGAGGCAGACAGAGCGTTTGGCGTTACCTTTACGTGTAATACCTGCGATCATCCACCAGATGTCGCCTTTTACAATCACCACTGCGCATGCGTGTGGTCTCCCGTAAAATACAATACTGAAATATATAATAAGGACTACTTTACTAAGCGTCTCATTACGCTGCATACAGTAAATACTCATTACGCTGCATTATTTAATACAGTAAATACTCATTATGCTGCATTATTTAATACAGTATATACGGTACAGACGCAAATAGTAGAGATGAGCGGGTTCGGTTCCTCGGAATCCGAACCCGCCCGAACTTCATGTTTTTTTACACGGGTCCGAGCGACTCGGATCTTCCCGCCTTGCTCGGTTAACCCGAGCGCGCCCGAACGTCATCATGACGCTGTCGGATTCTCGCGAGGCTCGGATTCTATCGCGAGACTCGGATTCTATATAAGGAGCCGCGCGTCGCCGCCATTTTACACGTGCATTGAGATTGATAGTGAGAGGACGTGGCTGGCGTCCTCTCCGTTTAGAGAAGAAATAGATAGGAGAGTGAGAGTGAGACAGTGACACTTCATTTACTGGAGCTTAGGAGGAGTACTCAGACAGAGAGTGCAGAATTTTGCTGATAGTATTAGTTAGTTATAGTGACAGAGTGAGACAGTGACACTTCATTTACTGGAGCTTAGGAGGAGTACTCAGACAGAGAGTGCAGAATTTTGCTGATAGTATTAGTTAGTTATACTAGTGACTGACCAGTGACCACCAGTGCAGTTTTATATTATTTAATATAATCCGTTCTCTGCCTGAAAAAACGATACACAGTGACTCAGTCACATACCATATCTGTGCTCAGCCCAGTGTGCTGCATCATCTATGTATAATATCTGACTGTGCTCACACAGCTTAATTGTGGGGGAGACTGGGGAGCAGTTAGGTTATAGCAGGAGCCAGGAGTACATATTAAAATTAAACAGTGCACACTTTTTTTCTGCAGGAGTGCCACTGCCAGTGCCAGTGTGACTGACCAGTGACCTGACCACCAGTATAGTATACTATATTGTATTGTGATTGACTGTCTGCCTGTAAAAGTTAAACACACGTCGTGTGACTTGTGTGGTGTTTTTTTATTCTATAAAATAAAAAACTCATTCTGCTGACAGACAGTGTCCAGCAGGTCCGTCATTATATAATATATACCTGTCCGGCTGCAGTAGTGATATATATATTTTTTTTATATCATTATTTATCATCCAGTCGCAGCAGACACAGTACGGTAGTCCACGGCTGTAGCTACCTCTGTGTCGGCACTCGGCAGTCCGTCCATAATTGTATACCACCTACCCGTGGTTTTTTTTTTCTTTCTTCTTTATACATACTACATCTCATTATCATCCAGTCTATATTAGCAGCAGACGCAGTACAGTACGGTAGTCCACGGCTGTAGCTACCTCTGTGTCGGCACTCGGCAGTCCGTCCATAATTGTATACCACCTACCCGTGGTTTTTTTTTTCTTTCTTCTTTATACATACTACATCTCATTATCATCCAGTCTATATTAGCAGCAGACACAGTACAGTATGGTAGTCCACGGCTGTAGCTACCTCTGTGTCGGCACTCGGCAGTCCGTCCATAATTGTATACCACCTACCCGTGGTTTTTTTTTTCTTTCTTCTTTATACATACTACATCTCATTATCAACCAGTCTATATTAGCAGCAGACACAGTACGGTAGTCCACGGCTGTAGCTACCTCTGTGTCGGCACTCGGAAGTCCGTCCATAATTGTATACCACCTACCCGTGGTTTTTTTTTCTTTCTTCTTTATACATACTACATCTCATTATCATCCAGTCTATATTAGCAGCAGACACAGTACAGTACGGTAGTCCACGGCTGTAGCTACCTCTGTGTCGGCACTCGGCAGTCCATCCATAATTGTATACCACCTACCCGTGGTTTTTTTTCCTTTCTTCTTTATACATACTACATCTCATTATCATCCAGTCTATATTAGCAGCAGACACAGTACAGTACGGTAGTCCACGGCTGTAGCTACCTCTGTGTCGGCACTCGGCAGTCCGTCCATAATTGTATACCACCTACCCGTGGTTTTTTTTTTCTTTCTTCTTTATACATACTACATCTCATTATCATCCAGTCTATATTAGCAGCAGACACAGTACAGTACGGTAGTCCACGGCTGTAGCTACCTCTGTGTCGGCACTCGGCAGTCCGTCCATAATTGTATACCACCTACCCGTGGTTTTTTTTTTCTTTCTTCTTTATACCTACTACATCTCATTATCAACCAGTCTATATTAGCAGCAGACACAGTACGGTAGTCCACGGCTGTAGCTACCTCTGTGTCGGCACTCGGCAGTCCGTCCATAATTGTATACCACCTACCCGTGGTTTTTTTTTTCTTTCTTCTTTATACATACTACATCTCATTATCATCCAGTCTATATTAGCAGCAGACACAGTACAGTACGGTAGTCCACGGCTGTAGCTACCTCTGTGTCGGCACTCGGCAGTCCATCCATAATTGTATACCACCTACCCGTGGTTTTTTTTTCCTTTCTTCTTTATACATACTACATCTCATTATCATCCAGTCTATATTAGCAGCAGACACAGTACAGTACGGTAGTCCACGGCTGTAGCTACCTCTGTGTCGGCACTCGGCAGTCCGTCCATAATTGTATACCATCTACCCGTGGTTTTTTTTTTTCTTTCTTCTTTATACATACTACATCTCATTATCATCCAGTCTATATTAGCAGCAGACACAGTACAGTACGGTAGTCCACGGCTGTAGCTACCTCTGTGTCGGCACTCGGCAGTCCGTCCATAATTGTATACCACCTACCCGTGGTTTTTTTTTCCTTTCTTCTTTATACATACTACATCTCATTATCATCCAGTCTATATTAGCAGCAGACACAGTACAGTACGGTAGTCCACGGCTGTAGATACCTCTGTGTCGGCACTCGGCAGTCCGTCCATAATTGTATACCACCTACCCGTGGTTTTTTTTTCTTTCTTATTTATACATACTACATCTCATTATCATCCAGTCTATATTAGCAGCAGACACAGTACAGTATGGTAGTCCACGGCTGTAGCTACCTCTGTGTCGGCACTCGGCAGTCCGTCCATAATTGTATACCACCTACCCGTGGGTTTTTTTTCCTTTCTTCTTTATACATACTACATCTCATTATCATCCAGTCTATATTAGCAGCAGACACAGTACAGTACGGTAGTCCACGGCTGTAGCTACCTCTGTGTCGGCACTCGGCAGTCCGTCCATAATTGTATACCACCTACCCGTGTTTTTTTTTTTCTTTCTTCTTTATACATACTACATCTCATTATCAACCAGTCTATATTAGCAGCAGACACAGTACGGTAGTCCACGGCTGTAGCTACCTCTGTGTCGGCACTCGGCAGTCCATCCATAATTGTATACCACCTACCCGTGGTTTTTTTTTTCTTTCTTCTTTATACATACTACATCTCATTATCATCCAGTCTATATTAGCAGCAGACACAGTACAGTACGGTAGTCCACGGCTGTAGCTACCTCTGTGTCGGCACTCGGCAGTCCATCCATAATTGTATACTAGTATCCATCCATCTCCATTGTTTACCTGAGGTGCCTTTTAGTTGTGCCTATTAAAATATGGAGAACAAAAATGTTGAGGTTCCAAAATTAGGGAAAGATCAAGATCCACTTCCACCTCGTGCTGAAGCTGCTGCCACTAGTCATGGCCGAGACGATGAAATGCCAGCAACGTCGTCTGCCAAGGCCGATGCCCAATGGCATAGTACAGAGCATGTCAAATCCAAAACACCAAATATCAGTAAAAAAAGGACTCCAAAACCTAAAATAAAATTGTCGGAGGAGAAGCGTAAACTTGCCAATATGCCATTTACCACACGGAGTGGCAAGGAACGGCTGAGGCCCTGGCCTATGTTCATGGCTAGTGGTTCAGCTTCACATGAGGATGGAGGCACTCAGCCTCTCGCTAGAAAAATGAAAAGACTCAAGCTGGCAAAAGCAGTAGCACCGCAAAGAACTGTGCGTTCTTCGAAATCCCAAATCCACAAGGAGAGTCCAATTGTGTCGGTTGCGATGCCTGACCTTCCCAACACTGGACGTGAAGAGCATGCGCCTTCCACCATTTGCACGCCCCCTGCAAGTGCTGGAAGGAGCACCCGCAGTCCAGTTCCTGATAGTCAGATTGAAGATGTCAGTGTTGAAGTACACCAGGATGAGGAGGATATGGGTGTTGCTGGCGCTGGGGAGGAAATTGACCAGGAGGATTCTGATGGTGAGGTGGTTTGTTTAAGTCAGGCACCCGGGGAGACACCTGTTGTCCGTGGGAGGAATATGGCCGTTGACATGCCTGGTGAAAATACCAAAAAAATCAGCTCTTCGGTGTGGAAGTATTTCACCAGAAATGCGGACAACATTTGTCAAGTCGTGTGTTCCCTTTGTCAAGCTGTAATAAGTAGGGGTAAGGACGTTAACCACCTCGGAACATCCTCCCTTATACGTCACCTGCAGCGCATTCATAATAAGTCAGTGACAAGTTCAAAAACTTTGGGCGACAGCGGAAGCAGTCCACTGACCAGTAAATCCCTTCCTCTTGTAACCAAGCTCACGCAAACCACCCCACCAACTCCCTCAGTGTCAATTTCCTCCTTCCCCAGGAATGCCAATAGTCCTGCAGGCCATGTCACTGGCAATTCTGACGAGTCCTCTCCTGCCTGGGATTCCTCCGATGCATCCTTGCGTGTAACGCCTACTGCTGCTGGCGCTGCTGTTGTTGCTGCTGGGAGTCGATGGTCATCCCAGAGGGGAAGTCGTAAGCCCACTTGTACTACTTCCAGTAAGCAATTGACTGTCCAACAGTCCTTTGCGAGGAAGATGAAATATCACAGCAGTCATCCTGCTGCAAAGCGGATAACTGAGGCCTTGACAACTATGTTGGTGTTAGACGTGCGTCCGGTATCCGCCGTTAGTTCACAGGGAACTAGACAATTTATTGAGGCAGTGTGCCCCCGTTACCAAATACCATCTAGGTTCCACTTCTCTAGGCAGGCGATACCGAGAATGTACACGGACGTCAGAAAAAGACTCACCAGTGTCCTAAAAAATGCAGTTGTACCCAATGTCCACTTAACCACGGACATGTGGACAAGTGGAGCAGGGCAGGGTCAGGACTATATGACTGTGACAGCCCACTGGGTAGATGTATGGACTCCCGCCGCAAGAACAGCAGCGGCGGCACCAGTAGCAGCATCTCGCAAACGCCAACTCTTTCCTAGGCAGGCTACGCTTTGTATCACCGCTTTCCAGAATACGCACACAGCTAAAAACCTCTTACGGCAACTGAGGAAGATCATCGCAGAATGGCTTACCCCAATTGGACTCTCCTGTGGATTTGTGGCATCGGACAACGCCAGCAATATTGTGTGTGCATTAAATATGGGCAAATTCCAGCACGCCCCATGTTTTGCACATACCTTGAATTTGGTGGTGCAGAATTTTTTAAAAAACGAGAGGGGCGTGCAAGAGATGCTGTCGGTGGCCAGAAGAATTGCGGGACACTTTCGGCGTACAGGCACCACGTACAGAAGACTGGAGCACCACCAAAAACTACTGAACCTGCCCTGCCATCATCTGAAGCAAGAAGTGGTAACGAGGTGGAATTCAACCCTCTATATGCTTCAGAGGTTGGAGGAGCAGCAAAAGGCCATTCAAGCCTATACAATTGAGCACGATATAGGAGGTGGAATGCACCTGTCTCAAGTGCAGTGGAGAATGATTTCAACGTTGTGCAAGGTTCTGATGCCCTTTGAACTTGCCACACGTGAAGTCAGTTCAGACACTGCCAGCCTGAGTCAGGTCATTCCCCTCATCAGGCTTTTGCAGAAGAAGCTGGAGACATTGAAGGAGGAGCTAACACGGAGCGATTCCGCTAGGCATGTGGGACTTGTGGATGGAGCCCTTAATTCGCTTAACAAGGATTCACGGGTGGTCAATCTGTTGAAATCAGAGCACTACATTTTGGCCACCGTGCTCGATCCTAGATTTAAAACCTACCTTGGATCTCTCTTTCCGGCAGACACAAGTCTGCTGGGGTTGAAAGACCTGCTGGTGAGAAAATTGTCAAGTCAAGCGGAACGCGACCTGTCAACATCTCCTCCTTCACATTCTCCCGCAACTGGGGGTGCGAGGAAAAGGCTCAGAATTCCGAGCCCACCCGCTGGCGGTGATGCAGGGCAGTCTGGAGCGACTGCTGATGCTGACATCTGGTCCGGACTGAAGGACCTGACAACGATTACGGACATGTCGTCTACTGTCACTGCATATGATTCTCTCAACATTGAAAGAATGGTGGAGGATTATATGAGTGACCGCATCCAAGTAGGCACGTCACACAGTCCGTACTTATACTGGCAGGAAAAAGAGGCAATTTGGAGGCCCTTGCACAAACTGGCTTTATTCTACCTAAGTTGCCCTCCCACAAGTGTGTACTCCGAAAGAGTGTTTAGTGCCGCCGCTCACCTTGTCAGCAATCGGCGTACGAGGTTACATCCAGAAAATGTGGAGAAGATGATGTTCATTAAAATGAATTATAATCAATTCCTCCGCGGAGACATTGACCAGCAGCAATTGCCTCCACAAAGTACACAGGGAGCTGAGATGGTGGATTCCAGTGGGGACGAATTGATAATCTGTGAGGAGGGGGATGTACACGGTGATATATCGGAGGATGATGATGAGGTGGACATCTTGCCTCTGTAGAGCCAGTTTGTGCAAGGAGAGATTAATTGCTTCTTTTTTGGGGGGGGTCCAAACCAACCCGTCATATCAGTCACAGTCGTGTGGCAGACCCTGTCACTGAAATGATGGGTTGGTTAAAGTGTGCATGTCCTGTTTTGTTTATACAACATAAGGGTGGGTGGGAGGGCCCAAGGACAATTCCATCTTGCACCTCTTTTTTCTTTTATTTTTCTTTGCGTCATGTGCTGTTTGGGGAGGGTTTTTTGGAAGGGCCATCCTGCGTGACACTGCAGTGCCACTCCTAGATGGGCCCGGTGTTTGTGTCGGCCACTAGGGTCGCTTATCTTACTCACACAGTCAGCTACCTCATTGCGCCTCTTTTTTTCTTTGCGTCATGTGCTGTTTGGGGAGGGTTTTTTGGAAGGGACATCCTGCGTGACACTGCAGTGCCACTCCTAGATGGGCCCGGTGTTTGTGTCGGCCACTAGGGTCGCTTATCTTACTCACACAGCGACCTCGGTGCAAATTTTAGGACTAAAAATAATATTGTGAGGTGTGAGGTATTCAGAATAGACTGAAAATGAGTGGAAATTATGGTTTTTGAGGTTAATAATACTTTGGGATCAAAATGACCCCCAAATTCTATGATTTAAGCTGTTTTTTAGGGTTTTTTGAAAAAAACACCCGAATCCAAAACACACCCGAATCCGACAAAAAAATTCGGTGAGGTTTTGCCAAAACGCGGTCGAACCCAAAACACGGCCGCGGAACCGAACCCAAAACCAAAACACAAAACCCAATAAATTTCCGGCGCTCATCTCTAGCAAATAGTACAGCATACAGTATATGATCCATCTACAGTACTTTATGAATATGTGAGCGTCCAAGTCCCGCAGACAAAACAACATAAAACCAGTAGTGTACACTGTCGCAATTGGACGTGTTAGAAGTTCACTATTGCCTCTTGAGATTAGGAATTTTGTACAGTATGTTAGCGTCCTAATCCCATAGCCATTACAGCATAATCAAAACCAATGGATTTATTCATCTGTCTGCGGCGAAGTGGTGAAGTGTTCCGCTTCCTATACTCAGAGTCCTAAGTTCGATTTCTAAAGTACGAATGCATGTTAGTTTTTTCCAGACACTTTATTATTTTTTTATTCACATAAACCAGGGCAAAGCTGCAGGAGCGGTTCTGTTAAGGTTCTATGCACCGTACAGTACACATACAATTCTGTAGCAGGGCAGGCTCAATTGAAATGGCTACCACCTATGACTCCTTGCTCCACGGAGGCCCTAGGCTACGGAGCAAGTAACAGTCCAGATTTTGCAGGCTATGGGGCAATGCTGAAGGAGCGTCACAATCCCCTAGCTAAAATACACAGGGGCAATAGGACTAAGCGAGGTATATGCACATAACGATACACTGCAAAGTTCCCCATGGTTTTAATTATGCCTTTTCTTTGAACACAGTATTTTCGACTGCCTCGCCCTACACCCATCCCACTTTCCCCTTCCCCCCTGGGAGCCTGCAATGTACATGCAGTAGACAGGGAGGGAGTTCCGATCAGGTTACAAGACGTGCAACAGTATACTACTGTATGTAGGAAAATCCCCCGCCCACTCTGATTTATGTGAAACCTGTGTGCACCCTTCCATTGAATGTATAACAAAGAAAAAAAATAATAATAAAGTGAATGTTACAGGAACACATTAAAAAAAGGTTGGCACTTCCTTCCCATTGGTGTTGGTTTATGCCTTAGGGGACTCGGACGCAAATACTTGTATTTGAAAAGCACGTATTTTCCACTGCCTCTCCCTACCCCAATTGCCCTTCCCCCTTGGGAGCCTGCACAGGTCATGCAGTGGACAGGGAGGGAGTTCAGGTCAGGTACAATACACAAATGCCGACAATCTACAGTACTGTGTTGCTCAGTTAGTTGCGTCGGAATACACTAGTTTATACTCATTACCGCTGTGTATTTGTATATAGCGGAATGAATCGCTGCTGCAGATTTACTTTGATTTATGTGAAACCTGTGTGCACCCTTTCATTGAATGTATAACAAAGAAAAACAATAATAAAGTGAATGTCACGGGAACATATAAAAAAAAAAAGGTTGGCACTTTGGGACTCAAAGCTGGGACTCTCAGTGTGGGACGTAAGAGCCTTCATCGCTAGGTTGGTATGGAAGAGGAGACAATTAGCTACCAGAGGGTACCAACTCCAAGTTTCTGTGACCCCCACAAGGCTCATGGCAAGCGTCGGAACCCATGGTGGGTCTGAATTAACGGGCCCATTATAGTCTATGGGAAAATGAGTCCACTTTGCGTACTGATATCTCTGGTTCTGGGTGTCCCAGAGACTCGGGACTGGTACCATTTAAAAGAGGAGACTCTTGGCTTTCAGGGCAGACCAACGACTAGTTTATGTGACACTGGAAAGGGAAACAGTAAGCAACCGTGTATCGGGTCCCCTCCAGTTGTCCGCCTAGCTTGCACAGGATGCAGGGTTTCTGGCTAGATAGGAAATACTGTACAGAAATGCTAAGCATGGTAATTTGACATCCAGGAACATAGGGAGGAGTTTATCTCTCTCCATTATACTTAGAAAAATTACACTTGCCACTGTACGTTACAAGCTGTTCGTGCTAATTAGTACAATAGTAGAACATACTGTACAGAGATACTAAGTACAGTGATTTGGCATCCACAAACTTAGGGAGGAGCTTTAATCTCTCTCCATTGTAATCTTTCTAAGCATAATGGAGAGAGATAAAAGCTCCTCCCTAAATTCCTGGATGCCAAATTGCCATTCAGAGTATCGCTGTACTCTATGTTCTACTAGTGTACTAATTAGCACGAACAGCTTGTAACATACAGTGGCAAGTTAATATTTCTATGTATAATGGAGAGAGATAAAAGCTCCTCAGTAAGTTCCTGGATGCCACATCACTGTACTTAGTATCTCTGTACAGTATTTTCTGTTAGGGTATTAATTAGCTGTTCGTGCTAATTAGTACCCTAATAGAACATACTGTACAGAGATACTAAGGACGGTGATTTGGTATCCAGGAACTTACTGAGGAGCTTTTATCTCTTTCCATTATACATAGAAAGATTAAACTTGCCGCTGTATGTTACAAGCTGTTCGTGCTAATTAGTACCCTAATAGAACATACTGTACAGAGATACTACAGACAGTGATTTGGCATCCAGGAACTTAGGGAGGAGCTTTTATCTCTCTCCAATATACTTAGAAAGATTACAGCGGAGAGAGATAAAAGCTCCTCCCTAAGGTTCCTGGATGCCAAATCACTGTCTGTAGTATCTCTGTACAGTATGTTCTACTAGTGTACTAATTAGCACGAGCAGCTTGTAACGTACAGTGGCAGTTTTGATCTTTCTATGTATAATGTAGAGAGATAAAAGCTCCTCCCTCAGTTCCTGGTTGCCAAATCACCATCCTTAGTTTCTCTGTATAGTATTTTCTATTAGGGTACTAATTAGCACGAAGAGCTAATTAGTACCCTAATAGAAAATACTGTACAGAGATACTAAGTACAGTGATGTGGCATCCAGGAACTTACTGAGGAGCTTTTATCTCTCTCCATTATACATAGAAAGATTAATCTTGCCACTGTACGTTACAAGCTGTTCGTGCTAATTAGTACACTAGTAGAACATACTGTACAGAGATACTACATACAGTGATTTGGCATCCAGGAACCTTAGGGAGGAGCTTTTATCTCTCTCCATTATGCTTAGAAAGATTACAATGGAGAGAGAATAAAGCTCCTCCCTAAGTTCGTGGATGCCAAATCACTGTACTTAGTATCTCTGTACAGTATGTTCTACTAGTGTACTAATTAGCACGAACAGCTTGTAACGTACAGTGGCAAGTTTAATCTTTCTATGTATAATATAGAGAGATAAAAGCTCCTCCCTAGGTTCCTGGTTGCCAAATCACCGTCCTTAGTATCTCTGTATAGTATTTTCTATTAGGGTACTAATTAGCACGAACAGCTAATTAGTACCCTAATAGAAAATACTGTACAGAGATACTAAGTATAGTGATGTGGCATCCAGGAACTTACTGAGGAGCTTTTATCTCTCTCCATTATACATAGAAAGATTAATCTTGCCACTGTACGTTACAAGCTGTTCGTGCTAATTAGTACACTAGTAGAACATACTGTACAGAGATACTACATACAGTGATTTGGCATCCAGGAACCTTAGGGAGGAGCTTTTATCTCTCTCCATTATGCTTAGAAAGATTACAATGGAGAGAGAATAAAGCTCCTCCCTAAGTTCGTGGATGCCAAATCACTGTACTTAGTATCTCTGTACAGTATGTTCTACTAGTGTACTAATTAGCACGAACAGCTTGTAACGTACAGTGGCAATTTTAATCTTTCTATGTATAATATAGAGAGATAAAAGCTCCTCCCTAAGTTCCTGGTTGCCAAATCACCATCCTTAGTATCTCTGTAAAGTATTTTCTATTAGGGCGTGGTTTTGTTGGAGTGGGCATGGTTTCGCATAAAGGGGTGTGGCACTGCAGGAAAAGACTACCTTATACCCCAGTTTTGCAACCTGCACGCCCATACATTGGCCACCACAGGAAAGAAAAATAATCCTGATTCATGCCCCTTACATTATTTGTCATTTTTCCTCCTTATAGTAATGCCCAGTATACATTATGCCACATACTGCAATGGCCCTTAGACATTATGCCGCACACAATAATGCACGACACAATATGCACACACTGTAATGCCCCAGATACATTATGCCACACACCGTAATGTCTGTGACACATTATGCCACACACTGTAATGCCTGTGACACATTATGACAGGAATCGCAATGCCCGTTATACATTATGCTACACACTGCAATGCCCCTGATACATTATAGCACATACAATGTCTGTGACACATTATGACACACACCGCAATGTCCGTGATACATTATGCCACACACTGCAATGCCCGATACATTATAGCACATACAATGCCTGTGACACATTATGCCACACACTGCAATGACCTTGAGACATTATACCACAATGCCCGTGATATAGTATACCATACACCGTAATGCCTGTGACACATACCGCAATGCCCTGTCCGTTATACCCTATGCCACACATCGCAATGCCCGTTATGTATTATGCCACACTGCAATGACCCTGAGACATTATACCACATACCACAATGCCCGAGATATAGTATACCACACACCGTAATGCCTGACACATTATGACACACACCACAATGTCCGTGATACATTATGCCACACACTGCAATGACCCTGAGACATTATACCACATATCACAATGCCCGCGATATAGTATACCATACACCGTAATGCCTGTGACACATTATGACACACACCGCAATGTCCGTGATACATTATGCCACACACCGTAATGCCCATTACACATTAAGTCCTACAGTAAGGCTTCTAATTACTTTTCAATTACCTGCTCGTTGTCTGGGGTTTCATGCACTTGGTGTCATGCTCGTTGCCAGGGGTTTCATGCTCTTGGTTCCATGCACGGTGCCAGGGGTTTTCATGCTCAGGGTTGTCATGCTCGTTGCCAGGGGTTTCATGCACTGGGTGTCATGCTCGTTGCCAGGTGTTTCATGCACTGGGTGTCATGCTCGTTGCCAGGTTTTTCATGCACTGGGTGCCATGCTCGTTGCTAGGAGGTAGTCCTTGTTGCTAGGGCTGTGCTCCCAGTGCCACATGTCCCCAGTGCCAGATATTCCCCCACGGTGCCAGGTACTTACATGCCCCAGTGCCAAATATAGTCGTCCCCCCCATGTGCCAGGTACACATATACCCCCCCAGTGCCACATATGCCCCCAGTGCCAGATATTCCCCCCAGTGCCACATATGCCCCCAGTGCCAGATATGCCCCCAGTGCCATATATTCCCCCCCAGTGCCAAATATGCCCCCAGTGCCATATATGCCCCCAGTGCCAGATATTCCCCCCCAGTGCCAGATATTCCCCCCGTGCCATATATGCCCCCAGTGCCAGATATTCCACCCCAGTGCCAGATATTCCCCCCGTGCCATATATGCCCCCCGTGCCAGATATCCCCCCCAGTGCCATATATGCCCCCAGTGCCAGATATTCCCCCCCAGTGCCATATATGCCCCCAGTGCCAGATATTCCCCCCCAGTGCCATATATGCCCCAGTGCCAGATATCCCCCCCCAGTGCCAGATATTCCCCCCAGTGCCATATATGCCCCAGTGCCAGATATCCCCCCCCAGTGCCATATATGCCCCCCGTGCCATATATGCCCCCAGTGCCAGATATCCCCCCCAGTGCCATATATGCCCCCAGTGCCAGATATTCCCCCCCAGTGCCATATATGCCCCAGTGCCAGATATCCCCCCCCCAGTGCCAGATATGCCCCCAGTGCCAGATATTCCCCCCAGTGCCAGAAATGCCCCAGTGCCAGATATTCCTCCCTCCCCCCCCGTGCCATATATGCCCCCAGTGCCAGATATTTACCCCCTTCCCCCCCGCCGTCGCTTTTTGGAGGGACACGGAGGGCACAGCTCGTCTCTCCTGTGTCCCTCCTGCTGCATCATCTCCGGCGGCCTCGGGTCTAATAGGGGGAAGTGCCGGTTCGTGAGCCATGGACGGCACTTCCCCCTATTAGACCCGCGGCCGCCGGAGATGATGCAGCAGGAGGGACACAGGGAGGCGCGCTTGTGTGCCCTCCGTGTCCCTCCAACAAGCGGCGGAGGGAAGGAGACTGCAGACTGACATGCGGACGCTCGTCCGCATGTCAGTCTGCTGTAAATCAGTGGCGCCCCCGCAGCCCCAAGCCCCCAAGCCACCGCGAGGACTGCGGGGGCAGTAGTTACGCCACTGGACCAATTGCTCTGACATCTCTTATAATGAAGGCCTTTGAAAGATTGGTTATGGGACACATAAAAAAAAGTATCCCAGCCAATCTGGATCCTTTTCAATTTGCATATAAAGCAAATAGGTCGACAGATGACGCTGCTATCACCTTGATTCATCGTGTGGCTACCCATCTAGAATCCACCTGTTCCTCTGCGAGAATTCTGTTTGTGGATTACAGTTCAGCATTTAATACAGTAATCCCAACATCATTAGTGTCTAAATTATCTCAGTTGGGATTGAACAACTTTGTATGTAGATGGATCTTGGATTTCTTGACCAACAGGCCCCAATCTGTTAGACTGCACAATTCCCTGTCAAGCAAACTTGTAATCAGTACAGGGGTGCCTCAGGGTTGTGTACTGAGTCCCCTGTTGTACTCTCTGTTTACCTATGATTGCCTCTCAAATTCTGAGTCCGTTCACATTATTAAATTTGCCGATGATATCGCAGTCGTAGGTTTAATAAGTAAGGACGATGAGTCAGAATATAGATCTGAGGTCGCTAGGTTAGAAGCTTGGAGTCAAACTAATCATTTAATTCTAAACGTAAAAAAAACGAAAGAAATGATTGTAGATTTTAGGAAAACTCACAAGCAGCCCACTTGTCCTATAGTTGTAAATAACCAGGTTGTGGAGACAGTTGAGTCCTTTAAATTCCTGGGCATTAACATCTCCAATGACCTGTCTTGGGGTACCCATACACGATGTGTTGTTAAAAAATCCCAACAACGCCTGTTCTTATTGAGGAAAATGCGTATGGCGGGAATACGTAAGGAGATTTTAGTAAACTTTTATTCAGCAATTTTAGAGAGTGTCCTCACATACGGGATTATGGTATGGTTTGGGAACTGTACTGCTGTAGAACGTAAGTCCCTTCAGAGAGTGGTTAAAACTGCAAGTAGAGTAATTGGAGTCAGCCTGCCCTGTATTCAGGATATATATGAAAAAAGGCTCCTCACTAAGGTGAGAAGTATTTTGGGAGATCTATCTCATCCAAATGGGGGGATGTTTTCTGTGTTGCCATCTAATAGGCGTTACCGTTCTATTCTTTGTCGGACTAACCGGTTAAGGGGTAGTTTTTTCCCAAAAGCAATAAACATGTTAAACCAGATAGGACCGAGATAAATTGACAATTGGGAGTGTCTTGGGTTCAGGAGTGCTCTTTTCGTTCTGTTCTTGTGGTCTCTGTATATGCTTGCTTTTTAGTTTCGTTGATTGTTCATTGAACTATTGATGACAATAAAGTATTTTTATTATTATTATTATTATTATTATTATTATTCTGACTGTTGGGGTCCTGAATGCTGGTATTTCATACCCAACCCATTGAAAGTCAATAGTTAGGGCAATATAGTTCATCTATATAATCATGATGCTTCCACAGCACAAAGGTTCACATCAAGCAATATATAGCAGTAACTTTTTTTTTTTAATTAAATCTGGAGACAATTACTGAGTTAGAAAATGAAAGTCTACTGGTTTACAGTAAAAATACTGTCTGTAACAATCTTAGCGTCATTTACAATACAGACAATCCTGTTGACTTCTTAGGGTGTTGAAACTTCTGCAAGCCACTGTGTGTGTGTGTGTGTGTGTGTGTGTGTGTGTGCGTGCGTGCGAGAGAGAGTATGTGTGTCTAAGTGTGTGTGTGTGTGTGTGTGTGTGTGTGAGTGAGAATGTGTGTGTGTCTCTATCACTTGTGTATTATATAATAGTAAAGGAAACTAGTATGTGTGTTAGTATTGACTTCACATGTTCAGAAATCTATGGAAATTTGCTTTGTAGTGGATTTGATATTGATTTAAGCCATGCTGCTTTAGATATAACAGGGTGGCCACAAGTTTTCTTCATTCGTGGACCCTATCAATGTATCACACTGTACATCTTCCAGAGTTTGACAACTGTATGAAAGGGATAATGAGTAGTTTGACCTTGAAAATTACACAGATTATTATTTTGATTATATTACTGGGTTTGTTAAAACACATGTACCATTATTTCTCCTTGCACACGTGTACGTTTTTTTGTGATTGATTTTTATAACCAATCACGTGGCAATCTCATCCAGCTGTCATTTCACACAGGTTTGCAGTCCAGTAAGTTTTATGGATACCAATATTTCTTCAGGATGAGCCATATCACATACTACATAAATTGTCATTTGTGTAATACCAGAAAATATGTTGTAGACTATCCTATTATGCAAGTAACATTCCTTCAAAAGAAAAATGGATATCTTAGTGTCTAGAAGACACCTTAGAAAAAACTTTACTTTTCACATTTGTTAACTGTAAAGTGAAATTTTCACATAAAAAATATGCTTTACATTTTATAACGCAGTTTTTTTCAAAAGTACTGTAGCCATCTTTGTAGGTAGCTGTGATAAATAATATGGAATATTATTGTTGTTTTTCTTGCAACATATGTTTATTGATTTTGGGCCTACTGTATTTCAGACCTGACCACAGATCTGCTGCAGCATGCAGATTCACGATTATTGGGAACCTGCGGCTGTGCAAGGTCCGTTCTGCGCACGTCCCCTCTGCTGCTGCATGATTGGCAGGCAGCAACATTGAGGGGGTGTGAAGGGTGGAGGCCTGCATTCCCAGAAATGTGGGCGTGTCACCCCCATTTTTTCGAAGGGGAAAGACAGGGGTCTGCGTGTCACCATGCAAACTTCCAGGTCTTACTCAGCTGGCCATCTACGTGGAACACCGATGGTCGCGATGTTGGCTCTCAGCTTGCGACATTGGTCGCAGTATTGCAAGAGAGGGGGAGTTCCGCACTTACCCACATATCTAAATTAGTGTTATTTAAATATCAGGTACCATAGTAAGAACCAACGTTATACTCCAAATGGGTTAGTCTAATAACTCTGTTGGTGGTACACCCTAGAGTTATAATTGTTACCAGCAACAAGGAAAGAAAAGGAAAACTCTTCTTGTTGGGGCACGCTTGGAAGAAATGAAGAATTTATGTAGTTAAAACATCAGAAAAATCTTTTATTGGTATGCATTAAAAACAGGTGGGGTTTCTATTTATTACAACACTTGGTGCTTTATACAGGTACACAAAAACAAGACATATATTGTGATAAACAAAACATGAATGTTGCACAACAAGCAATCTTTTTGATAGAGTATATAGGGGGTCATTCCAAGTTGATCGTATGTAGCAACTTTTTGTTGCTCATGCGATCAACTAGACGCCGCCTATGGGGGAGTGTATTTTAGCATAGCAGGGCTGCGATCGCTTGTGCAGCCCTGCTATGCTAAAAAGTTTTGTGTAAAACAAGACTAGCCCTGCAGTTACTTACCCTGTGCGATGGATCCAGTGATGAAGGTCCTAGATTTGATGTCAGACATCCACCCTCCAAATGCCTGGACATGCCTGCATTCGCCGAACCACTCCCGGAAAACAGTCAGTTGACACCCCGGAATGCCTTCCTCCTGTCAATCTTCTTGTGGTCGCCTGCGCAATGCGTCCGCCGTGCATGTGCAGTTCCGATCCGATCACGCGGCTGCGAAGAAGTGCAGCGTGCGATCGGGTCGGAATGACCCCCCAAATGATATATAAAAAAATTATTTGGTATGTAACAGACAATTTTGTGGGTAGCTCTCAATAAAAGTGGAAGTCACTCTTTTTTTATGGCTGTATTTTAGAGATGAGCGGGTTCGGTTCCTCGGAATCCGAACCCGCCCGAACTTCAGTTTTTTTTACACGGGGCCGAGCGACTCGGATCTTCCCGCCTTGCTCGGTTAACCCGAGCGCGCCCGAACGTCATCATCCCGCTGTCGGATTCTCGCGAGGCTCGGATTCTATCGCGAGACTCGGATTCTATATAAGGAGCCGCGCGTCGCCACCATTTTCACACGTGCATTGAGATTCATAGGGAGAGGACATGGCTGGCGTCCTCTCCGTTTATAGAGAAGAGAGTGAGACAGTAGAGAGAGACACAGTAGTAATTTTGGGGAGCATTAGGAGGAGTACTAGTAGTTACTTGCTGAAGTGATAGATAGTGTGACTGTATTATCTGACTTGTGGGGGAGACACTGACAGTGGGGAGCAGTTAGAGTCTGAGAGCAGGACTCAGGAGTACATATAACGTACAGTGCACACTTTTGCTGCCAGAGTGCCACACTGCCATTGTGACCACACTGACCACCAGTATAATATATATTGTGATTGTCTGCTTAGGAGTACTACTTGCAAGTTGCTGATAGTGTGACCAGTGACCTGACCACCAGTTTAATAATCACCACCAGTGAGTTTAATATATATATATATATATATATAATTGTATATAATATATATATAATATTGTATACCACCTACCCGTGGTTTTTTTTTTTTCTTTCTTCTTTATACATACTACTATAGTAGCTTACTGTAGCAGTCTGCGGTGCTGCTGAGCTGACAGTGTCCAGCAGGTCCGTCATCAGTCATTACATAATAAATATATATACCTGTCCGGCTGCAGTACTAGTGATATTATATATATATATATATATTGATTTCATCTCATTATCATCCAGTCTATATTAGCAGCAGACACAGTACGGTAGTCCACGGCTGTAGCTACCTCTGTGTCGGCAGTCGCTCGTCCATCCATAATTGTATACCACCTACCCGTGGTTTTTTTTTTCTTTCTTCTTTATACATACTACTATAGTAGCTTACTGTAGCAGTCTGCGGTGCTGCTGAGCTGACAGTGTCCAGCAGGTCCGTCATCAGTCATTACATAATAAATATATATACCTGTCCGGCTGCAGTACTAGTGATATTATATATATATATATATTGATTTCATCTCATTATCATCCAGTCTATATTAGCAGCAGACACAGTACGGTAGTCCATGGCTGTAGCTACCTCTGTGTCGGCAGTCGCTCGTCCATCCATAATTGTATACCACCTACCCGTGGTTTTTTTTTTTTTCTTTATACATACTACTATAGTAGCTTACTGTAGCAGTCTGCGGTGCTGCTGAGCTGACAGTGTCCAGCAGGTCCGTCATCAGTCATTACATAATAAATATATATACCTGTCCGGCTGCAGTACTAGTGATATTATATATATATATATATTGATTTCATCTCATTATCATCCAGTCTATATTAGCAGCAGACACAGTACGGTAGTCCACGGCTGTAGCTACCTCTGTGTCGGCAGTCGCTCGTCCATCCATAATTGTATACCACCTACCCGTGGTTTTTTTTTTTCTTTCTTCTTTATACATACTACTATAGTAGCTTACTGTAGCAGTCTGCGGTGCTGCTGAGCTGACAGTGTCCAGCAGGTCTGTCATCAGTCATTACATAATAAATATATATACCTGTCCGGCTGCAGTACTAGTGATATTATATATATATATATATATTGATTTCATCTCATTATCATCCAGTCTATATTAGCAGCAGACACAGTACGGTAGTCCACGGCTGTAGCTACCTCTGTGTCGGCAGTCGCTCGTCCATCCATAATTGTATACCACCTACCCGTGGTTTTTTTTTTCTTTCTTCTTTATACATACTACTATAGTAGCTTACTGTAGCAGTCTGCGGTGCTGCTGAGCTGACAGTGTCCAGCAGGTCCGTCATCAGTCATTACATAATAAATATATATACCTGTCCGGCTGCAGTACTAGTGATATTATATATATATATATTGATTTCATCTCATTATCATCCAGTCTATATTAGCAGCAGACACAGTACGGTAGTCCACGGCTGTAGCTACCTCTGTGTCTTTTAGTTGTGCCTATTAAAATATGGAGAACAAAAATGTTGAGGTTCCAAAATTAGGGAAAGATCAAGATCCACTTCCACCTCGTGCTGAAGCTGCTGCCACTAGTCATGGCCGAGACGATGAAATGCCAGCAACGTCGTCTGCCAAGGCCGATGCCCAATGTCATAGTACAGAGCATGTAAAATCCAAAACACCAAATATCAGTAAAAAAAGGACTCCAAAATCTAAAATAAAATTGTCGGAGGAGAAGCGTAAACTTGCCAATATGCCATTTACCACACGGAGTGGCAAGGAACGGCTGAGGCCCTGGCCTATGTTCATGGCTAGTGGTTCAGCTTCACATGAGGATGGAAGCACTCAGCCTCTCGCTAGAAAACTGAAAAGACTCAAGCTGGCAAAAGCACCGCAAAGAACTGTGCGTTCTTCGAAATCCCAAATCCACAAGGAGAGTCCAATTGTGTCGGTTGCGATGCCTGACCTTCCCAACACTGGACGTGAAGAGCATGCGCCTTCCACCATTTGCACGCCCCCTGCAAGTGCTGGAAGGAGCACCCGCAGTCCAGTTCCTGATAGTCAGATTGAAGATGTCAGTGTTGAAGTACACCAGGATGAGGAGGATATGGGTGTTGCTGGCGCTGGGGAGGAAATTGACCAGGAGGATTCTGATGGTGAGGTGGTTTGTTTAAGTCAGGCACCCGGGGAGACACCTGTTGTCCGTGGGAGGAATAGGGCCGTTGACATGCCTGGTGAAAATACCAAAAAAATCAGCTCTTCGGTGTGGAAGTATTTCACCAGAAATGCGGACAACATTTGTCAAGCCGTGTGTTGCCTTTGTCAAGCTGTAATAAGTAGGGGTAAGGACGTTAACCACCTCGGAACATCCTCCCTTATACGTCACCTGAAGCGCATTCATAATAAGTCAGTGACAAGTTCAAAAACTTTGGGCGACAGCGGAAGCAGTCCACTGACCAGTAAATCCCTTCCTCTTGTAACCAAGCTCACGCAAACCACCCCACCAACTCCCTCAGTGTCAATTTCCTCCTTCCCCAGGAATGCCAATAGTCCTGCAGGCCATGTCACTGGCAATTCTGACGAGTCCTCTCCTGCCTGGGATTCCTCCGATGCATCCTTGCGTGTAACGCCTACTGCTGCTGGCGCTGCTGTTGTTGCTGCTGGGAGTCGATGGTCATCCCAGAGGGGAAGTCGTAAGCCCACTTTTACTACTTCCACCAAGCAATTGACTGTCCAACAGTCCTTTGCGAGGAAGATGAAATATCACAGCAGTCATCCTGTTGCAAAGCGGATAACTGAGGCCTTGACAACTATGTTGGTGTTAGACGTGCGTCCGGTATCCGCCGTTAGTTCACAGGGAACTAGACAATTTGTTGAGGTAGTGTGCCCCCGTTACCAAATACCATCTAGGTTCCACTTCTCTAGGCAGGCGATACCGAGAATGTACACGGACGTCAGAAAAAGACTCACCAGTGTCCTAAAAAATGCAGTTGTACCCAATGTCCACTTAACCACGGACATGTGGACAAGTGGAGCAGGGCAGGGTCAGGACTATATGACTGTGACAGCCCACTGGGTAGATGTATGGACTCCCGCCGCAAGAACAGCAGCGGCGGCACCAGTAGCAGCATCTCGCAAACGCCAACTCTTTCCTAGGCAGGCTACGCTTTGTATCACCGGTTTCCAGAATACGCACACAGCTGAAAACCTCTTACGGCAACTGAGGAAGATCATCGCGGAATGGCTTACCCCAATTGGACTCTCCTGTGGATTTGTGGCATCGGACAACGCCAGCAATATTGTGTGTGCATTAAATCTGGGCAAATTCCAGCACGTCCCATGTTTTGCACATACCTTGAATTTGGTGGTGCAGAATTTTTTAAAAAACGACAGGGGCGTGCAAGAGATGCTGTCGGTGGCCAGAAGAATTGCGGGACACTTTCGGCGTACAGGCACCACGTACAGAAGACTGGAGCACCACCAAAAACGCCTGAACCTGCCCTGCCATCATCTGAAGCAAGAAGTGGTAACGAGGTGGAATTCAACCCTCTATATGCTTCAGAGGTTGGAGGAGCAGCAAAAGGCCATTCAAGCCTATACAATTGAGCACGATATAGGAGGTGGAATGTACCTGTCTCAAGCGCAGTGGAGAATGATTTCAACGTTGTGCAAGGTTCTGCAACCTTTTGAACTTGCCACACGTGAAGTCAGTTCAGACACTGCCAGCCTGAGTCAGGTCATTCCCCTCATCAGGCTTTTGCAGAAGAAGCTGGAGGCATTGAAGGAGGAGCTAAAAGGGAGCGATTCCGCTAGGCATGTGGGACTTGTGGATGGAGCCCTTAATTCGCTTAACAAGGATTCACGGGTGGTCAATCTGTTGAAATCAGAGCACTACATTTTGGCCACCGTGCTCGATCCTAGATTTAAAACCTACCTTGGATCTCTCTTTCCGGCAGACACAAGTCTGCTGGGGTTCAAAGACCTGCTGGTGAGAAAATTGTCAAGTCAAGCGGAACGCGACCTGTCAACATCTCCTCCTTCACATTCTCCCGCAACTGGGGGTGCGAGGAAAAGGCTCAGAATTCCGAGCCCACCCGCTGGCGGTGATGCAGGGCAGTCTGGAGCGACTGCTGATGCTGACATCTGGTCCGGACTGAAGGACCTGACAACGATTACGGACATGTCGTCTACTGTCACTGCATATGATTCTCTCACCATTGAAAGAATGGTGGAGGATTATATGAGTGACCGCATCCAAGTAGGCACGTCAGACAGTCCGTACTTATACTGGCAGGAAAAAGAGGCAATTTGGAGGCCCTTGCACAAACTGGCTTTATTCTACCTAAGTTGCCCTCCCACAAGTGTGTACTCCGAAAGAGTGTTTAGTGCCGCCGCTCACCTTGTCAGCAATCGGCGTACGAGGTTACTTCCAGAAAATGTGGAGAAGATGATGTTCATTAAAATGAATTATAATCAATTCCTCCGTGGAGACATTGACCAGCAGCAATTGCCTCCACAAAGTACACAGGGAGCTGAGATGGTGGATTCCAGTGGGGACGAATTGATAATCTGTGAGGAGCGGGATGTACACGGTGATATATCGGAGGATGATGATGAGGTGGACATCTTGCCTCTGTAGAGCCAGTTTGTGCAAGGAGAGATTAATTGCTTCTTTTTCGGTGGGGGTCCAAACCAACCAGTCATTTCAGTCACAGTCGTGTGGCAGACCCTGTCACTGAAATGATGGGTTGGTTAAAGTGTGCATGTCCTGTTTATACAACATAAGGGTGGGTGGGAGGGCCCAAGGACAATTCCATCTTGCACCTCTTTTTTCTTTCATTTTTCTTTGCGTCATGTGCTGTTTGGGGAGTGTTTTTTGGAAGGGCCATCCTGCGTGACACTGCAGTGCCACTCCTAGATGGGCCAGGTGTTTGTGTCGCCCACTAGGGTCGCTTATCTTACTCACACAGCTACCTCATTGCGCCTCTTTTTTTCTTCTTTGCGTCATGTGCTGTTTGGGGAGTGTTTTTTGGAAGGGCCATCCTGCGTGACACTGCAGTGCCACTCCTAGATGGGCCAGGTGTTTGTGTCGGCCACTAGGGTCGCTTATCTTACTCACACAGCTACCTCATTGCGCCTCTTTTTTTCTTCTTTGCGTCATGTGCTGTTTGGGGAGTGTTTTTTGGAAGGGCCATCCTGCGTGACACTGCAGTGCCACTCCTAGATGGGCCAGGTGTTTGTGTCGGCCACTAGGGTCGCTTAGCTTAGTCATCCAGCGACCTCGGTGCAAATTTTAGGACTAAAAATAATATTGTGAGGTGTGAGGTATTCAGAATAGACTGAAAATGAGTGGAAATTATGGTTTTTGAGGTTAATAATACTTTGGGATCAAAATGACCCCCAAATTCTATGATTTAAGCTGTTTTTTAGGGTTTTTTGAAAAAAACACCCGAATCCAAAACACACCCGAATCCAACAAAAAATATTCGGTGAGGTTTTGCCAAAACGCGGTCGAACCCAAAACACGGCCGCGGAACCGAACCCAAAACCAAAACACAAAACCCGAAAAATTTCAAGTGCACATCTCTACTGTATTTATTGGTCACGTGGAGAAAAAACATATAGTAACAATGGACAAAATTACATAAACTTTTAAAATGAGGCAAAATATCTTTTGGTTTTGGATACCTGAGTAGTTTTAATAATTATTATATAATTCCTAGATATATACGGTATCCCAAATATAATATTTATATTGCACAGGCAAATCTCGATTACTGATAAACAGTGATCTGATAGTAACTTATAGATACAAGTATTATACCATATCTTCTTTTAGTGTATAGTTAATATTTGAGTATAGTTTTCCCTTAAGTGGGTAGTAAATATGAAAGACTCTCTCCCAATTGTCTCTGCATCTACTGCCCATTCGTGTGTTACAAATGAACAGTGAACGAGTGGGTGAAATTACAAGAGGACAGTGCCTGGGAAGAGTGAAAGATAGATGAACTGCGGAGGATCTGCTTTTGAGACCTAAAACCAGTCACCCCCCACTGGTGGAGAAACCAGTGCAGGGGGTGTGTCCCAGCACAGTCCCAATGAGAGTCCCCCTGAAATGGAGTTTGAAGTTATGAGGTACAAATAAGTAGTGATGTGCACCTGAAATTTTTCGGGTTTTGGTTTTGGGTTCGGTTCCGTGGCCGTGTTTTGGGTTCGAACGCGTTTTGGCAAAACCTCACCGAATTTTTTTTGTCGGATTCGGGTGTGTTTTGGATTCGGGTGCTTTTTACAAAAAACCCTAAAAAATAGCTTAAATCATAGAATTTGGGGGTCATTTTGATCCCATAGTATTATTAACCTCAATAACCATAATTTCCACTCATTTTCAGTCTATTCTGAACACCTCACACCTCACAATATTATTTTTAGTCCTAAAATTTGCACCGAGGTCGCTGTGTGACTAAGCTAAGCGACACAAGTGGCCGACACAAACACCTGGCCCATCTAGGTGTGGCACTGCAGTGTCAGACAGGATGGCACTTAAAAAAATAGTCCCCAAACAGCACATGATGCAAAGAAAAAAAGAGCTGCACCAAAGTCGTTGTGTGACTAAGCTAAGCGACCCAAGTGGCCGACACAAACACCTGGCCCATCTAGGAGTGGCACTGCAGTGTCACGCAGGATGGCCCTTCCAAAAAATACTCCCCAAACAGCACATGACGCAAAGAAAAAAAGAGGCGCAATGAGGTAGCTGTGTGACGACTAAGCTAAGCGACCCTAGTGGCCGACACAAACACCTGGCCCATCTAGGAGTGGCACTGCAGTGTCACGCAGGATGGCCCTTCCAAAAAATACTCCCCAAACAGCACATGACGCAAAGAAAAAAAGAGGCGCAATGAGGTAGCTGTGTGACGACTAAGCTAAGCGACCCTAGTGGCCGACACAAACACCTGGCCCATCTAGGAGTGGCACTGCAGTGTCAGACAGGATGGCACTTAAAAAAATAGTCCCCAAACAGCACATGATGCAAAGAAAAAAAGAGCTGCACCAAAGTCGTTGTGTGACTAAGCTAAGCGACCCAAGTGGCCGACACAAACACCTGGCCCATCTAGGAGTGGCACTGCTGTGTCACGCAGGATGGCCCTTCCAAAAAATACTCCCCAAACAGCACATGACGCAAAGAAAAAAAGAGGCGCAATGAGGTAGCTGTGTGACGACTAAGCTAAGCGACCCTAGTGGCCGACACAAACACCTGGCCCATCTAGGAGTGGCACTGCAGTGTCAGACAGGATGGCACTTAAAAAAATAGTCCCCAAACAGCACATGATGCAAAGAAAAAAAGAGCTGCACCAAAGTCGTTGTGTGACTAAGCTAAGCGACCCAAGTGGCCGACACAAACACCTGGCCCATCTAGGAGTGTCACTGCAGTGTCACGCAGGATGGCCCTTCCAAAAAATACTCCCCAAACAGCACATGACGCAAAGAAAAAAAGAGGCGCAATGAGATAGCTGTGTGACGACTAAGCTAAGCGACCCTAGTGGCCGACACAAACACCTGGCCCATCTAGGAGTGGCACTGCAGTGTCACGCAGGATGGCCCTTCCAAAAAATACTCCCCAAACAGCACATGACGCAAAGAAAAAAAGAGGCGCAATGAGGTAGCTGTGTGACGACTAAGCTAAGCGACCCTAGTGGCCGACACAAACACCTGGCCCATCTAGGAGTGGCACTGCAGTGTCAGACAGGATGGCACTTAAAAAAATAGTCCCCAAACAGCACATGATGCAAAGAAAAAAAGAGCTGCACCAAAGTCGTTGTGTGACTAAGCTAAGCGACCCAAGTGGCCGACACAAACACCTGGCCCATCTAGGAGTGGCACTCCAGTGTCACGCAGGATGGCCCTTCCAAAAAATACTCCCCAAACAGCACATGACGCAAAGAAAAAAAGAGGCGCAATGAGGTAGCTGTGTGACGACTAAGCTAAGCGACCCTAGTGGCCGACACAAACACCTGGCCCATCTAGGAGTGGCACTGCAGTGTCACGCAGGATGGCCCTTCCAAAAAATACTCCCCAAACAGCACATGACGCAAAGAAAAAAAGAGCTGCACCAAAGTCGTTGTGTGACTAAGCTAAGCGACCCAACTGGCCGACACAAACACCTGGCCCATCTAGGAGTGGCACTGCAGTGTCACGCAGGATGGCCCTTCCAAAAAATACTCCCCAAACAGCACATGACGCAAAGAAAAAAAGAGGCGCAATGAGGTAGCTGTGTGACGACTATGCTAAGCGAACCTAGTGGCCGACACAAACACCTGGCCCATCTAGGAGTGGCACTGCAGTGTCACGCAGGATGGCCCTTCCAAAAAATACTCCCCAAACAGCACATGACGCAAAGAAAAATGAAAGAAAAAAGAGGTGCAAGATGGAATTGTCCTTGGGACCTCCCACCCACCCTTATGTTGTAAAAACAGGACATGCACACTTTAACGAACCCATCATTTCAGCCACAGGGTCTGCCACACGACTGTGACTGAAATGACTGGTTGGTTTGGGCCCCCACCAAAAAAGAAGCAATCAATCTCTCCTTGCACAAACTGGCTCTACAGAGGCAAGATGTCCACCTCATCATCATCGTCCGATTCATCACCCCTTTCACTGTGTACATCCCCCTCCTCACAGATTATTAATTCGTCCCCACTGGAAACCACCATCTCAGGTCCCCGTGTACTTTCTGGAGGCAATTGCTGCTGTGAATGTCTCCATGGAGGAATTGATTATAATTCATTTTAATGAACATCATGTTCTCCACATTTTCTGGAAGTAACCTCGTACACCGATTGCTGACAAGGTGAGCGGCGGCACTAAACACTCTTTCGGAGTACACACTGGAGGGAGGGCAACTTAGGTAGAATAAATCCAGTTTGTGCAAGGGCCTCCAAATTGCCTCTTTTTCCTGCCAGTATACGTACGGACTGTCTGACGTGCCTACTTGGATGCGGTCACTCATATAATCCTCCACCATTCTTTCAATGGTGAGAGAATCATATGCAGTGACAGTAGACGACATGTCAGTAATCGTTGGCAGGTCCTTCAGTCCGGACCAGATGTCAGCATCAGCAGTCGCTCCAGACTGCCCTGCATCACCGCCAGCGGGTGGGCTCGGAATTCTGAGCCTTTTCCTCGCACCCCCAGTTGCGGGAGAATGTGAACGAGGAGATGTTGACGGGTCGCGTTCCGCTTGACTTGACAATTTTCTCACCAGCAGTTCTTTGAACCTCTGCAGACTTGTGTCTGCCGGAAAGAGAGATCCAACGTAGGTTTTAAATCTAGGATCGAGCACGGTGGCCAAAATGTAGTGCTCTGATTTCAACAGATTGACCACCCGTGAATCCTGGTTAAGCGAATGAAGGGCTCCATCCACAAGTCCCACATGCCTAGCGGAATCGCTCTGTTTTAGCTCCTCCTTCAATGCCTCCAGCTTCTTCTGCAAAAGCCTGATGAGGGGAATGACCTGACTCAGGCTGGCAGTGTCTGAACTGACTTCACGTGTGGCAAGTTCAAAAGGTTGCAGAACCTTGCACAACGTTGAAATCATTCTCCACTGCGCTTGAGACAGGTGCATTCCACCTCCTTTGCCTATATCGTGGCCAGATGTATAGGCTTGAATGGCCTTTTGCTGCTCCTCCATCCTCTGAAGCATATAGAGGGTTGAATTCCACCTCGTTACCACCTCTTGCTTCAGATGATGGCAGGGCAGGTTCAGGTGTTTTTGGTGGTGCTCCAGTCTTCTGTACGCGGTGCCTGTACGCCGAAAGTGGCCCGCAATTCTTCTGGCCACCGACAGCATCTCTTGCACGCCCCTGTCGTTTTTTAAATAATTCTGCACCACCAAATTCAAGGTATGTTCAAAACATGGGACGTGCTGGAATTTGCCCACATGTAATGCACACACAATATTGCTGGCGTTGTCCGATGCCACAAATCCCCAGGAGAGTCCAATTGGGGTAAGCCATTCTGCGATGATCTTCCTCAGTTGCTGTAAGAGGTTTTCAGCTGTGTGCGTATTCTGGAAAGCGGTGATACAAAGCGTAGCCTGCCTAGGAACGAGTTGGCATTTGCGAGATGCTGCTACTGGTGCCGCCGCTGCTGTTCTTGCAGCGGGAGGCAATACATCTACCCAGTGGGCTGTCACAGTTATGTAGTCCTGAGACTGCCCTGCTCCACTTGTCCACATGTCCGTGGTTAAGTGGACATTGGGTACAACTGCATTTTTTAGGACACTGGTGAGTCTTTTTCTGATGTCCGTGTACATTCTCGGTATTGCCTGCCTAGAGAAGTGGAACCTAGATGGTATTTGGTAACGGGGGCACACTACCTCAAGCAATTGTCTAGTTCCCCGTGAACTAACGGCGGATACTGGACGCACGTCTAACACCAACATAGTTGTCAAGGCCTCAGTTATCCGCTTTGCAACAGGATGACTGCTGTGATATTTCATCTTCCTCGCAAAGGACTGTTGGACAGTCAATTGCTTACTGGAAGTAGTACAAGTGGTCTTCCGACTTCCCCTCTGGGATGACGATCGACTCCCAGCAGCAACAACAGCAGCGCCAGCAGCAGTAGGCGTTACACTCAAGGATGCATCGGAGGAATCCCAGGCAGGAGAGGACTCGTCAGACTTGCCAGTGACATGGCCTGCAGGACTATTGGCTTTCCTGGGTAAGGAGGAAATTGACGCTGAGGGAGTTGGTGGTGTGGTTTGCGCGAGCTTGGTTACAAGAGGAAGGGATTTACTGGTCAGTGGACTGCTTCCGCTGTCGCCCAAAGTTTTTGAACTTGTCACTGACTTATGATGAATGCGCTGCAGGTGACGTATAAGGGAGGATGTTCCGAGGTGGTTAACGTCCTTACCCCTACTTATTACAGCTTGACAAAGGCAACACACGGCTTGACACCAGTTGTCCGCATTTCTGTTGAAATAATTCCACACTGAAGAGCTGATTTTTTTTGTATTTTGACCAGGCATGTCAATGGCCATATTCCTCCCACGGACAACAGGTGTCTCCCCGGGTGCCTGACTTAAACAAACCACCTCACCATCAGAATCCTCCTTGTCAATTTCCTCCCCAGCGCCAGCAACACCCATATCCTCATCCTGGTGTACTTCAACACTGACATCTTCAATTTCACTATCAGGAACTGGACTGCGGGTGCTCCTTTCAACACTTGCAGGGGGCGTGCAAATGGTGGAAGGCGCAAGCTCTTCCCGTCCAGTGTTGGGAAGGTCAGGCATCGCAACCGACACAATTGGACTCTCCTTTGGGATTTGTGATTTCGAAGAACGCACAGTTCTTTGCTGTGCTTTTGCCGCAAGTCTTTTCTTTTTTCTAGCGAGAGGATGAGTGCTTCCATCCTCATGTGAAGCTGAACCACTAGCCATGAACATAGGCCAGGGCCTCAGCAGTTCCTTGCCACTCAGTGTCGTAAATGGCATATTGGCAAGTTTACGCTTCTCCTCAGACGCTTTTAATTTTGATTTTTGGGTCATTTTTTTACTGATCTTTTGTGTTTTGGATTTTACATGCTCTGTACTATGACATTGGGCATCGGCCTTGGCAGACGACGTTGATGGCATTTCATCGTCTCGGCCATGACTAGTGGCAGCAGCTTCAGCACGAGGTGGAAGTGGATCTTGATCTTTCCCTATTTTTTTTACCTCCACATTTTTGTTCTCCATATTTTGCGCACAACTAAAAGCCACCACAGGTATACAATGTAGATGGATGGATAGTATAGTATTATATTACTTATGGACGACGAGTGCACTGACGACACAGAGGTAGGTACAGCCGTGGCCTACCGTACTGCTGCTTATATATATAATATACTGTATAACGGACCTGGTGGACACTGTCAGCAGACTGCTAAACTAGTATGAAGAAAAAAAAAAAACACCACAGGTATACAATGTAGATGGATGGATAGTATAGTATTATATTACTTATGGACGACGAGTGCACTGACGACACAGAGGTAGGTACAGCCGTGGCCTACCGTACTGCTGCTTATATATATAATATACTGTATAACGGACCTGGTGGACACTGTCAGCAGACTGCTAAACTAGTATAAAGAAAAAAAAACCACCACAGGTATACAATGTAGATGGATGGATAGTATAGTATTATATTACTTATGGACGACGAGTGCACTGACGACACAGAGGTAGGTACAGCCGTGGCCTACCGTACTGCTGCTTATATATATATTATACTGTATAACGGACCTGGTGGACACTGTCAGCAGACTGCTAAACTAGGATGAAGAAAAAAAAAAAAACACCACAGGTATACAATGTAGATGGATGGATAGTATAGTATTATATTACTTATGGACGACGAGTGCACTGACGACACAGAGGTAGGTACAGCCGTGGCCTACCGTACTGCTGCTTATATATATAATATACTGTATAACGGACCTGGTGGACACTGTCAGCAGACTGCTAAACTAGTATGAAGAAAAAAAAAACACAGGAGTGTTTTTCAGGCAGACAAACGTATACTGGACTGGTGGTCACTGTCAGCAAAACTGTGCACTGTACTCCTGCTATAACTGCTCCCCAGTCCCCACAATTAGGCAGTGTGAGCAGAGCAGTGCACTCAGCACAGATATATCATGCAGCAGTGCAGCACACTGAGTGAGCACAGATATGGTGGAGCGTTTTTTTCAGGCAGAGAAACAAAGGATTAAACTCACTGGTGTGGTATAATCAAAACCCTGCACTGTACTCCCTAACAGCTGCTCCCCGTCCCCAATCCTCCCCACAATTATAACTAACTAAGTCACTCTGTGTTCTACTATAACGGAGAGGACGCCAGCCACGTCCTCTCCCTATCAATCTCAATGCACGTGTGAAAATGGCGGCGACGCACGGCTCCTTATATAGAATCCGAGTCTCGCGAGAATCCGACAGCGGGATGATGACGTTCGGACGCGCTCGGGTTAACCGAGCAAGGCGGGAGGATCCGAGTCGCTCGGACCCGTGTAAAAAAAAGGTGAAGTTCGGGCGGGTCGGATCCCGAGGATCCGAACCCGCTCATCACTACAAATAAGATGGATAAACAGTAAACATGGTAATTCGCAGATAAACAGTAAAGTAATACTTGTCAGAGACTTGTGTAATATGCTGGTTCTGGTCCTGCGCACGTGACCTGGAACCTCCAACCTAGGACACGTATTTCGCCGGGGAATTGGCATGTTCACCAAGTGTACATCGGTCGCAGTGCTGGGATGACAGCTACATGCAGGAGACGTCTCTGCTACCGAGACATCTCCGGCATTCCCCTCCTGAAGATCGAACGGAAATACAATGCTGCTTGCATGCAGCATTGCATTTTTTTGTCTTTCTCTGAAACAGGCCCTTTAAACAAACATACAACAAACAGCAGACGAAGGTCCGGGAACAACACAATTTTGAGCTTGTATACATATACAGAAATCTATAAAGGGGTTATAGCTTAGGACATAGCATGGACTCAACTGTAAGCAGAAGAGAAAAATAAAAGAAATCAAAACCCAAAAACAGAAGACAAAAGCAATGGTGGCAGAAGGGGGACGGGGAAGAAGGGTGGCACTATGCGACGTATACCTAGAATTCAAACAATCACAGCTTTATAAGCCACAAAACAAACAAATTCAAGCACTGATTAGACAAAATAAATTAATAAAGTATAACTAGTAATATAAGCAGCAAACCCAGGGCCTAGGAAGCTGCCTATGGGTGCCGGCCACTAGAGTGCGGCCCTGCGTGCTGCTATCTTTATTATGCCGTTTGCTGTGTGCTCCTCCTCTTCCCTAAGAAGCAAGGATGCCGCAGCCGCCCATCACTTATCTGCCGGCAATGATAGTGTGAGACAGTCAGTGTAACCCATCTGCTCTAACCAAAATAAGTAAGCAGCATGCGTGCTGGTAATAGGCCAACTCTTGTTCTGGATTGCACAGCACTGCCACTCCTTCTGCAATCCTCCCCGAGTCTCTGTACCCCTCCCCCCCCCCCCCGCGCAATAGCACCCGCCATCTTCCCACCCCGCACCACAACGGCACCCTTGTATACTCGGCATACTATGCTCTCTCCAACCTTCTCACCCCCTGCAATTGCATCCCCCTGGCCCACCCTGCGATTGCTACACCCCATATTCTTAGCCACCCCACCACCCCCCACGTGCCATTCATGCTTGCTGCCACACCCCATCTGAGTGGGCCACCCACCACAGATCGGATCTGATCTCTAAACTCATCCGATCTGCGCAGGGGCGTAGCTAGAACTTAGTGGGCCCCATAGCAACATTTTAAAGGGCCCCCTGTCCCAATGATCCTAGAAAGACACCTCTCTGCAGCAATTATTAATTTTATGCTCCATAATAGTGCCCTAGTTTATTTTATAAACCATAGTAGTGCCTAGCTTATTTTTGAACCATAAAAGTGCCCTAAATAACATTATGTCACATTGTAGGGCTGTCCCAGTACGCAATATGCCACATAGTACCTCCCAATTCACATTATGACATAGTGTCCCCAGTTCATATTATGTCACATTACAGCGCCCCCCATTCATATTACGCCACACTATAGTGCTTAATATTGTGCCACATCAGTGTCCCAGGTCATATTATGTAACATTATAGTGCCCTTCAGTTAATTTTATAACACATTACAAAGAGCAGGTCCGGGGGCATAACTAGATACATTGTAGGTCCCAAGTCAAAAGTTTGTAAGAGCCCCTATATCACATGCAACTTTGACAGGGAATGTGGGCCCCTCTCAGCTCTGGGCCCCATAGCAGCTGCACTGCCTGCACCTATGGTAGCTACGCCCTTGGATCTGCGGTACAGTGCCCCCTGCTCACCACTCACAGCCGCTGGCTTCGCAGGCACTGATTGTCTGCGGCTGCCAAGCAACGGACCAGCTGTCCAGAAGTAACTTTAGCAGTGCATGCAGCTTGTGGCTCTGTGACTGGCTGGGCACGCAGGCTGCATGGAAGATCCATGTAAGTCTTGACGTTGGGTTTGTTTGCAGCACAGAGAGTAAGCTCTCTCTGTCCTGTACATGTGTCCTCATCACAGCCTGTCTTTGCTGACAGCAAAGCAATAGACAGGCTGTATTATTTCTTTTCTGTTACCACTTGAATTTTAACATTAGGGTCTGGGTTCGATATATATATATATATATATATATATATATTAACACACATAGATATATATATATATATATATATATATATATATATTAGGTGTATGTTATCCGGCACTCTGGATGAAAGGAGTTGTTTATGCCTGGGTGCCCTCCTCTATCGGCATGTAGACTGAAGAATCCTCCCCAAGTCCTGTATGGAACTTTGTGGAAGGAAACACAGGCGGCACTCCAAGGTCTTTTTTAAATAGGTTTGTATTGAAAAATTACAGCATGGTGCAGAAGCAGCCACGTGTCAAGACCATTACGGTCTTTTCATCAGGCTGTGCATCTTGAAAAGTAATACAAGTGTAATTTTTCAATACAAAACTATTTAAAAAAGACCTTGGAGTGCCGCCTGTGTTTCCTTCCACAAAGTTCCATACAGGACTTGGGGAGGATTCTTCAGTCTATATATATATATATATATATATATATATATAGATATATATAGTGTGAGTGCATAGATAAACATGAGAGACTGTCCCAGAGCCACCCGCAGCCACTGTGAAGAAGCATGAAGGGGATTCAGCGCCCTCACCCGGTGGCTCCCTGCTCTGTCTCTGGCTGGCAGTGTGCCCGGTATGGATCTGTGGCACCCACTTCCCCAATGTACCTCTAACTATTATGCGGTTTGGGGGTAATGTGGTTTCACATCAATGTTATTAGTGGGGTCTCGCACAACTTGGTTGCCCTGGGCCCATACAAGCCTTAAACTGGCACTGGCTGGGAAAGAAGTAGAATCATCTCCTGCACCTGTGTCTATATACCCGCAGTTCTGCTTGTTCTCCCTCTCTGGCGGGACCAGTGATTAGAAGATGGCCCTGTGCTACTGGCAAGAAGGCGACGATGAGTGGGACTCGGGAGACTGGAGTCGGATTCTGAATCTGCCTGACCTCGCTGGGACCCCAGCACTGATGTCAGTGAGGGTGAGAAAATCATTAAATATATTTTATAGTGTGGGGGTGAGACTATGGTCACCTAGTGTTATTGGCCAAGGGTCAGAAGGATGTGAAAGTGAAATAAGAAAAAATATGTGAGGATATCTGTGAACTGTACAGAGAGGAGGAATTGAAGGTTATGTGGCAGGGACCGGAAGTTATAAGACGCTGCCTCCATAATTTCAACTGAGGGACTGGGAAAAGGCAGTTGGATGGGGGGGGGGGGGGGGGGAGGGGTGCTGCTGAAGTTTTGCCCAGGGTGCTGAGTAACCTTGCACCGGCCCAGAGCAAACCAACCTGAATGCCTGTGACTGCATCCAACATTGCACCTGCACTTACGCAGGTGAAAAGACATAAGAAAATAGGATCCTTTTCTTGTAGTCCGTAGAGGATGCTGGGGTCCACATTAGTACTATGGGGTATAGATGGGTCCACCAGGAGCCATTGGCACTTTAAGAGTTTGACAGTGTGGGCTGGCTCCTCCCTCTATGCCCCTCCTACCAGTCTAGAAACTGTGCACAAGGAGATGGACATCTTTGAGAGAAGGATTATACACAGATAGTGGTGAGATACATACCAGCTCACACATACCAGACACGTCAAGCCAACGTAGCTTGAACACTCAGCAACCGTTGAAACATTACTTACCAAGTAACAATGCAGTACTCAACTAAAATGAAGTTGTACTGAACCAAACAACATCTGCAGGAAAACGAAGCGCTAGGCGTGCGCCCAGCATCCTCTACGGACTACGAGAAAAGGATTTACCGGTAGGTAAATAAAATCCTATTTTCTCTTACGTCCTAGAGGATGCTGGGGTCCACATTAGTACCATGGGGATGTACCAAAGCTCCCAGAACAGGAGGGAGAGCGCGGAGGCTCCTGCAGAACTGATTGACTGAACTTCAGATCATCAGAGGCCAAAGTATTGAACTTGTAAAACTTTGCAAACGTGTTTGACCCAGACCAAGTTGCAGCTCGGCAAAGTTGCACTGCCGAGACACCCCAGCCAGCCGCCCAAGAAGATCCCACCTTACGAGTAGAGTGGGCCTTAACAGATTTAGGACACGGCAGTCCAGCTGTAGAATAAGCGTGCTGGATAGTTAACCTAATCCAGCGAGAAATAGTCTGCTTAGAAGCAGGACAACCAATTTTTTGGGGATCATACAGGACAAACAGAGAGTCCGACTTTCTGTGACGAGAAGTTCTCTTCACATATATCTTCAGAGCCCTTACACCATCCAAGGACTTTGATGTAATTGAGGAGTCAGTAGCCACTGGCACCACAATAGGTTGGTTGATATGAAAAGCCGACACAACCTTCGGAAGAAACTGCTGACATGTCCGGAGCTCAGCTCTTTCTTCGTGGAAGATCAAGTAAGGGCTTTTACAGGATAAAGCCCCCAATTCAGACACGCGTCTAGCAGAAGCTAAGGCCAAAAACGTGACCACCTTCCATGTAAGAAATTTGACCTCAATCTCCTGTAGAGGCTCAAACCAATCTGACTGGAGGAACTGCAACACCACGTTAAGGTCCCAAGGCGCCGTAGGCGGTATAAAGGGAGGTTGGATGTGCAGAACTCCCTTCAAAAAAGTCTGAACCTCAGGGAGGGCAGCCAATTGTTTCTGAAAGAAAATGGACAGGGCCGAAATCTGGACCTTCACAGATCCTAACCTCAGGCCCATATCCACACCTGCTTGCAGGAGAAAACGTCCGAGTTGAAACTCCACCATAGGAAACTTCTTGGATTCACACCTAGAGACATATTTCTTCCAAATACGATGATAATGTTTAGACGTTACCCCTTTCCTAGCCTGAACAAGAAGGGTTTGGTAGAATATATGAGGCGCTCCTTGGAATATGGACTTCCTGCTGCCTACCCCCAACACACCTGGATTAATCCCAAGAGAAATCCAAAAACTGAACTATACAAAATGGATGGGTGTGGGAAATGGGCGCTGGAATGGGAAAAAACCAAACTGGTGGCTGATGATTCAGCCAGGGGTATTTATTGTTGGGTAAGAAAAACTGAGTGAATACTTATCTGGATAATGGATCCGATGGGATTCTTATCATTACTAGGAAGATGTTTCCCTCCAGAATAAATAGATTCGTGCACCAAAATGATATAAAAAACATAACAATATTTTGAGTTAAGGTTCCTCAAAGAATATATATATATGATTTATACTTCTGATAATGGATCAAGATAGGTTATATCAACATATGTGATCATACCTCACTTACAAAAAGTGAGCGAGGTTTAAAACGTATAAAGGTTTCTTTTAAAATATGGTACTGTCTGATTTCTGGCGCCCTTCCGAACAAGTATCAGGCGCTCAACTTCCATGCCGTCAAACATAGCCGCGGTAAGTCTTGATAGGCGAACGGCCCCTGCTGCAGCAGGTCCTCCCGAAGAGGAAGAGGCCTCAGTTCTACTTGCAGTAGATTCTGAAGGTCCGCGTACCAAGCCCTTCTCGGCCAGTCTGGAGCAATGAGGATCACTTGAACCCTTGTTCTCCTTATGAGCTTTAGGATTCTTTGGATGAGTGGGAGTGGTGGAAATACGTACACTGACTGGAACACCCACGGAGACACCAGGGCATCCACTGCCACTGCTTGTGGGTCCCTCGACCTGAAACTATAACGACAAAGCTTATTGTTGAGATGAGAGGCCATCATGTCTATTTGGGGTAAACCCCAAAGATCTGTTATTTCCTTGCAGATGGAGATCCCACTCCCCTGGACGGAGATCGTGCCTGCTGAGGAAGTCTGCTTCCCAGTTGTCTACTCCCGGAATGAAGATGGCTGACAGCTCCAACGCGTGGTGTTTTTCTGTCCAGAGGAGTATATTTCTCACCTCTGACATTGCCGCTCTGCTCTTCGTTCCACCCTGTCAGTTTATGTAAGCCACTGTTGTTACGTTGTCCAACTGCACTTGAATGGCCCAATTTCTTAGAAGAGGGGCCGCCTGAAGAAGCCCGTTGTAGACGGCTCTTAGTTCCAGGATGTTGATGGGCAGGCCGGCTTCCAGGCTTGACCACCATCCTTGGAAGGTTACTCCTTGAGTAACTGCTCCCCAGCCCCGAAGGCTCGCATCCGTGGTTAGAAGGACCCTGTCCTGAATCCCGAACCTGCAGCCCTCCAGAAGGTGAGGCAATTGGAGCCCCCAGAGGAGTAAAATCCTGGCCTTCAGCAACAGACGAATTCTCTGGTGCATGTGGAGATGAGATCCCGACCACTTGTCCAGAAGATCCAGTTGGAAGGTCCAAGCGTGGAACCTCCTGTACTGGAAAGCCTCGTAAGAGGCCACCATCTTTCCCAAAAGGCGAATGCACTGATGAACCGACACCTGGGCTGGCTTCAGGACATCCCGGACCATAGTTTGTATCACCAATGCCTTTTCCTGTGGAAGAAACACCTTCTGCACTTCTGTGTCCAGGATCATTCCCAAAAAGGACAACCTCTGGGTTGGTTCCAAATGTGACTTTGGAAGGTTCAGATTCCAACCATGACTCCTGAGGAGGCGTATTGTGAGAACAATGGACTGCAGCAGCTTCTCCTTGGACGATGCCTTTATCAGCAGATCGTCCAGATATGGAATGATGTTCACACTCTGATTGCGGAGGAGAACCATCATTTCTGCCATCACCATGGTAAACACCCTCGGTGCTGTGGAGAGGCAAAACAGCAGGGCCTGAAACTGGAAATGACAGTCCAGCAATGCGAAACGGAGATAAGCTTGATACGGCAGCCAGATCCAGTGATACCAGGAATTCCCCCTCTTGCAGACCTGATATCACCGCCCTCAGAGACTCCATCTTGAACTTGAACTCCTTTAGAAAGGGGTTCAATGATTTTAGGTTCAGAATGGGCCTGACCGAACCATCCGGTTTTGGTACCACGAAAAGGTTCGAATAATAACCCTTGTTCTGCACGTGAGGTGGCACTGGCACAATGACCTGTGCCTCTACCAGTTTTTGGACAACGTCTTGTAGTACAGTGCTGTCTGCCAACAGAGTTGGTAAGCCTGATTTGAAAAACCGATGAGGAGGGAGACTTTGAAATTCCAGCCTGTATCCCTGGGATACAATATCTATCACCCTAGGATCCAGGCCGGACGATACCCAGATGTGACCGAAGTGTCTGAGTCTCGCTCCCACTGGCCCCACCTCCAGGCCGCGTGGTCCACCATCATGTGGAGGACTTTGGCGTACCTGAAGCAGGCTTTTGTTCCAGGGAACCTGCAGCGGCAGGTTTCTTGGACTTAATTCGACCTCCACTAAAGAAGGTATTAGACTTTCTGGCCTTTCTAGGCTTGTTAGGCCGAAAGGACTGCGTTGCAGATGAAGAGAAGGATTTCTTCAGAGCAGGTGCTGCTGAGGGAAGAAACGGAGACTTACCCACTGTAGCCGTGGACATCCACGCGTCTAGAGCTTCCCCAAAGAGAGCCTGACCTATATAGGGTAGGGACTCCACACTTTTCCTGGATTCCGCGTCGGCCAACCACTGGCACAGCCACAGTCCCTGACGAGCTGAAACAGACATGGAAGATATTCCCGCAGCCATGGAACCCAGGTCTTTCATGGATTCTACCATAAAACCTGCTGAATCATGTACAGTATGTTGCGTAAATATAATGCAATGTCATCCCTATCCATCGTATCCAAATCCTCAAGTAAGGTAGCCGACCACTTTACTATAGCCTTTGCAATCCATGCAGTAGCAATAGTGGGACTTAATATGGTCCCTGAAGCAGTGTACATTGATTTAAGCGTGTTATACATTTTTCTATTAGCCGGATCCTTTAAGGCGGTAGATCCTGGAACAGGCAAAACCACCTTTTTTGAGAGTCTGGACACAGATGCGTCAACAATCGATGGGTTTTCCCATTTTTCCTATCCTCCTCAGGGAAAAGAAACTCCACCTGTACCCTTTTAGGGACCTGGAATTTTTTCTCAGGATTTACCCATGCTTTTTCAAATATAGAATTCAATTCCTTTGACGCAGGGAAGGTTAGCAAGGCTTTTTTATTTTCAGTGAAAAAAGCCTCCTCAATCTGCTCAGGTGTGGTATCATTAACATTCAACACATCCCTGATAGCTTCTATCAACAATTGCACTCCCTTTGCGAGAGATGCGGAGCCCCGCAACACATCGCCATCACCGTCTGTGGTGTCAGAATCGGTATCCGTGTCTTCCTGGGTGACATGCAAAAGCGCACGTTTGTGGGGGTATATAGCGGAGCGTCCTGAGGTACCAGAAACCGGCCACACTGCCATAGAGCTCTGTAATACCTGGGTTGCAGACTCATTACTTGCAACCCTGTCAGAAATCTGAGAAATCAAAGATTTGATAGAGAAAACCCACTCAGGCTCCCTTGCTGGTATCTGTGCTAAACCAGTGCTATCCTGATTACATGGAATGGGATCATCCTGGGAGGACAAATCCTCTGCAGCATATGACACAGTGTCCCTGGACATAGCTAAAGGAGACCACCAAACACTCCACACACACACAGGTGAGGGCAGAGTTTCCCCCCCAAGAATGGCAAGAGAGATACAGAGATTGGAGCCAACCCACACACAGCGCTTTTAGCAAAGGGAGACCCCTTGTCAGCACTGACTGTGCACCTTAATAGGATACACAGCCGTATTACAGCCTCCCCTCCCTTCTACAACCCCCTGGTACCATATAAAGATAGCCGGAGTTGCTGTGGAGGGACCTGTTCTTCCTCTCAGCGCTGTGCAGGCAGGAAAATAAGAATTTACTCACCGGTAATTCTATTTCTCGTAGTCCGTAGTGGATGCTGGGAACTCCGTAAGGACCATGGGGAATAGACGGGCTCCGCAGGAGACTGGGCACTCTAAAAGAAAGATTAGGTACTATCTGGTGTGCACTGGCTCCTCCCTCTATGCACCTCCTCCAGACCTCAGTTAAGGAAACTGTGCCCGGAAGAGCTGACACAACAAGGAAAGGATTTGGAATCCAGGGTAAGACTCATACCAGCCACACCAATCACACCATACAACTCGTGATAACCATACCCAGTTAACAGTATGAACAACAACTGAGCCTCAGTAACAGATGGCTCATAACAATAACCCTTTAGTTAAGCAATAACTATATATATGTATTGCAGAGAGTCCGCACTTGGGACGGGCGCCCAGCATCCACTACGGACTACGAGAAATAGAATTACCGGTGAGTAAATTCTTATTTTCTCTGACGTCCTAGTGGATGCTGGGAACTCCGTAAGGACCATGATGGGGATTATACCAAAGCTCCCAAACGGGCGGGAGAGTGCGGATGACTCTGCAGCACCGAATGAGCAAAGGCAATGTCCTCCTCAGCCAGGGTATCAAACTTGTAGAACTTAGCAAATGTGTTTGAACCCGACCAAGTAGCAGCTCGGCAAAGCTGTAAAGCCGAGACCCCTCGGGCAGCCGCCCAAGAAGAGCCCACCTTCCTTGTGGAATGGGCTTTCACTGATTTAGGATGCGGCAATCCTGCCGCAGAATGAGCTTGCTGATTCGTGTTACAGATCCAGCGTGCAATAGTTTGCTTAGAAGCAGGAGCACCCAGCTTGTTGGGTGCATGCAGGATAAACAGCGAGTCAGTTTTCCTGACTCCAGCCGTCCTGGCTACATAGATTTTCAAAGCCCTGACTACATCTAGTAACTTGAAGTCCTCCAAGTCCCGAGTAGCCGCAGGCACCACAATAGGTTGGTTCAAATGAAACGCTGATACCACCTTAGGGAGAAATTGGGGACGGGTCCTCAATTCTGCCCTGTCCATATGGAAGATCAGATAAGGGCTTTTACAAGACAAAGCGGCCAATTCTGACACACGCCTAGCCGAAGCTAAGGTCAATAGCATGACCACTTTCCACGTGAGATATTTTAGCTCCACGGTCTTAAGTGGCTCAAACCAGTGGGATTTCAGGAAACCCAACACAGCGTTAAGATCCCAAGGTGCCACTGGAGGCACAAAAGGGGGCTGAATATGCAGCACTCCCTTAACAAACGTCTGAACTTCAGGCAGTGAAGCCAGTTATTTTTTAAAGAAAATAGATAGGGCCGAAATCTGGACCTTTATGGATCCTAATTTTAGGCCCATAGTCACTCCTGACTGTAGGAAGTGCAGGAATCGACCCAGCTGGAATTCCTCTGTAGGGGCCTTCCTGGCCTCACACCAAGCAACATATTTTCGCCATATACGGTGATAATGTTGTGCTGTCACGTCTTTCCTAGCCTTTATCAGCGTAGGAATCACTTCATCTGGAATGCCCTTTTCCGTTAGGATCCGGCGTTCAACCGCCATGCCGTCAAACGCAGCCGTGGTAAGTCTTGGAACAGACAGGGCCCCTGCTGTAACAGGTCCTGTCTGAGAGGCAGAGGCCATGGTTCCTCTGAGATCATTTCTTGTAGTTCTGGGTACCAAGTTCCTCTTGGCCAATCCGGAACGATGAGTATAGTTCTTACTCCTCTCTTTCTTACTATCCTCAGTACCTTGGGTATGAGAGGAAGAGGAGGGAACACATAAACCGACTGGTACACCCACGGTGTCACTAGTGCGTCCACAGCTATCGCCTGAGGGTCCCTTGACCTGGCGCAATATTTTTTTAGCTTTTTGTTGAGGCGGGACGCCATCATGTCCACCTGTGGCCGTTCCCAACGGTTTACAATCTGTGGGAAGACTTCTGGATGAAGTCCCCACTCTCCCGGGTGTAGGTCGTGCCTGCTGAGGAAGTCTGCTTCCCAGTTGTCCACTCCCGGAATGAACACTGCTGACAGTGCTAGCACGTGATTTTCCGCCCATCGGAGAATCCTTGTGGCTTCTGCTATCGCCATCCTGCTTCTTGTGCCGCCCTGTCGGTTTACATGGGCGACCGCCGTGATGTTGTCTGATTGAATCAGCACTGGTTGGTTCTGAAGCAGGGGCTCTGCTTGACTCAGGGCGTTGTAAATGGCCCTTAGTTCCAGTATATTTATGTGTAGTGAAGTCTCCTGACTTGACCACAGTCCCTGGAAGTTCCTTCCCTGAGTGACTGCCCCCCATCCTCGGAGGCTTGCGTCCGTGGTCACTAGGACCCAGTCCTGTATGCCGAATCTGCGGCCCTCGAGAAGATGAGCACTTTGCAGCTACCACAGCAGAGACACCCTGGCCCTTGGGGACAGGGTGATCAACCGATGCATCTGAAGATGCGATCCGGACCTTTTGTCTAACAGATCCCACTGAAAGATCCTTGCATGGAACCTGCCGAAGGGAATTGCTTCGTAAGAAGCCACCATCTTTACCAGGACTCGCGTGCAGTGATGCACCGACACCTGTTTTGGTTTCAGGAGATCCCTGACCAGAGATGACAATTCCTGGGCCTTCTCCACCGGGAGAAAGACCTTCTTCTGTTCTGTGTCCAGAATCATGCCCAGGAAGAGCAGACGCGTCGCAGGAATCAGCTGCGACTTTGGGATACTCAGAATCCAGCCGTGCTGTAGCAACACTTCCCGAGAAAGTGCTACGCTGACTAACAACTGCTCTCTGGACCTCGCCTTTATAAGGAGATCGTCCAAGTACGGGATAATTATAACTCCCTTCTTTCGAAGGAGTATCATCATTTCGGCCATTACCTTGGTGGACAGACCAAACGGCAACGTCTGGAATTGGTAATGACAATCCTGTACCACAAACCTGAGGTACTCCTTGTGAGGTGGGTAAATGGGGACATGCAAGTAAGCATCCTTGATGTCCAGCGACACCATAAAATCCCCCTCTTCCAGGCTTGCAATAACCGCCCTGAGCGATTCCATTTTGAACTTGAACTTCCTTATATAAGTGTTCAAGGATTTAAAATTTAGAATGGGTCTCACCGAACCGTCTGGTTTCGGTACCACAAACATTGTGGAATAGTAACCCCGTCTCTGTTGAAGGAGGGGAACCTTGATTATCACCTGCTGGAGGTACAGCTTGTGAATTGCCGCCAGTACTACCTCCCTTTCCCTGGGAGCAGCTGGCAAGGCTGATTTGAGGTAACGGCGAGGGGGAGTCGCCTCGAACTCCAGCTTGTATCCCTGAGATACAATTTGTACAGCCCAGAGATCCACTTGTGAGCGAACCCACTGGTTGCTGAAGTTTCGGAGAAGCGCCCCCGCCGCACCCGGCTCCGCCTGTGGAGCCCCAGCGTCATGCGGTGGACTTAGAGGAAGCGGGGGAGGATTTTTGTTCCTGGGAACTGGCTGCCTGATGCAGATTCTTTCCTCTACCCCTGCCTCTGGGCAGAAAGGATGCGCCTCTGATCCGCTTGCCTTTCTGAGGCCGAAAGGACTGTACATGATAATACGGTGCTTTCTTAGGCTGTGAGGGAACCTGAGGTAAAAAAGTTGACTTCCCGGCTGTTGCCGTGGATACGAGGTCCGAGAGACCGCCCCCAAACAATTCCTCACCCTTATAAGGCAAAACCTCCATGTGTCTTTTATAGCAAAATAGTATCCCTGTCGAGGGAATCAATGTTGTCTGACAGGGTATCAGACCATGCGGCCGCAGCACTACACATCCATGCTGAAGCAATAGCAGGTCTCAGTATAGTACCTGAGTGTGTATACACAGACTTCAGGATAGCTTCCTGCTTTCTATCCGCAGGCTCCTTTAAGGCGGCCGTATCCTGAGACGGCAGTGCCACCTTTTTTGATAAATGTGTGAGTGCTTTGTCCACCCTAGGGGATGTTTCCCAACGTAACCTATCCGTTGGCGGGAAAGGGTACGCAATCAGTAACCTCTTAGAAATCACTAGTTTCTTATCGGGGGAACTCCACGCTTCCTCACACAATTCATTTAATTCATCAGATGGGGGAAAAGTCACTGGCTGCTTTTTCTCCCCAAACATAATACCCTTCTTGGTAGTAACCGGGTTAATATCAGAAATGTGCAATACATTTTTCATTGCAGTAATCATGCATCGGATGGCTTTAGTAGACTGTGCATTTGTCTCATCCTCATCTACACTGGAGTCAGACTCCGTGTCGACATCTGTGTCTACCATCTGAGCTAGCGGGCGTTTATGAGCCCCTGATGGCCTCTGAGACGCCTGGGCAGGCGCGGGTTGAGATCCCGGCTGTCCCAAGGCTGCTGCGTCATCTAACCTTTTATGTAAGGAGTTGACACTGTCAGTTAAGACCTTCCACATATCCATCCAATCCGGTGTCGGCCCCGTCGGGGGCGACACCACACTTATCTGCCCTTGCTCCGCCTCCACGTAACCCTCCTCATCAAACATGTCGACACAGCCGTACCGACACACCGCACACACACAGGGAATGCTCTGACTGAGGACAGGACCCCACAAAGTCCTTTGGGGAGACAGAGAGAGAGTATGCCAGCACACACCACAGCGCTATATAACACAGGGATTTTCACTATAATGAGTGATTTTTCCCAATAGCTGCTTAATATATATTATTTGCACCTAAATTTATGTGCCCCCCCTCTCTTTTTTACCCTTCTTGTATCAGGAATACTGCAGGGGAGAGCCTGGGGAGCTGCTTCCAGCGGAACTGTGAAGGAAAAATGGCGCTGGTGTGCTGAGGAAGAAGGCCCCGCCCCCTCAGCGGCGGGCTTCTCCCTGCAGATTCTGACTGAAAAATGGCGGAGGTTTTACACATATACAGTCACAGACTGTATTATGTGTATTTTTATGCCAAAAGGTATTTTATTGCTGCCCAGGGCGCCCCCCCCCCCCCCCCCAGCGCCCTGCACCCTACAGTGACCGGAGAGTGTGGTGTGCAGTGGGAGCAATGGCGCACAGCTGCAGTGCTGTGCGCTACCTTAATGAAGACCGGAGTCTTCTGCCGCCGATTTCATCTCCTTCTCTTCTGTCTTCTGGCTCTGCAAGGGGGACGGCGGCGCGGCTCCGGGAACGGACGATTGAGGTCAGGCCCTGTGTTCGAACCCTCTGGAGCTAATGGTGTCCAGTAGCCTAAGAAGCACAAGCTAGCTGCACTCAGGTAGGTTTGCTTCTCTCCCCTCAGTCCCTCGTAGCAGTGAGTCTGTTGCCAGCAGATCTCACTGAAAACAAAAAACCTAACAAATACTTTCTTTCTAGCAAGCTCAGGAGAGCTCACTAGGAGCACCCAGCTCTGGCCGGGCACAGATTCTAACTGAGGTCTGGAGGAGGGGCATAGAGGGAGGAGCCAGTGCACACCAGATAGTACCTAATCTTTCTTTTAGAGTGCCCAGTCTCCTGCGGAGCCCGTCTATTCCCCATGGTCCTTACGGAGTTCCCAGCATCCACTAGGACGTCAGAGAAAATGGCACTGAAACGCTACTGGGTCCGCTCTGAGGAGAAGCTCTGCCCCTTAATGGCGCTGTCTTCCCGCTCTTCATGGATTATACTGGCCTGAGGATTTAGTGCTGGCTGAGATCCGAGGACCCCAACAGGCTTCTGGACCAGTGTGGGGGGTAAGCGCTGGCCCAGGGCGCCCCTCACAGCGCCGCGCCATGTGCCGCTGAGCCTTCTCAGGAGCACAGTTAATACTGCGCTTTCCCCCTGCTGCCGCCATCTTCACACCGGCCCCCCGCTTGCTAGGAGGGTCAGTGTTAGTGCTTAAAGTGGTCCTAGAGAGGTGGTGGAACTCACCCCCCACCCCACGGCGCCCAGAGCCGGCCTTAGCTATAGGCAGGCTAGGCATTTGCCTAGGGCATCCAAGCATGTCTAGGGGCATCCAAGCATGTCCCTGCAGTATCTCATGCTGGGAGGGACAGTCCGCAAACTAACTGGTACTTTCCAAATGTATTCAATCAGTACTTGTATACACTGCTGTTTACATTTGTAAAAAAAAATGCACACTGTGCCTTAAACTTCCTCTGACATGCTTGAATGCCCCTGACTTGTGAGACCTCAGACAGACAGCAGAAGCCAAGTAAATGCAATTCCTGGACCTGTGACATTTTCACTGACTATATAAGGTTATTACTGGATGGCTTCTATATCACATGTGTATTTTGGAAGACTGCTTCACAGAAACCTGACATCACCTATACTGCTTGTGCACATAGGGGAGGGGGACCCTGTTATCCTGTGTCCCTTATCCCTGTGCAATTCCAAGGTGTCTGCAGGGACATAACATGGGAAATGCTCTCCCCACACTTTATTTCCTAGTCAGTCCATGCCGTAAAATTCCCCTGCCACCCAGCACTGTAACGTGGTCAGTAAGTTGCGTTGTGCTATTTCTATATGAAACATCAGTGCAGCATGACTTTCGGACACATCAGACTGGAGGGCAGAGCATATCACTCCCACAGTATAAAGTAAAGGGCATGCAGTAACAGACACCAGCAAACACACTGAATAGTGAAGAGAATGGACAGTTTCTACATGTTTGATACTGGTCTTTTTGTATAACCAGCAAGTGTAGCAGTATCTGTGGCAGTATATGTGTATTATGGGCATTACTAATGTGGGGCATATGTGTAAGGTGCATTACTGTGTGGCATTATGTGTATTATGGGCATTACTAATGTGGGGCATATGTGTAAGGTGCATTACTGTGTGGCAGTATATGTGTATTATGGGCATTACTAATGTGGGGCATATGTGTAAGGTGCATTACTGTGTGGCATTATGTGTATTATGGGCATTACTAATGTGGGGCATATGTGTAAGGTTCCTTTACTGTGTGGAATTATATGTATTATGGTAATTACTGTGTGGCATTGTGCAGAGTTGAACTGGCCCACAGGGTAACCCCCCGGTGGGCCCCACTACCTGAGCGTTGCAGGTACAGATGCAGAACTAGCGGCGGAGCTAGGGGGCACCAGACAAAATTTTGCCTAGGGCATCAAATTGGCTAGGGCCGGTTTTGACGGCGCCTATGTAATAAAGGTATGGTATGGGAGTGGTCTCAAAGAGAAAGGGGCGTGGTCGCAGAATAGTAATAATGCCCACAGTAGTAGCACCCCATAATACACATAATGCCCATAGCAGTAGCGCCACTTATACAATGCCCACAGTAGTAGTGCTCCTTATGCAATGTCCACTGTGCTGGTAGTGTCCCTTATCTAGGCCCCATAGTAGTGGTGCCCCTAATGCAATGCCTGCAATAGTAGTGCCCCTTATGTCCCCAGGAGTGATGCCCCTTATGAAGTGCCCCCTTTACAATGCCCTCATTAGAAGGCCCCCCAGTAGTAATGCCCTTAATGGTAATGCCCCTGTGTAGTATTATCCTACTGACATGAGATGCAGGATTGGTGTCAGTCGCTAGCTTCCTCAATTTCCTATCCACAGACTAAAGGTTATGCCACCTAGTTTATTTACAGATTTTGGTATTAAGATGAGGAAGAAGATAAAATACACAGCTGGTGATGTTGCAGACAAAAAAGTCTCACAAAGATACACCAGAGGGAACAGACATCAACATAAAACGAACAAGCACCCACACTATTGATTACATGCTGCTCACAGAATACCAGGCACTTCTGCCAACTTATCTCCCACTCAGACATGGAGATGCAGACAGCATGGTGTACTTTGCATCATCAGTTTTGATGAATAATGCACTGATAAACACTGCAGCCAATAATCTGTAGTAGCTGAGAAGCCAGATGTCATTTGGACGACTGATAGTTTTAACCCTAGGTCTTGATATTACATTGAAATTGGCAGTTTATATAATCTCAAGAAAATCTACATTGTGTTCTGTGACACTTATAATAGGAAAGTCCTCTTATCAATTTGTAAAAAAAGAAAATAAATTGTTTTAGTAAGCAAAGTTAGGGCAATTTCACCTGTAGATCCCACATAGATGTTATGTTTTGTAGATGTAGCCATCAAATCCTTTTCTATGTTCACCATTGTATGTACTTTATAGCCTGTATTGTAAAACAAATGTTACTAATAATAATAGCTATGCCATAGATGTCTACAATAGCATGTGCATAAAATATGGTCACTGGAGCCATACTGGAGCCATACTGTGCATTGGGGATAAATAAACCCTGTTGTTTGTTTTTATAAATCCAAATGAAATGCCTACGGGCACAGCGTCAGACTGGAACATTAATGGACCACCAGAGAACTGTAGCTGCTGAGACCCGCTGAAGGGGTGTGACCAACCACTGGCAGGTGTGGTCATCAATGGGATGAGAGTGACCATCTCACGGATGTGATACAGTTCGGCAGAGATGTAGATGAATGTGATGCAGGCAGACAGGTAGTGGATGTAACAGGTTGGAACATGGGCAGGTGGATGTGACACAGTCAGACAGACAGGGGGATGCGATGCAGATGGGTAGACAGGTAGCTGGATGTGATGCAAACAGGTAGAGATGAGCGGGTTCGGTTCGTCGAGATCCGAACCCCCCCGAACTTCACATATTTTACACGGGTCCGAGGCAGCCTTGGATCTTCCCGCCTTGCTCGGTTAACCCGAACGGGGCCAAACGTCATCATCCCGCTGTCGGATTCTCGCGAGATTCGTATTCTATAAAAGAGCCGCACGTCGCCGCCATTTTCACTCGTGCATTGGAGATTGAACGGAGAGGACGTGGCTATGTTCTCTGCCTGAAAAGCTCCGTAATCTGTGCTCAGTGTGCTGCAAATATCTGTGCTCAGTGTGCTGCAAATATCTACGTTCTCTGCCTGAAAAGCTCCATATCTGTGCTCAGTGTGCTGCAAATATCTGTGCTCAGTGTGCTGCATTGTGGGGATCACCAGTATATAATTATAGTAGTACAGTACAGTAGGCCATTGCTGCATCTTGCAGCTCCGTGTCAGACTCAGTTCTAGACAGTATCCTGATCATCAGTGCTCAATATCTGCTGCATTGTTGTGTGACCAGTATATAGTATACTATATATACTGTATATATAGTAGTACAGTGCAGCATTTTGGTGACCACCAGTATAGTAGTACAGTACAGTAGGCCATTGCTGTATCTTGCAGCTCCGTGTCACTTCAAGAATCCATATCTGTGCTGCATTGTTGTGAGCAGTATATATATATATATATATATATATATATATATATACATTTGTTCCCAATGTTTACCCACGGGGGTCAGACATAAGGAGACCAGCACACCACCAAGTAGAAAAATGAAAAAACATTTAATGAGTGAATAGCATTATCAGGCCTTTTGAAAAAATTGCTTAGTACTCATCATCAATCACTGAGCAGTATTCATGGAATAAACAGCTATCCCAACGGCCCGTTTCGGTTGTCACACCTTCATCATGGGGTCAGCTACATCATAATGCTTAAACAGAGGTCCTTATAAAACTATGTCATCAGAGTGAATGAAATACACCTGCTCATCCCAATTACCAGTAATTCAAAATCCTCCCAAAAGTATACAGGCGGACCAGAGTTGAACCAAAGAAACAGGACAAAGTTCCCAAAACTGCTGACGCCGGTTCCGTCGTGCCGGAAGTGATGTCACGCGACCGCGATCGTCAACATCCGCCAAAAGCGGAACCCGAGCGCTGGGATACATTTCCAAGGCACTAACAATGGTGCTGCTAGGCCGGAAGTGATGTCGCGTCATCGCGAAAATCAACATCCGCCAGGCCGTGAACCAGCCTCAGATCTCGGGCAATGCCACTGCTTCCAGGTTCAAACACAAAGTTCATCTCATATAGGAGTATACACCAAAACTAAATTAAATCATACAACATAAACATGTGACTAAAAATTAATAAAATACAAATCATATTAATAATAGTAGGGCAGCCTAGATGCCAACATTTCTCACCCACAAGCAAAAAGGATCATATTAAATGGCAACCACTAGCCCTAAATTCAAATTTATCAAGAACAATCATACAAAAATGCTTGTGTTTGAGTTTGAGAATGTTGACACAAAGGCATACTATCAGCACATATAAGTTTACCAAAAAAAATTGAACTAAATAATAATAGTGACACTGTCATAAACAGTCCTAAATGAAAAAACATTAACTAAAGTATAATAGCTACTAAATAACAATAATGACAGTAGAAAAACTCAAATAAATGGAGTCAGAATTAGTTCTTCATTCAAACCACTGGGAGCAGTTTAATTCAGTTTATAGATCCATTCACATTCACGTTGTAGAAGTATGCAATGTCTATCTCCTCCCCTACGTAATGGGGGGATATGGTCTATTGGCATACATCTAAAATCCGCCATGATTTAATTTAGTTTTGGTGTATACTCCTATATGAGACGAACTTTGTGTTTGAACCTGGAAGCAGTGGCATTGCCCGAGATCTGAGGCTGGTTCACGGCCTGGCGGATGTTGATTTTCGCGATGACGCGACATCACTTCCGGCCTAGCGGCACCATTGTTAGTGCCTTGGAAATGTATCCCGGCGCTCGGGTTCCGCTTTTGGCGGATGTTGACGATCGCGGTTGCGTGACGTCACTTCCGGCACGACGGAACCGGCGTCAGCAGTTTTGGGAACTTTGTCCTGTTTCTTTGGTTCCACTCTGGTCCGCCTGTATACTTTTGGGAGGATTTTGAATTACTGGTAATTGGGATGAGCAGGTGTATTTCATTCACTCTGATGACATAGCTTTATAAGGACCTCTGTTTGAGCATTATGATGTAGCTGACCCCATGATGAAGGTGTGACAACCGAAACGGGCCGTTGGGATGGCTGTTTATTCCATGAATACTGCTCAGTGATTGATGATGAGTACTAAGCAATTTTTTCAAAAGGCCTGATAATGCTATTCACTCATTAAATGTTTTTTTCATTTTTCTACTTGGTGGTGTGCTGGTCTCCTTATGTCTGACCCCCGTGGGTAAACATTGGGAACAAATGTATCATTAAGAATCGACACGGCACCCCTATATCTTGATTAAGTGTGTGCGCTTCACTTCTGGACTTTACATTTACCATACGATTTGGTTTTATGAATTGCACCACAAACTTTAATTTATTGTACAGTTAGATGTCTGTTTGTTTTTTGTTTAAATTTCTGTAGTGGATAATACACCACTTTGTCCATTTACTAGCTGCTATGGATTCAGATTTTGGCGACCTCACCGGCACTAAGCATTTCTTAGAAAAAGATATATCTAAAATACTATTTAAAGATACAGAACAACTGGCTTTTGATGCGGATAGCCCTAATGATATTTATACTGATCTGCTTAAATTAAATAAACGTCTCGTGGAATTAGAACTCCACGGTTTGACACTTTCACAATACCACAAGGATAAATTGATTCCACGTGGCTTCCGTATCAAGAACCAACCAACCATTGGTCGCAACAACAAGGAATTTTGCCGACAGTGGTGCCTGATCTTAAACCAATGCAGCTTTGATTTAATGATATTAGTTATACAACAAGTGAATACAGAAATGGATAGTCTTAAATTGGACATTAGTGCTTGTGAGGAAAGTGGATCTGATATTTTGAAAAAGGACAGTAATACTGAATGGTTCACCAAACTGAATGATAATGTACTTAAGTTTAAAAATGAACTAATTGCCTTTAAAAAAATCAAATATAGAAAAGTCAAGGATGACTACAAAGATTCTCGAGTCTATCACTGGCTCTTGAATCAAAGTACCAGAAGGGTTTGGAGAGGTGCACAATCGAACAGATATAGACAGAATCAGACTTTTACAGATATAGAGTCACATACATCACAAAGTGACTCAGATCAGTCCTCTTCATCTAAAAAGTCTTTTTTAAAGGAGCAGACATCTACACGCACCAAAAACCATACAGAAAGAGACCCTGCAGACGAGGGGGGGGGTCAAACATAAGAAGGGGCCCAGACAGATTACCAAAAACACTGAAGAAGTAGTTGTCTTTAATCTTTCAGATTATATCCTTAGTGAGCCGGAACAGACGGTGTTATCTAAGGGATTAATTTTTGTACAGACCTTTCAACAATCGGACTTCCAATGGGAGACTGAACTATACAGATTTCACAGACAACTTAGATTAAAAGATTTTTTTTCCAAACAAGGTAATATTACTAGTAACGCTAGACATTTACCTTTTTCAACAAAGAGTACATTTGATCCACCGAGTAATAATTCTGCTATAGAAACTTTCATACGTTTAGTAAAAAGGGACACAATACCCAAGATCAGACGTAAGAAAAAACATTTTCAGAATTTACACGCTGATGAAATTAAAGCAATACAGGCTTTAAAAAATAATCAACAAATCATAATACGTCCCGCCGATAAAGGCGGTGGTATTGTTGTCCTTAATAAGGATGATTACATCAGGGAGGTGGACAGACAACTGTCTATTCAAACTTGTTATAAAAAACTGCCCTTTGATCCTACTGGTCTTTACAAAAGGGAAATTGATTCCATCATTGAACTTGGTTTTTCCAATGGGTGGTTAGATGAACACACTAAAAACTTTTTGATTCAAGATTTTCCTAGAATCCCCCTTCTGTATATTTTACCGAAGATACATAAGTCTCTTAGTTCCCCGCCTGGCAGACCTATAATTTCGGCACGAGGTTCTCTGTGTCAAACTCTTTCACAATATTGTGACTATTTTTTACAACCCGTGGTACTACAGAATCCTTATCACCTTAAAGATACTACTGATTTTTTGTTGAAATTGAAACAGTTTGGGGCTCCTCCAGATAACTGTCTTTTGGTCTCTCTAGACATAACTAGCCTGTATACGAATATTACCCATACTGCAGGCATCAATGCGGTACGCCGAGTAGTGATGACCAATTCTAGTTATAAAGGTCCACCGGTTGATTATTTGATTTTGCTTATGGAGATCATTTTACATAAAAATTATTTTTTGTTTAACAATGCATTTTATTCACAGCTTCAAGGAACCGCTATGGGTTCAAACATGGCGCCGTCATATGCTAACATTTTTATGTATGATTTTGAAACTACGTACATTATATCAGATCCACTTTTTTCCAGATTTATTAGTTGTTATTTTTGTTACATAGATGATTTGTTTTTTGTTTGGTCAGGGACAGCAGTAGATTTAGAACTGTTTGTGGAGCAATTAAATCACAAAGTCGACAATATTTCCTTCACTTGTAGGAGCAGTGCCGTTAGTATTGAATTTCTGGTTGTTTTAGTATCCATTGGCAATAATACCTTTCAGACGGAACTTTTTAAGAAACCCACGGACAAAAACACATTGCTTTTGGCAGACAGCTTTCATCCACGGCCCTTGAAAAAAGGACTTCCATACTCACAACTTGTCAGAGTTGTGAGAACTACGTCAGATCCTTCTAAACTTTCAACAGCCCTACAAAAAATGGGTGATAATTTCATCCAGCGGGGCTATAGTAAAGATGAAGTTGCAGAAGCAATTGATCGATGTCTGCTACTGAAACAGGAAGACCTTTTACTCACACAACGTGACGATGTTACCTCTACAAGATTGGTCTTTCCTACTACATATTGTATTACCTCTGGTTTAATTAGGAAGACTATTACTAAGCATTGGCACATACTGCAAGCAGACCCGATTCTTGGACCAAGTTGCAAGAATTTACCTCTCTTCAGCTATAAGAGAAGTCGCAACTTAAAGGAACGTATTACATTTTCTGATATCAGTCCTGGTATACACACTAATTTGCATTGGCTTTCCCTGCAAAAAGGAGCCTACAAGTGTGCGGGCTGTGCCAATTGCAGATTCCTTCTATTAGGAAAAACCTTTACACATCCGATTACCAACAGTAGCTATACTCTTAGACATCGATTGACGTGTGAATCACGCTATGTGGTATATATCATCCTTTGTCCTTGTAACAAACTCTATGTGGGTAAAACCATCCGCATGCTAAAAGAACGCATATCCATGCACAGGAGTTCAATCAAAAAGGCCCTCAACGTCTTAGACTCCAGCACACCACCAGTAGCCAGACATTTTGTCACTTGTGGCCACACAATGGCGGATTTTAGATGTATGCCAATAGACCATATCCCCCCATTACGTAGGGGAGGAGATAGACATCGCATACTTCTACAACGTGAATGTGAATGGATCTATAAACTGAATTCAACTGCTCCCAGTGGTTTGAATGAAGAACTAATTCTGACTCCATTTATTTGAGTTTTTCTACTGTCATTATTGTTATTTAGTAGCTATTATACTTTAGTTAATGTTTTTTCATTTAGGACTGTTTATGACAGTGTCACTATTATTATTTAGTTAAATTTTTTTTGGTAAACTTATATGTGCTGATGGTATGCCTTTGTGTCAACATTCTCAAACTCAAACACAAGCATTTTTGTATGATTGTTCTTGATAAATTTGAATTTAGGGCTAGTGGTTGCCATTTAATATGATCCTTTTTGCTTGTGGGTGAGAAATGTTGGCATCTAGGCTGCCCTACTATTATTAATATGATTTGTATTTTATTAATTTTTAGTCACATGTTTATGTTGTATGATTTAATTTAGTTTTGGTGTATACTCCTATATGAGACGAACTTTGTGTTTGAACCTGGAAGCAGTGGCATTGCCCGAGATCTGAGGCTGGTTCACGGCCTGGCGGATGTTGATTTTCGCGATGACGCGACATCACTTCCGGCCTAGCGGCACCATTGTTAGTGCCTTGGAAATGTATCCCGGCGCTCGGGTTCCGCTTTTGGCGGATGTTGACGATCGCGGTCGCGTGACGTCACTTCCGGCACGACGGAACCGGCGTCAGCAGTTTTGGGAACTTTGTCCTGTTTCTTTGGTTCCACTCTGGTCCGCCTGTATACTTTTGGGAGGATTTTGAATTACTGGTAATTGGGATGAGCAGGTGTATTTCATTCACTCTGATGACATAGCTTTATAAGGACCTCTGTTTGAGCATTATGATGTAGCTGACCCCATGATGAAGGTGTGACAACCGAAACGGGCCGTTGGGATGGCTGTTTATTCCATGAATACTGCTCAGTGATTGATGATGAGTACTAAGCAATTTTTTCAAAAGGCCTGATAATGCTATTCACTCATTAAATGTTTTTTCATTTTTCTACTTGGTGGTGTGCTGGTCTCCTTATGTCTGACCCTCGTGGGTAAACATTGGGAACAAATGTATCATTAAGAATCGACACGGCACCCCTATATCTTGATTAAGTGTGTGCGCTTCACTTCTGGACTTTATATATATATATATATATATATATATATAGTACAGTGCAGCATTTTGGTGACCACAAGTATAGTAGTACAGTAGGCCATTGCTGTATCTTGCAGCTCCGTGTCGCTTCAAGTATCCATGTCTGTGCTGCATTGTTGTGAGCAGTATATATATATCTATAGTACAGTGCAGCATTTTGGTGACCAACAGTATAGTAGTACAGTACAGTAGGCCATTGCTGTATCTTGCAGCTCTGTGTCACTTCAAGTATCCATATCTGTGCTGCATTGTTGTGAGCAGTATATTATATACATAGTAGTACAGTGTAGCATTTTGGTGACCAACAGTATATAGTTGTACAGTACAGTAGGCCATTGCTGTATCTTGCAGCTCCGTGTCACTTCAAGTATCCATATCTGTGCTGCATTGTTGTGAGCAGTATATAGTAGTGCAGTGCAGTATTGTGGTGACCAGTATACTACAGTACAATAGTCCAGTGCTGTTCTCGCTGCTCAGTGTCAGTTCTCCGTAGTATCATCAGTGCTCAGTAAAATCAGTGCTCAGTATTATCAGTGATTGATCAGTATAATCAGTTCTCAGTATAATCAGTGCGCTGTTAGACGTGCGCCCGTTTTCCGCCATTAGTGCATTGGGATTAAGACAATTGATGAAGTTATTGTGTCCCCGGTACAAAATCCCATCTAGATTCCACTTCACTAGGCTGGCGATAACGAGATTTTACCAATTAATATCAGTGATTTATAATTAATTAGTAATTACAGTGATCTTGCCAAATGATACCAGTGATTTTGTCATTTTCTTCCAGTGATTTGGACCAATAATACCATTGATTAGAACAAATAATTCCTGTGATTTTGTCATTTTCTTCCAGTGATTTGGACCAATAACACCATTGATTAGAACGAATAATTCCTGTGATTTTGTCATTTTCTTCCAGTGATTTGGACCAATAATACCATTGATTAGAACGAATAATTCCTGTGATTTTGTCATTTTCTTCCAGTGATTTGGACCAATAATACCATTGATTAGAACGAATAATTCCTGTGATTTTGTCATTTTCTTCCAGTGATTTGGACCAATAATACCATTGATTAGAACAAATAATTCCTGTGATTTTGTCATTTTCTTCCAGTGATTTGGACCAATAATATCATTGATTAGAACGAATAATTCCTGTGATTTTGTCATTTTCTTCCAGTGATTTGGACCAATAATACCATTGATTAGAACGAATAATTCCTGTGATATTGAGGTGTTTGTGTCCCTTAGTTTAGCCATCCAGCCACCACAGTGCACCTCTTTTTCTCTTTTCTTTGCATCATGTGCTGTTTGGGGACTATTGTTTTAAGTGCCATCCTGTCTGACACTTCTGTATATGTTCAGTGGTACTGCCATTTGATATAATTCCCGACATTACTGCCATTTAATTCCAGTGATTTTGTCATTTTCTCCCTGTGATTTGGACCAATAATACCATTGATTAGAACGAATAATTCCTGTGATTTTGTCATTTTCTTCCAGTGATTTGGACCAATAATACCATTGATTAGAACAAATAATTCCTGTGATATTGAGGTGTCGCTTAGCTTAGCCGTCCAGCGACCACAATGCACCTCTTTTTCTCTTTTCTTTGCATCATGTGCTGTTTGGGGCCAATTTTTTAAGTGCCATCCTGTCTGACACTGCAGTGCCACTCCTAGATGGGCCAGGTGTTTGTGCCACCCTCTTGGGTCGCTTAGCTTAGTCATCCAGTGACCTTGGTGCAAATTTTAGGACTAAAAATAGCATTGTGAGGTGTGAGGTGTTCAGAATAGATTGGAAATGAGTGGAAATTATGGTTATTGAGGTTAATAATACTATAGGATCAAAATGACCCCCAAATTCTATGATTTAAGCTGTTTTTGAGGGGTATTTGAAAAAAACACAGAATCCAAAACACACCCGAATCCGACAAAAATGTTTAAGGGAGGTTTTGCCAAAACGCGTCCGAATCCAAAACAAAATCACAAAACCCGAAAAATTTCCAGTGCACATCTCTACAAACAGGTAGGTGCATGTGACACAGTCAGGCAGACAGATAGATGTGACGCAGATGGGCAAACAGATAGGTTGGAATACAGACAGACAAGCAGGTAGGCAGATATGACACAGGTAGGTGGATGTGACAGAATTAAGCAGATAGGTACAATAGGTGGATATGACACAGATGGAAAGAGAAGTAGATAGATGTGATGCAGACAGGGACTATAGGAGAATGTGACACACACAGTCAGTTAGACAGGTCGGTGTATGTGATGTAGACAGGTAGGTGTATGTGACACGGGGGCATAGGCGTGCGCAGCACATTTTGTTAGGGGGTGCACCGTCGGAGGGGTGTGTCTAGCACCGCCTCTTGGGCGTGTCTTGCACATCTATTGACATCAACGCAATATAAAATATCCACCCTTGTACCAATCCTAATAATGCAGATGCATTGTCAGATGTTGTGGTGTGCACCAAACAAACACCCCTGATGGCACTCACTGCAATTACACTGCTCCTCCTCAGCCTGGTCTGCCCCCCCCTCTGTTTCCCCTGCAAGCTGCAGCAGCTTACTTACAAGTCAGTCACTCACTGACACTGACAGTCACAGACTAGTGCTGCTGCTGGAAAAATGAGTGACGTGTCAATGCTGCTGCCGACCGCCTGCCAGTATTTAATTTGTCTTCGTAAGAGGAACGCTGGCTGCCTGCTGATCCTCATCAGTGGCTGGCAGTGGCATGGCATAGAAGGAGAGAGGTGGGCATGTGGCGGGTGTAACGGGTGGGCGGTGGCATCCTTGATTAACCCAGGTGTCCGGTCAGTAATGCAGTCCTGACAGGGTGCAGCACAGAGGGGACATTAATCAGCCTGCTCGGCGATCACTGCATCAGGAATGTGAGATCGGGGTGCCAGACATTAGGGGGTGTCTGTGCGCACCAGGAACCCCCCCTGCGCACACCTATGCACGGGGGCCGATTCATACCTGATCGCTAGGCTGCGTTTTCTCACTGTCTGCGTTCAGATCAGAACTGCACACGCGTATGCACCGCAATGCGCTGGCGCGTTGGACGACTGCACCGGACATTGGTGCATAGCAACGGGATGGTGCGAAAAAAGCAATCGCACAGGTGATCACAAGGTGATTGACAGGAAGAGGGCGTTTGTGGGTGGCAACTGACCATTCTGTAGGGGTGTCAGGGAAAATGCAGGAGGGACTCGGCGTTTTGAAGGAGGGTGTCTGACGTCAGCTCCGGCCTGATCAACGCAACGGCTGAGTAAGTCCTGGCCAGTGCAGAGACTGGACAGACTGATGTGTGTGCAGGTATCCAACAAAAGCGAATGTACACCTGCACAAATGTAATACCCTCCGCCTGTAGGCGACGACTACCTGATCTCAGGGATGCAAAAAATGCACCCTAGCGATCAGGTCTGAATTACCCCCACAGTTGGGCAAAGAGGTAGATGGATGTGCAAAAGACAGGTTCTATGGGTAAACGAGGCACATCGTCAGGTAGACAGACAGGTAGGTGGATGTGATTTAGACAGGTAGGTGGATGAGACACAGTTGGGCAGGCAGACAGATGAATGTGACGCAGGCAGACCGACAGGTAGGTGGATGTAACACAAGCAGACAGATGAATGTGATGCAGGCAGGCAAACAGCTAGGTGGATGGGGCGCAGGTAGGCAGACAGGTAGGTGGATGTGATACAGGCAGGCAGGTAGAAGGATGTGACAAAGGCAACTACGAGTTTGCACATATACTCTGTACTTACTGACACTCTGAACCTTTCCCCCATATTACATGTGTGCCCCTTCACCTTGCTGAGTGCGAATTAAGCTCCCTGGATCCACTTCCTTCTCCTTGTTGTTTTCTTCTGAACCTGCCTCCTCTGTACAGGGAGCACCTGTTGATGGCCTCTTCCTGTGCTAATTCCAGATAGTGGAATCTGTGCTGCTGCACTCTGATGGAGACCACAACAGCAACCGGGTTAGTCAAAACAGCCATGTGACTGCTTACTTGCCAACCAGCAAGCAGTTGCACTGCAGTATTGCCCCTGATATAGTGAACGGCACTGTTGCCATAGGCCCCAGCCTCTCGCGATAGAGGGTGTGTCTACAAAGCAGTACTGCCCACCAGTGATTGAGCCTGCACGGGCAGCGTGGTTGGTTTAGCATTACTGACTCATAGCACTGAGGTCTTGGTTTCGATTCCCACCAAGGAGAGAGATAAAGTAACAGCCAATCAGCTCCTAACTGACATGTTATAGGCTGTGTTTGAAAAATGACAGGAGCTGATTGATTAATAGTTTATCTCTCTGAACTCTACCACTCTCCAAGGCTTAGTACATCTTCCCCAAACTGTCTTCCGTGTAACTAATTTTCCCAAAATCAAACTTATGATGAAATATATTCCACCATATTCTGTCAAGTTCTTAAGCACCTTACAGTACAGATGGAGCCACGCTAGTCATGGCTAGTCACTTGAATGGAGAGCATCTCCGTCCACGTGCCCATACAGAGACCCTCTGAATGGGAGCTTCTCCGTGCAATCCAGGTGTGATTAGGCGGACGGATCACCTAGTCACGCCGGGAGTGCTCGTTTGCATTGGAGCCGCCCCAATGAGCACGGCTCGATCTGTATATCATTCATAAATAGACACTGAAATTCCTCCACCTATGTTAAAGCTTTAGCTTTGGGTTCACTTTCTACAAAACTACACATATCAGGCTCGCTATTGTTACATTTATATTTTATTTGTATGTGATGTCCAATAAATATACATAAAATATTAATAAAAACATATATAAAAATGAAATCCACTGCAGAGAACATTTTGGATGAAGACTGAGTGCAGTTTATTATTATGCACTGTCAAATAACACAGGGATGTTTTTCTACAAGTGAGCTATGAAAAAAAATTAGTAATACAATGTGGGCTGCTGTGGCTGGGCTAATTAACAATCCAATCATCTATCAATGTCCCCTTCTCCTCAGTCATGCAGGTTTTGAAATTCAGTGCCCTCAGTTCTTGTTCATTCATGCATGCAGCATTGATCTCAACAAAGCAACGAGTAACTCTTGAAGCAACGGGTACAACGGGATCACAATAAAAGTTACCACACTCACTACAATTGTTAGATGTATGGAATTAGACATTATTTCTACAAAAGAGAACAGAGGTAATATATTTTCATGGTATTACTAAGTTGTTAGTCTTCGATGCTCTTATTACGATGCTTTCACTGGTGACATTTTACAATTAAGTTTAAGTTCCAGCTATGATCAGTTTTCACGTCTGTAATGTCCATGTGTGCAAACATTTCAAATACACACATAAATGGCTCAGGTGCTGATAACAAACTATAAAATCTCAATTTATTACATATAAAATATATTGTGTACACTAGGGTGTTTTTCTTTCTCAAAAGCCATTAACCTACCATTATGGGTTTCCTTGTATTATGGGAGGAAACTGGAGTACCTGGAGGAAACCCACAAAATCACGGAGCGAACATACAAACTCTGAAACAATATGGCCTTGGTGGGGATCAAACCAGGAACCTCAGTGCTGTTAGGCAGCAATTTATCACTGTAACGCCTTGATACCATACAGGGGCGGATCCAGAAGAAAATGTAAGGGGAGGCACCATGATAGGGGAACGGTAATAGTTATATTTACATGCACCTAAGACACGCGTGCTTCCAGATAAGTGGTGTAGCCTCACAGAATACGCCATCAGGTAATGATTGGCTGCAGGAGCGCATACTGGTTTATTGCCAATGTTTCACCCTGATGAAAAGGCTGATTGGGCCTTGAAATGTTGGTAACCTGTTTCGTTAGTTATGGGAGCCTGGAAGTCACCCTGGCACAATATAACTATTGAAGTTTTTAGTTGCTGGTGGCAGGTGCAGCATACCTTGTTTTGGGCACTGCACTGAGACTCAGACTGCAGGACACGAACTGCCCATCTTTGGTAAGCAGAAGCAGCCATCTGGATCTCCAACAAGCAGCATAAGACATCTGCAGGACAGCCCTGTCACAATCACACGGGCCGCCTTCTCAAAGCTGAGGCTGAGTTTGACTGCACCTAGCATGGTGGTAAAGGAAGTGGAGGAGGAAGCGCTGGGATACTGTGCAGTGCAGTGAGGGCTAATGAAGCCTTCTGCGCCATCATAAGTAACAGTCTTACTCGATGCTGGCATTTGAACCCCGCGCCTGGGCTGGACTCTGGCCGGCTGGCAGAGGGGGTGGTAGGTTGCGGTGTGAGCAGGGGGGGCTGGAGTTGCAGCTCCAGCCTCCCCATTGGTTACCACACGAACAGGGCCGGTGCAAGGTTTCTTGGCACCCTAGGCAAAACTTCTGCCTACTGCCCCTACCCACCCTTCAGGTGAAAGACATGCTGCTGCTCTCCCCCACCCCCAGTCTGTTGCATGGCTGCTCTCTTCTCCCCATATCCCCAGTCTGTTTGGGTGCCTGCAGCTCCCCCCCCCCCCCCCCCACTCTGTTAAATGTCTGCTGTTCTATCTCCTCCACTATCTGTGTGTGTGCTACTGCTCATCCCCCCCCCCCCAGACTGCGTGCATGCCTGCTGCTCATCTCCGCCCCCCTTCCCCAGACTGCTGCTCTGCTGCTCTCCCCCTCTATCGTTATCAGATGCAGAAAGGGCACTGTGCAGCCACCTTACCTGCGGCCTGCTATGCAGATTTGGGACTGAGTAGTCTGCGAAAGAGTCTGGAATGAAGAGCAGTGCCACATGTCACCCCCAGCCAGGACTCCAGGAGCTGTCAAAGTTACTGTCTGTGCCGGGTGGAGGCGGAGCTGGAGGCTGCAATACGGGAGCTTGCCAGTTGCGACTACTTTAAGATACGAGTGCCGGGGGGATTGCGGCGACTGTGAGGTAGGACCACGATATCATTTTCAGGCAGCTGTAGCAAGCCGCCCCCTCAGGATCCGACGCCCCTAGGCAGCTGCCTAAAGCTGCCTAGTGGAAGCCCCGGCCCTGCACACGGACTTGCTGTTAGAGCCACGACGGGTCCTAGTGACATTTTTATCAAATCTGACTGACGGAAATAGCAGTAGTGCTGCTGCTGTTCTCCTTTTGAAAAAAAGAAGTCAGAAACAACAGGGGGGGGGGCACGGGCCCGAGTGCCGCCCCCCCCCCCCCGGATCCGCCTATGATACCATGTCTCTTTAACTGCTGCATTCACTGACTCGAACTATCAGTGTCCTGGACTTTATGTCCAAGCAGCAAACTCTGCCTATTCCTTTAATCCATCAAGAGATCAGCAAAGCAGCCTACACCTCCCCCACTGTCTGTATTACATGCATTCATGGAACAACCCCACTCTTTCAATACCCTCCTATATATTCCTCTCACATTATTCCAGCATGAATCTACTGAATTTACCTTCTATCAATGGGGGAGATGCATCAAACATTGGATAACATGGAGAGATAAAGTCCAATCAATCAGCTCCTGTTATTTTTCAAAGCACAGCCTGTAAAATTGCAGCTATGAGCTGATTGGCTAGTACTTTATCTTGTCTCAAAGGTTTGATACATTTCCCCCTTTACACTAATCATTTCACCACACTTCTCTATGAGGTTTGGTATGAATTATTGACATTTACACTGTCAACAGTCAAAATGTCAACATCCTAACTTTATACATGATGCTTTACCATCATGATGCTTTACCTTTACCATCATGTTTAAATGCCGACACATTTAACATGCTTTATGTCACATTACTACCATGATGGCATCGTGCGGTTGACATTACACTGTCAAGCTGTGAGTAATTTAAAAGTCTAACATATCTACAGTGTTTAACATAAGCATTGGAGAGAGCTAAATGTTGAAGGACAGGCACTCTGCTGCTTCTGTAATTGTATTACAACATGCTGGACACTAGGACCCAGAGTCTGCCGGGAGGTGCAACCTCCGACCTGATGTGCTGCTGCAAATGTGAAGGCTGCAGCCATCCTTACTGTGTAAGAGTATCACAGTACTGCACACGTGCCACAGCTAGGCTGCGTATGCAGGAGGTCCGCCGCCATTTTTTACATCAGAGCGGCTGCATGTGAAGTCATGCTGCCGCCCTGAAAACGCCACTGACCTGACTTTGTTTTCAATGTGCCGCCCCAGCAACCGTCCATCACCAATACCCCCCGCCCCTGGAATGCCTCTGCCTCTCAATCATGTGCAGGACTGTACCTATGCATGCACACTGTCGCCGCTGCAGAATGAACTTGGTTCCTGATTTCTGTGAATTGCTGGAGAGTTTGTTTGGCAGCAGGTCCTTCTAAAGCTGGCAGCAACTGGAATTCCAGAATTCGTGGATGGAAACCAAAGTTGATGAAACAGACCTGGAGGAAGTATAGTAGTGATTGTTGTGGGCAACTTCAGCCCATGGCTGATATTTCAACCAATCGTCCTGGGAAAAGGACATGAAGATTCGCAGGAAGGTCCTAAATCCTGATTTACTCTGTCTGCCCATTGGATTGGGGGTGGTATGCAGAAGAAAAAAATAAACTTAATGCTCAGAGATGAACATAGTGCTTTCCAGACCCTAGCAATTAACTGAGAGCCACGATCTGAGGTGTTTTCTTTAGGCAGTCCATGTAACCTAAAGATCTCTGTTATAAATAATTTGGAAAGTTGTGGAGCTGAAGAAATACCGGTCAGTGGAATGAAATGAGTCATTTTAGAAAACTAATCTACCAAAATCCAGACAGCGTTTTGTCCCTTGGACAAAGGTAAATCGGTGATAAAAATCCATTTAAATGCGGGTCCAGAGATGACTGGGAATAGGCAGAGGATGCAACTGACCAATTGGAGGAACCCTGGGAGTTTTATGTTGGGCACACTTTGGACACGAGGCAATGAAGTCCTGTATATCAACTTTGAGATTTGGCCACCAGAAAGCACGCTAGAGGAACGTAAGAGTTTTGAGAATACCTGTGTGACCCATGAAAGAAGAGGTGTGAGCCCAAGTGAGGAGCTTCTTCCGGAGTTCAGGAACTATGAAAGTTCTCCCAGAAGAAGAAGTTGAAGAAACTTGAGTTGCCAGAAAAGATTCGGGATCCACCACGGTTTGCTTCTTGTAGTGGGAAGTAGATTTTATACTATTCCAAGAGCGGGAGAGAGTGTCAGCCTTGCAATTGAGTGGACCTGGGCCATAGCTAAGCTTGAAACTGGGTAAAGAACATTGACGAGCGGGCCTGACGAGGAATAGGACATTGAGCTGTTCAGAGGCATATCAAATCTTATGATCTATTAATACAGTAATTGGGTGCTAAGCACCCTCGAGTAGATAGCTCCATTCCTCGAATGTGAGCTTGGTGGCAAGTAATTCCTGCTCACCAATAGCATAATTCTTTTCCACTGGCAGAAATCTATGTGAGAAATATCCACAAGGATTTATTTTACCATCTTCAAAATACTGAGACAGAACGGGGGTATTCAAATGTTTGAAAAGTGGTTGGGTGTCTGTTTTTTCCTGTCTATTAGATAGGAAAAACAGACACCAAACTGACTTTTCAAACAAACAATTGAATAGCCCAACTCCCTCTGTGGATGCAGCCACCTCCACAATAAATTGTATACTGTACCTAAGTCCGGTTGACGAAGAATAGGTACGAAGATGAAAGCTTGCTTAAGCGCAGATAAAACATGGATTGCTTTTGTTGGCTAATTCGATGGATCCGTCCCCTTCTTGGTTAAGGCAGTAATTGGCACAGCAACTGAAGATTAGTTCTTAATGAATTTCCTATATAAGTTGGTGAAACTCAAGAAACACTGGATGCCCTTGAGAGTAGTGGGTAAAGACCAATCACGAATGGCTTGAACTTTCTCAGGATTCATATGTAATTCGACTACAGAAATAATATATCTAAGAAAGGGAATAGAAGACACCTTGAAGATACACTTCTCCAGTGTCACGATCTGGGTAACTGGACGCCATTTTCTGCCAGTTAGGTGTCTCCTGAGATTGGCTCAGCGTGCCAGGGCCGGGTTATAACTATGTTTTGTTTTACAATTCATTTGGTATTGCCCGCAGCGCTGGTTCAGCGGCCTCCTTAGTGTACTCACTTGTCTGTGGTATGGCGCTCTCAGTCCGCTCGCGGCCGTCACTGCCGTGCCCGTGGTCCTTGCTGCATGTAAGCTGAGTGCGGCATCCTCCGTGTGCTGCAGCCGCCGCCGCCATCCCTGTGGGCACTGTGCGTGTGTGGAGCCTCAGCTGCTGCGGCCTCCGCCGCCATTACTGTTTGGCACATGGCTCTTCAAACCACCATTTCCCCTTCAAACACTGTCATGGGCGCAGCCATGTTGGATAGTATCACATGTCACTCTCCTCACCAATCCGCAGCACTGCTGCCTGTGCATAATTGTCAGCCAATCCCTGCTATCCAGCAGGTATAAATATCCTGTCCCAGCACCCAGCAAACGGTCAGTGCTTGAATTGTCTTCCCAGTGATTCCAGTCTTTAGCTTCACTAAAGACTCTCCTGTGATTGCTCTCTGTGATACAGCCTGACTCTCCTGTAGTCACACTCTGCGGTGCAGCTCCAGTCCTCCTGTGGATATACTCTGTGGTGCAGCCTGCTTCCCCTGCTTCCGCACCCAGTGTAGCAGAGTGCATACTCCGGCTTCCAGTAGCCACTCTCCAACAGTTCTCTGTTTCCACTACCAACAGTTCTCACTATTATAGTGGAGAGTTACTCCTGCGATCCCCAGCATCACCTAATGCTATACCTGCGATCCCAAGCATCACTTAGTGTTATTCCTGCGATCCCCAGCATCACTTCATGCTATACCTGCGATCCCCAGCATCACTTAATGCTACACCTGCGATCCCCAGCATCACTTAATGCTATACCTACAATCCCCAGCATCACTTAAATACTTTCTCTGTGAACTCAAGTATTCTAAAGGACTTCAAACCTATATTCTGGTCTCAAACCAGTAGGAACTCAGAGACTTTCTTTCACAGTTATTGTTTCGTTGTATATTTCATGACTTTTATTATTTAATAAAAACCCTTAAAGGCACTTCCTGTTGTCGTGGTCACGCCTTCGGGCATTGGTACTACAGTTCCCGTGCATGTCTAGGAGTCCCATTGCACCTCCTAAGTTCAGGTACCCGTCAGCCCCTACAACTGAGGCTTCCTGCTACCGACACCAGCCCTCAGTTGTGACATCCAGTTTGCAGAACAAACAGTTCACTCTCAGTCTAGACAGTACTTCCTTGACCTGAATACAAGATCTCTCGAGAGGATTAGAATATCATCTAGACAGGGGCAGATTGAGCTCAAAAACCAGCCTGGGAAATTTATGGAAGCAGCCCTAATAGGGGTGGGGTCTGTTGAGGGGGTGGAGTCTGTCAAGTGGGCACGATTACTGCTCAGAAGGCCTGACCAAATGCAGGCATTTGAAGTGCGCGCCAGAGGCACGCAGCAAAATTTTAGGGGCATGGCTTCGTGGGGGAAAGGACGTGGCCACACAATAGTGCCAATTCACATTACACCACACAGTAGTGCCGCTTATACACATTGCACCAGGTAGAACCTCCTATACACACTACGCCAGGTATAGCATGTTACACATATTGTGCCAGATAGAGCACATTCTACACTTTACGCCAGGTAGAGCATGCTATACAATTTGCGCCAGACAGAACACATTGTACACATTGCACCAGGCAGAGCACATTATACACATTGCACCAGGTAGAGCACATTATACACATTGCACCAGGTAGAGCACCTTATACACATTGCACTAGGTAGATCATATTATACACATTGCATCAGGTAAAGCACATTATACACATTGCATCAGGTAAAGCACATTATACACATTGCACCAGGTAAAGCACATGATACATATTGCACCAGGTCAAGCACATTATACACATTGCATCAGGTAAAGCACATTATACACATTGCACGAGGTAAAGCACATGATACATATTGCACCAGGTAAAGCACATTATACACATTGCATCAGGTAAAGCACATGATACACATTGCACCAGGTAAAGCACATGATACATATTGCACCAGGTAAAGCACATTATACACATTGCATCAGGTAAAGCACATTATACACATTGCACCAGGTAAAGCACATTATACATATTGCACCAGGCAGAGCACGTTATGCATATTGCACCAGGTAGAGCACCATATATACATTGCACCAGGTAGATCACATTATACACATTGCACCAGGTAGAGCACCTTATACACATTGCACTAGGTAGATCACATTATACACATTGCATCAGGTAAAGCACATTATACACATTGCATCAGGTAAAGCACATTATACACATTGCATCAGGTAAAGCACATTATACATATTGCACCAGGTAGAGCACCTTATACACATTGCACTAGGTAGATCACATTATACACATTGCATCAGGTAAAGCACATTATACACATTGCATCAGGTAAAGCACATTATACACATTGCACCAGGTAAAGCACATGATACATAGTGCACCAGGTAAAGCACATTATACATATTGCACCAGGCAGAGCACATTATGCATATTGCACCAGGGGGAGCACATTGTACACATTGCACCAGGTAGAGCACATTATACATATTACACCAGGTAAAGCACATTATACATATTGCACCAGGCAGAGCACATTATGCACATTGCACCAGGGGGAGTACATTGTACACATTGCACCAGGTAGAGCACATTATACACATTGCACGAGGTAAAGCACATTATACATATTGCACCAGGCAGAGCACGTTATGCATATTGCACCAGGTAGAGCACCATATATACATTGCACCAGGTAGAGCACATTATACACATTGCCCCAGGTAAAGCACATTATACATATTGCACCAGGTGGAGCACGTTATACACATTGCACCAAGTAAAGCATGTTATACACTATATGCCAGGATATATGTATATATATTATAAATATATAATCTATAAAATATATATGATGCATCAGGCAGGCACACTATATAATTATTAAATGTGGTAGAGTAGAGTAGAGTAGATAGTACTTACTGACTGTCACACAACTGGTGTGTGACGCAGTCAGAATTAGCTGGTTGCCGCGTCCAAGTTTTATCAGCAGCCGCTCCTTTGTACAGTGTCAGTGTGGCGGGAGGCGGAGCCGTCAGTAATGTTGCCCCTCATTGGCTGGCCATCACCCCCTATACAGGTCGCCGCCGCCAGCCTGGCCCAGCAAAGTGGTTGGCAGTGAAGTCATGGATAGCTATTGCTATCACCTTACTGATTTTTCTGACAGTATTTTGGCTGCCTGGTATTATCAGTAGATTCCTGCCCCGCGATAATGCCCCCAAAGGGGAAAAGCAGCTGACATCATCTGAACATGGCGTTAGTTAGTAGGGACAAACTCTACGTCCCAATAGTGAATAATGGGGATTGCGGTATCCTATGTTACTTAGCTAGACACAGGAGACATTTTTGATATCACCTACAATCAAAGTAAATTACTGAAATACATACATTATGTGGAAACTGCTATTTCACGCTTGACTCCTGGGGTCGATAAGATTGATAAATATGCCCTATAACCTGCACAGTTTCTAGGCATCTACTTTCACAGTGTTTTCCAAATAAGTCTACATGGGATCTTATAGCTCAAGATTTATACAGTATCTGCTGTATAAACATGTAAGGTAGAAGTTGGGTTAATCAAGGTAATTCGATAGATTAGCGAGATGCGTGCTAATATAATAGAATATAAAGCAGACTGGATAGGACTAGTGTGTAACTGTAAAAGAAAAATAACCTATTGCTTGTGCTCTTATTAACTTGAAGGGTGTTTAATTATAAAACAGAACTGAAAATAAGACTAGTGTGCTGAAAGGCATAATATACATTTAACGTGTCAAAAGTATGAAGTGATCTTTATTACAGAGTTAGTGACATTGGCACTAAGAGTCAATGGTGCCCGTCAATGGTGCCACTTATATTAGCACCCCTGCGCCCAGTGCCATTTCTTGTGGCGGACAAGACATGCAACCGCACTTCTTGTGTTCTTTGAGTCCCCCTCCTCCCGAGTACCCAGCTCGGGGGGTTGAGTTTCGCAGAATGATGCAGGTGCGTCGTGACATCACGACGCAACCACGTCATTCCGCAAAACTCCACCCCCCGAGCTGGGTACTCGGGAGGAGGCCAGGAGGGGGAGCCAAGCTGCAGGGGGAGCCAAGCGCCGCGAAGACGAGGGAGAGGCTGCCGAAGAGCGGGAAGAACCGCTTCAAACGTAAGTTAGCCTCTCCCTCTCTCCCCCCCCTCGCCATCATGTGTAAAATGGGGACTCTTGCCTGCCGTAATGTGGAAAATGGGGACACTTGCCTGCTGTAATGTGGAAAATGGGGACACCTGCCGTATTGTGTAAAATGGGAACACTTGCCTGCCGTATTGTGGAAAATGGGGACTCTTGCCTGCCGTAATGTGGAAAATGGGGACACCTGCCGTATTGTGGAAAATGGGGACACTTGCCTGCCGTATTGTGGAAAATGGGGACACTTGCCTGCTGTAATGTGGAAAATGGGAACACCTGCCGTATTGTGTAAAATGGGGACACTTGCCTGCCGTATTGTGGAAAATGGGGACTCTTTCCTGCCGTATTGTGGAAAATGGGGACACCTGCTGTATTGTGGAAAATGGGGACACTTGCCTGCCGTATTGTGGAAAATGGGGACACTTTCCTGCCGTATTGTGGAAAATGGGGACTCTTGCCTGCCGTATTGTGGAAAATGGGGACTCTTGCCTGCCGTATTGTGGAAAATGGGGACTCTTGCCTGCCGTATTGTGGAAAATGGGGACTCTTGCCTGCCGTAATCGGGATTTAATGTATCAAGGGCATTGCAGTGTATGGCATAATATATATTTTTTCATTTTTTTCCTGTGCTCGCCATGATCTGTTGGTGCAAGGTCAAAAACTGGGGTGTAAGGTAGTCTTTTCAGATGAGGCCACACCCATTTCACAGAGACCATGCCCATTCTATTGAGGCCATGCCCCACTTGCCGGGAGAAAGCGCGCCGAAGGCGCGCACATACCTTTTTCTTTTTAGATCTACGGTGGGGGTGGACTCATTTTTTGTTATGTCAAGGGGGGGTGGGCCACATTTTTAAATCTCACACTGGGAGCCAAATTGGCTAGAAAAAGCCCTGCTTGCGCCTCAGGGTGAAGGCGTACACTTGTTTACATGAAAGTAATTTCAGGACTTTTTTGCAAACTAGGGCAATAAGCAGTCAGCGCTCTTGTTAAGAAGGTGAGTGGGTAAATGTCCCATTTCATTGCTAACATCACCCCCTATGCAGGCCGCCATCTGCAGCCGCCATCGCGGCAGCGTTAACTGAAGCTTCTGCGCATGCGCAGAAACTCTGTGAAGCATTTAAAAAATGTCCGCTGTCGGAGTATCTGAGCATGCGCAGCAGCTCCGACAGCTGACATTTTTTAAGTGCTTCACTGAGCTTCTGCGCATGCACAAAAGCTTCAGTTAATGCTGCCGCGATCGCGTCTGCGGATGGCGGCGGTGGCCTGCAAATAGGGTTATGGCCAGCCAATGAGGGGACGCCGGACCTGCCAAACGGAATCCAGTCCAGCCCTGCGATCTTGATATACTACTAAACACTTGTAAAGCAGATCCCTGAAGAGTTTGTTGACATAGCGCTGAAAGACGTCTGGGGCATTACAGAGACCAAAGGGCATCACTAGGTATTTATAGTGCCCGTCGCAAGTGTTGAAGGCCACTTCCATTTGTCATCAGCACAAATTCGGATCTAATATGGTGAATACCATGGAACCCTTCACTCGGTCAAATAACTCTGTAATCAAAGGAAGTGGGTACCGGTTATTTCTTAATGGTAATATCATTAAGTCCACGATAATCTATGCAGGGGTATAACCCACCATCTTTCTTCTTGACATAGAAAAATCCCACCCCTGCTGGGGAAGAAGAAGTTCTAATAAATCCCTTATCCAAATTCTCACGAATGTACTCAGACATAGCCTGTGTCTCAGGAATCGACAATGGCCAATAGCCCAATGGAGACATCTGTGAATTGTTGGTAAACTGAAGGTAGTCCTGCTAACTCCGGCAGCTTAGCAGACCGAATTGGTTTTACTTGAGCCAGATAATTCTTGTGACAATAAGAGCTCAAAGCCGTAATCTCCATAGTATCCCAGACAATTTGCGAGCTGTGTCTCTGTGACCAGGGAAATCCTAGAACTAAACCTTGAGAGGCTTTGGGAATCACCAGAAAGGAAATCTCTTCAGAGTGCAGCGTCCCCACACTCAACTTCAGGGGCTTAGTACGATGGGTTACTATGCCCTCTGGAATTTGACTACCATCAACTGCAATTAGGGAGACCTTATGACCCAACTCGACTGTTTGAATCTTGTAGCGAGATATCAGATCTACAGGGATAAAATGCTCAGCAACCCCTGAATCGAGTAATGCAGAAATAGGGAAGGTACGGGGAAAGATTTCCAAAGATATGGGTAGAACTGATTCCTTCCTGTAGATTCTGTAGAAATGCCTAACTTAACCTCTAAATCATAAGCTAGGAGCAGGAGTTTCCTGACCGCAGAGTGCAGGACTTGACAAAATGATCAAACGAGCCACAATAAATGCAGAGATTCTATTCCCCTGTCGACATCTCTGACGTTCCTCATTGGAGAGTTGGGAGCAATTGATTTGCATGGGTTCCTCGCTGGAAGGTGACAACTGTCTGGGTAATGGATTAGGCCGAGGTTTTGGATGTTCAAATCTGTTTCTCTCTAAGCCTCGTTCCTTGTACCGAAGATCGACTTTATTGCAAAGAGAAATCAACTCATCAAGGCGTGCAGGAATGTCCCGAGTGGCCAAATCACCTTTAATTTTGTCTGACAGTCTGTTCCAAAAAGCCACAATTAATTCTTTATTCCATTTGAGTTCAGATGACAATGTACAGTATGGAACTGGATCACATATTGGCTGACAGACTGAGCACCCTGGCAAACACATAAAATTGCCAGGTTTGTTGCAGATTCTCCGTAAAGTTGCAATAAATTCAGTATAGTCAGAAAGAATTAGATCAGCCATCTCCCATAAGGGAAATGCCTACTCCAAGGCTTGTCCCGACAGATCCATATTTGGGCCAGTGTTTACTGTCAGGTCAGGCTGAAATGTGGTATCCAACTAATGGGTATGAGCGGTGGTGGCAGAGGCCACTGACGAAACAAGACGTGGAGGCTGGATATAGTTCCTTCTCATGGACTCCCAGAGTAGGATAAGCACACTATGACAGCTGCTGCTTTGAAGTTAGGGAGCATGGTTACTGTAGCAAGAAGTTAAACAAAAACTGGTACTTGAACACTGCAACTTTGGAGATAATAGCTCTGAAGACAGAGAGGTAGTAAACCGTGGCTTGGAGATAATATCTGTAAAGATTGAGAGTTGGATAACTGTAACTTGAGGACTATAATTGTGACGGCTGGACCCTGAATCACTATGACTTGGAAACAACTGTAAAGACTGGGTACTGAATGACTGTGGCATGGAGACTGGAACTATAAAGACAGGTTACTTGATGGCTGGGACTTCTAGACAATAACTGTGAACACTGAGTACTTTATGACTGGGACTTGGAGACTATAACTGTGAAGACTAGGTACTTGAAGATTGGAACTTGGAAAAAAATAACTGTGAAGACTGGGTACTTAATGACTGGGAGGGACTTGGAGACAATAACTTTGAGGCTTGGTGACTGAGCTGCTGCGGGTCAAAGACAAAAATTAAGAGAAATTGATACTTGGAAAAGGTGACTGAAGAACTTGGACTTTGGAAACTAGTTTTTTTTTTAAAACTGTGACTGAAGAACTCAGACTTTGGAAACCGTATTCTTAGTAAATGTGACTGAAGAATTTAGACTTTGAAACTAGATTCTCAGAAGATGTGACTGAAGAACGCAGACGTTGAAACTGAATTATTGGAAGACATGACTGAAGAACTCAGACTTTGAAACTGGATTCTTGGACGACATGACTGAAGAACTCAGACTTGGGAAACTGGACTTTGGCAACTGGGTAGAGATCCCAAGGCACCACCAACAGCTCCGGATTACCCGCAGATTCCACCGGGCAAGCTAGCAGCCATAGGAAGCGGTGCCGGAATCTGTATCAGAGAGTGGAGAGAAGCGGAGTAACATGCAGGTGAGCAAGGCAGGAGACTTCCAGGGACTCAAAGCACTAACCAACCAGAGCGCCCACAGGAGCAGAGCAGAAGCACCTTCTAGGAAAAGCAACATAAAGCACTGGCAGTGTTTGATTCAAATCCAACCCCTTTAAAAAGGGTAGATGCTAGAATCAAGTGGGCTAAGGGACCTTTTCCGTAAGGGGGAGGAGTTACGACACAAGGGGGGAGGAGCTAAGCCAGCGGGATAGTTCCTCTACTATCCACGCCACCAACTATTACCTTTAGTAATCAGGTGGCGAGCGGAGCGAGCCACCGAGCCCGAAGCGTGGCGAGCGAAGCGAGCCCGCGAGGGTACTTTTTGGGTACCCTGTTCGGCCGTAGCTCCTCCCCCTGGTGACGTGTCTCCTCCCCTAGATACGTCAGAAGGTCCCTTCTCCCACTCCGAAATAGAATCAACCCTTTAAAAAGGGGAAGCATACTGAGGTTGGCTGAGAACACACAGGAAGCACTACTATGGGCTACACTGCGTGCAGTGGTCTCCAACATGGCAGCTTCCATAACTGCAGACATACAAGAGAAGGCTCCTTTTCCCTTCTGAGTCCTTGCTCACTGAGCTCCAATGCCCACACCCGCAGCCTCCATCAGTCTCACCGCCACCCCTCACACAGAGCAGCAACCGGCTGCTCGCCGCCACAGCACTGCAATGACCCAGACAGAGAGACCACAGAACACAACGCTGACGGTAAGATCCCAGAACCTGATATTGGGGCAGTGAATGTGTGTGAGGCAGGCAGAGGGCAGGTTGGCATCAAGGGAAAGTCACACTGGGCTCCACTTGGTCTAGAACTGACCCTGATCTGGCATATGATCAGTCAAATATAGTCAATTAGCCACATCTCAATATGTAACCAGCTCAAAAATGGTAGTATTGGTCCCAAGCATGTATTCATAAAAAGTGTCAATTTTGATTCCCCACACCAGGAAAGAGATGTGGTTTGAGAGTGTTAGTAGTAAATGCTAATGTCACAATATCCTATTTGTACACAATATAATAATCAACCCGAAATGTTTTATAAAATAGAATATTGTATTAACAGTGTTATTAACACTGAAAAAGCTGCATTTTCAGTATAATGGGCCTAATTCAGTAAGGAATTGCCGCCTCCCCCTTCAACAAGCAGATATTGCGATCGCATTGCAATTTCTGCTTGTTAGCAAAAATTAAGGATGCCTCCTGCCTGCAGGAGGCCTGCCGCCCTATTTCCAATCACGCCCTTGCCACGCCCCGTTTGCACTGCACCGCCCCCCTATTTGCCGGGCTCCGCCCCCCACCGCTCCATCTCCGCCCTGGAAAAAAGCGTTGCCGCCCGCCACCCCAGGACGGGCGCTGCGCATGTGCCCGCATCTGTTTTGTCATTTTTGCGGTTGGGCACACTGTGATCCAACCTGAATTAGCCCCTATATGCACTAAAAATGCAATGAAATACAAATATAAATTCAAACATCTGATGTAATTTCCTTTGTAATCCAATATTTATTTTCTCTCCTGAAGTTGTCCAAATGGAAACATCAATTGACACGAAAAGACAATTTCATGAAATATAACCTCTAATGATTTAAGTACTAATTGCAATAAGTAACTATTAAACTATACTTCTGATTATCATTATGTAGTGTTGCACCAATCCTCCTGCACCCACAACAGATATGGCTCCTAACATGATGTGACCACACCCTTGTTGTACTCAGTCTGTGATTGCCTGCACTCCAGCTCAGCTATCTTAATTGTATGCAAAAAACTTATTGAGAGATGAACGCAGATGGCTGCATTCTGCGTTCATCTCTGCACATGCTGGGGGCCGCCCAAGTACAGGGCAAGGCCGCCCAGCCTGTGTGAGGCTGCCTCCTGATGCATCCGCAATCTAATTGTCAGGCGGTCAGCAGCCATCTTTTTTATCGGAGCGGCTACATGTGATGTCACGCGGCTGCTCCGAAAACGGTCCCAGCCCGCTTCATTCGCCCCGCCACCCCCCAACACTGCGTCACCGACCCAAAAACGCCCACCGCTGCCATTCACATTGCGATCACATTTATCGGGGGTGCAATCACAATGTGTGAGTCATCGCAGCCTCTGTGCATGTATAGTTTGCCACCACCGGCAAACTACAAAGCGCTCTGCAAAACCGGCTGGGTCTGAATGACCCCCCTATATACGAATGTTTGTATACAGAGGAGTAGCACAGAAATGTCACTGTGGTAATAAAACAGATGCATGTCCAATGCTGAATAGGGCGGGCCCAGTGTGAGCACAAAGCCCTTGTGAATTGGAGCAGTGGTGCAATTTGCACTCAAAAACGCACATAAAAACATTTGCATTGCCCAGTGTGCGTTTTGTATAGGATATAATTTAAAACTTTTTGAATACAGCATATACACCTTACTAGGTGTCACAGTTACTCTGAAAATATGTTACTATGAGCTTTCATGTGTAAAGATGACAAATACACCTAGCAGGCTAATAAATGTTTCAGTAAAACAGATAAAACATGAACATGTGAATAGGAGTCAGTATATTTATATAAGTAATAATGAAAACTAACTGAATGTATCTTTTGCATGTTTTTGATGCTTCTGCATAGGATAATATTTGCTTTACACAGTGTATCGTGTTCTTGTGTTTGGTCTCATTTGAAAATGGAGAATACGAGCATTTAAAAGACATTGTGCATACGACGCCGAGCACTAAGTGATTCTGATGACGGCAGAAGCTTTGGGATCTCATGCTTTGCCCCCTGCTTAGAAATCAGTCCAGAGTGAAATTAGTGTAATATTATTTAACTCATTCACCACCTAACTCTTCTTCTTGCCTTACTGGTATCTGAGTCAGTATAACGAAAAGTATAGACCTGAGGATAATAGTGACATGAACTCTCGGCATCTTATGCTGTGTTTCATTGGTATAGTAAATTTTTGTTACATAAGTTTCCCTTTATATCTAAGTATAGATCTAGTGTCCAGGTAAACAGGAGACCTCCTTGCTGACTAAAGTTCTAAGTTGCCCTTGAACGCTAGGTTAGACCTTGAAAGCTTACATGCAACTTACGGCAATAGCCTACGAAGTGTGATACAGGTATGAGTGCAGATCCTAGGGTTATGGCACTGACAGGATTATAATCAGAGGAGGCTCTACCACAAGGCAACCAAGGTGGCTGCTTAGGGCCCTGTGGGACCCAGGGGGGCCCGCCGATAAGGCTGTATGGAGGGCATTCCCGGTGAACAGAGACCACCGTCAAAAATGTTGGAGCATTGGGCTGGCTGAATACTACCATAATGGGGTATGGGGAACTGCTACATTCAGTGAGGGGCACAGATCTAAAATGCAGTAACTGAGTGGTGTAATAATGGAAATTAGAGATGAGGGGACATGGTACAATCAGTGAAGGGGGAAAGTAATATATTGTAATAGAATATAAGTAGGAAAAACAACAAATAATGTAAGTGTCATGAATCAGGAATGAAAATATAGTGCCATTTATTGTTTGAGGGAGGGGGCCCTTAATCTGTATCTTTCTTAGAGCCCCGTGAGGTCTAAATCCACCTCTGGTTATAATCCAACATGATGGATTGGAAAACACTGTCAATGTGTCAATGCAGAGATGTGAATGGCCTATTAAAATACAGACATAATCACCCACATCAACAACATTTTGCCAGTGCTCCCCTGAGCTAATGGCAGGCTGTGCCGGGGGTAGGGTGCAAACTGCCCCCTGGGTCACTACAATTTTAAAGATCCAGGGTTGCCAGCTGACTGCATGCTACATTGCATGCCTGTGTTGGCTGGATAAGAAGCTGAAAAAGCTCCTGGGTTGCTTCAATTTAGTCAGAGCAGCCAGGCAGTATCTCCATGATCTGTCTTCTGGCTTCCTGTCATTGGGCTTCCATTGCAGTATCCAGTGCCACAAGTCAGGGAGAGCCTGGTTTTTGAGAATCCCACTGCTAGGGGATGGCACCAATGACATCACTCATGCATTACTGGCCTGCTCCCTACGCAGCTCTAGCCCGCCTCAATGCCTGCTTCCTACTCTCACCTCAAGCCTGCAGCTGCACAACAAAAAAAGGTAAGCAGCATAGCTGCTCTCAGGGAGGAGCAGGAATGAGGTGGAGGGGCTTTGTATAATGTGTATAGTAGGCTCCACCATGGCATGTTTATAGTGGGCTCCACCATGGCATTATGTGTATAATGTGCTCTACCTGACGTAATGTGTATAGGGGGCTCTACTGTGGCATAATGTGTATAGTCGGCTCTACTGTGGCATAATGTGTGTAATGGTCTCTACCTGGCGTAATGTGTATACGGGGCTCTACCTGGCATAATATATATACAGTAGTGGGCTCTACTGTGGCATGTGTATAATGGGCTCTACCTGGTGTAATGTGATGTGTATAGTGGGCCATACCTAGCATAATGTGTATAGGGTGCTCTACCATGGCATAATGTGTATAATGGGCTCTATCTGGCATAATGTGTATAGGGGGCTCTACTATGGCATAATGTGTATAGAAGGCTCTAGCGTGACATAATGTTTAAAGGGGCTCTACCGTGGCATAATGTGTATAATGAGCTCTACCTAGCATAATGTGGCTAAGGGATTCTACCGTGGCATAATGTGTACAGTGGGCTCTAGTGTGGCATAATGTGTATAGGGGGCTTTACCATGGTATAATGTGTATAGGGAGCTCTACCATGGCATAATGTGTATAGGGGGCCCTACCATGGAATAATGTGCATTAGCCGCTCTACCTGGCATAACATGTATAAGGGGCTCTATCATGGCATAATGTATATAAGCAGCTGTACCAGGGCATAATGTGTATAGGCATGGTATAATGTGTATAAGAGGCTCTACTGTGGCATAATGTCTATAGGGGGCTCTACCGTGATATAAAGTGTATAAGGGGCTCTGCTGTGACATGACATAAAGCAGATTTTAAATAACAGCAAGGATACCAGCAAAGGCTCACCTGTACCCTTATCAGCCTGCTTGCTTTCTGACGCTAGGTAACGCCATATTGAAATAGCGTGACCTGTACTCAACAAATGATGGGCCAGTGATGATGGAACGGAGCTTCAGGTTGATAAAATGCAGGTAACATGTGCTCTGTATTATTGCAATATGCAGCAATAAATTAGACACTTAATGACCAACAATAATTAATAGACCCCTTAATGTGTACACAATTGAATCATACAAAATAGGTATTCTATGCTATATCTCCGTATAAACAGACATGGCAACAAGTCTAATAAGGTGCCTCCTGTCATCTTCCACTGCCCTGCTGCTATTCATAGAGGATCCAGACATCAATGTTTCAGTTGATCTATTAATGTATACAAACAGAAAGAATAGGAGAAAGATTATTATTAACATTCATATAACACCAGAATCCCACTCCACTGGGAAAGCTTAATGGAGCTATTTACCATCATCAACCCCCCACATCCCACCACTCCTCCACAAACTGCCCTGCCAACTGCAACACTCCTTGTGACCCACGCACAACTCACACACACACACACACTCATCAGGATGCAAAGATTACAGAGGGGTATGTTTAATAAAGTTAATTATCTAATTTAAGATGGAAAATATGATATTTATGTTTTCTGGCGAAGGAGATGTTTGTTTAAAATAATAGATAAATATCTATTCTCAAGTGGCAGTTGTAGTGCAGTTCAAAATTCAAATAGGGGAGCCACACCAACTGCAAGTGAATCCTGGACAGGGATGTTTGGCCCCCCATTTGAATTTTGAACTGCGCTGCAACTGCCACTGCCACTGGAGAAGATACATTCATCTTACTGTATCTCCCCTTCCAGAAAACAAAAATATCACATTTTCACTTTTATGAGATACTTATGTTTATTAAAAATCCCCCAGAGAGAGGGAGATGTGGAAGTGGGGGACAGAATTGAGAGAGCCAAGGGGGGGGGGGGGGGGGGGTGACAGACGACAGAGAGAGAGAGAGAGAGAGACTGAGGGGGGGACAGTTGTGAAAGAGACACGTGAGGGGGGGGGGGGGCATAAACACACAGCTAGTATGAGACTGTAGAGACGTAGGGGTATATTCAATTGCTGTCGAATCCCGCAGTGGATTCGACAGTTTTCAGATTCAACAGCATTCGACTGTCGAATCCCTCCACCACGGCCACTGAATTCGACATATTAAATAGGAAATGGATTTGACACGCCTCTGGTCGAAAAGGGACCAATGGTCGAAAAGTGGGTGGACTGTATTCGACTTCCCGCACTTCTCATCATATAAATTGGCTTGTTTGCTGTGTGGTTAGCAGCCATTTTGTTAACCTGCAGAGCAGAGCGAGGAGCTGCAGAGTGATCAATTTGGCTTTGCTTGCTGTGGTATCGTACACATACCCAGCAGACTTTCATCCAGGACGGACAGAAGACCTGCCAACCCGGAGGAGAGTCGTTTTTTTGCCCAGAGTCGACATTTTTATGTAAGTACAACATGTGATCTGACGTTGCATGTAGGTGCTTGTGTAGTGTATGCAAGGCTGGCCAAAGCTTTTTTTTTTAGTAAGCAAAAATCTATTTTGGCGCCCCTTCATGGGATAAAAGGGGTGTGGTCTTACAAGAAAGGGGTGTGGCTACACAATTGTACTCCCCATAATACAGGGTGATAGTGGGTGACAGGGAGATAATAGGTTATTGGTGAGGCAGGGGTGACAGGGAGAGAATGGGTGACTGAGGCAGGGTGACATTAAGATAGTGGATGACTGATGTCCCCAGTGCCAGATACACATGTCCCCACAGTGCCAGATATACCCCCAGTGCAGATACACATATCCCCACAGTGACAGATATGCCCCCAGTGCAGATACACATATCCCCACAGCGCCAGATATGCCCCCAGTGCAGATACACATATACCCACAGTGCCAGATATGCCCCCAGTGCAGATACACATATCCCCACAGTGCTAGATATGCCCCTAGTGCAGATACACATGCCCCCACAGTGCCTCCCAGTGCCAGATATGCCCCCAGTGCTGCTACACATGCCCCCACGGTGTCAGATATGTCCCCAGGGCTGCTACACCTGCCCCCACAGTGACTCCTACAGTGCCAGATATGCCCCCAGTGCTGCTACACATGCCCCCACAGTGCCTACCCCAGTGCCAGATATGCCCCCAGTGCTGATACACATGCCCCCATAATGCCAGATATGCTCTCAGTGCTGCTACACATGCCCCCACAGTGCCAGATATGCCCCCAGTGCTGCTACACATGCTCCCACAGTGCCTCCCACAGTGCCAGATATGCCCCCAGTGCTGCTACACATGCTCCCACAGTGCCTCCCACAGTGCCAGATATGCCCCCAGTGCTGCTACACATGCCCCCACAGTGCCTCCTACAGTGCCAGATATGCCCCCAGTGCTGCTACACATGCTCCCACAGTGCCTCCCACAGTGCCAGATATGCCCCCAGTGCTGATACACATGCCCCCACAGTGCCTCCCCCCCTGAAAAAAAAAGTGCTGCTCACCGCTTTTGTGAGGGGAGGAGAGCGCAGCATGCGCCTCTCCTAACCCTCCGTCTCCAGCGGTGGTGTCTATCTTCAATTCGCCGCCGGCCCGTGATCCAATCAGAGCTCGCGGTCCGGCAGCCAATTAGGAGTCTAGGCTGCCGGTCCGCGAGCTCTGATTGGCTCACGGCTGGCGCCGAATTTAAGATAGTCACTGCCGCCGGAGACGCCAGTGCGCACCGGGCAGCGGTGGCCGGGAGCGGATTAAGCTGCTTGCTGTCCACCGCTGCTGTAGAGAGTGAGTCACTGTGACTCACTGTCTGCAGCAGCGCCCTCTACTGCCTGGCACTCAACGCGGCTGCGTAGCCCGCGTATGCGTCGGGCCTGCCCTGAGTGTATGGGTGTTGTTTTGAATGCTTGGCTACTGTTTTGTATGAGATATGAGTGCAGCATGTAATGTTTGGGTGGTGGGGGAGCCATGAGGTGTACATGTGGTGCTTCTTGGGTGTGTTTGGGGTATGTATAAAATGTGTACAGGTGTGTATTTTTAAGGTCCTGCTTTTATTGCCGCATGGCTTTAGTGGAGTTTTGTGTTTGGGTTTGGTTTTTCTTGGGTTTTTTTTATGTGTCTTTTTTGGTTATGCTTGAGCACTGGTTTAATTGCAGTATGACATGTTGGGGTGCAGGGGCGGATTTACTGGCCTTTTGGGTTGTTTGGGTGTGGTTTTCCATGTTTTTTTTTATGTGTGCTAATGTGTTTTTTTGGTCATGCTTGAGCACTGGTTTAATTGCACCTTGACATGTTAGGGTGCAGGTGTGGATTTACTGTGCTTTTGGGTTGTTTGGGCGTGGTTTTCCATGTTTTTTTTATGTGCTAATGTGTTTTTTTGGTCATGCTTGAGCACTGGATTAATTGCAGCATGACATGTTCGGGTGCAGGGGTGGATTTACTGTGCTTTTGGGTTGTTTTGTTTTGGCGTGGTTTTCCATGTTTTTTTTATGTGCTAATGTGTTTTTTTGGTCATGCTTGAGCACTGGATTAATTGCAGCATGACATGTTCGGGTGCAGGGGTGGATTTACTGGCCTTTTGGGTTGTTTTGGGGGTGGTTTTTAATTTTTAATTTTATTTGCTAACTTTTTTTGGGGTCTTGCTTGAGCACTGGTTTAATTGCAGCATGACATGTTGGGGTGCAGGGTGGATTTACTGGCCTTTTGGGTTGTTTGGGCGTGGTTTTTCACTTTTTATTTATTTGCTAATGTGTTTTTTTTTGGTCTTGCTTGAGCACTGGTTTAATTGCAGCATGACATGTTTGGGTGCAGGGGTGGATTTAGTGGAGTTTGGGTGGGGTTTTTATTGCAATGTGAATTTAAATTTTTTTTTATGAATTATACAATGTGAGGTGCGTGGCTCTGTGTTTTATTTTTGGGGTTTTTGGTTGTGTTTTTTGGGGTACATATGTCTTTCTTTTTTTTTTACAACAGGAATGTCCAGGGACCAGCGCCCCCCCCCCCCTCCCCCCACTCCTCAGAAGAATTGCTGGACAGCAACAAGTGGTGGGCAAGGTCATCCAGCGAGCAGCCGAGGTCATCAAGGGACCAAAGCTGTAGGAGGAAAAAGAAAAGGCCAAGACAGCAGCCTGCAGCCACACTAGCATCCAACTTGGCACAGCCATGGGCCACTTTGCGCACTGCCAGGCACACCTACAGGTATCTTTGCGCACTGCCAGGGACCCTGACACACTCCTATGGACACCTACAGATCACTGTGATATTATTTAATTGCATGTTTTATTTACCTAAAATGCAACAAGCCAGCCAGAGGATCAGTCAGACGAGGAAGCCTCTGGAGGAGACACAGGACGAAAGAATCTGCGTGGATCCCGGTACACCGAGGCGGAAAACTGTGTCCTAGTGGATGGCGTCAACCGGTCCTACAACGTTCTGTATGGACCAAGGGCACAGAAACAGCAGCAAAGACAAAGAATAAGATCTGGGAGGCCATCGCGGATCAAGTCACTGCAGTATCTGGAAACCGTCGGGACACCAGAAACTGCATGAAGTGTTACAGTGACTGCTGTAGACAGACCAAGAAAAAGATGGGGATTCAGCGCCGACAAGAGACAACAAACGGAGGTGGTCAAGCTCTGAATTTCAAGTGGCTGCCCTGGAAGGAAGTTATAAAAAGGTGCATGAACCCTGTCGAGGTCCAAGGAGTTCGAGGAGGTGTGGACTCCACCCATCCTGCTGGATTTCAAGAGGAGGAAGAACCGCCCAGAAGATGGAAGACGGAGGGAGCCCAGCAGTCCAAAAGGAGGCGTGATGGTAAAAATACATTCAAATGTGCTGTACTAAACTATTATTTATTTCTTCACTAATGTGTATGTTCTTTCCCCTAGACAAAACCTGCCCAGAGGACATCACCTAGACACGCCTGCCCAGAGGACATCACCTGCGCGCCAAATTTCAACAGTACGCAGTAGATCACCTGCGTGCAGGGCATCGCCAGCTCGTGATCAATCCTCCAGGAGCTTAGAGACTTTGACCCAAGAGCCTCAAGAAGCAGACAACATCCTTTATACTGTGGACCCATCACCCGACCTGTTTGAGTTGACAGGGTTAACCGATGAGACATTTCCAGGGTTTGATGACAGCTGTGCATCAATCCGTAGCCAAGAAATGTCTCCAGATTTGAGGCCCAGAGAAGCTCCTGGAGCATCTGCACCACAGGATGCAGAAAGTTAATATATGAATCCATTGTGTTTTTTTGGTCACCATTTTCTATTGTTTACTAAATTATGTTTTTTTTGGGTGTACTTTTGCAAACAGAGGTGCCACAGACCAGCAGCGGGCTTGCGTTGGGGATCGGTCCGTACTTCAGGCCGGATCTGTTACAGGGAGAGTTGGATGACGAGGCGGATGTGCAGCAGCCCTCAGTTTCTACAACCCTGTGTAAGTAATTAGATAAAACAAACTATTTTGTAAAAAATTAAAAGTTTGTGAACCTTAAAACATATGTAGGAATATGTGTCTTCTAATTTATTTCCACTTTTCTTTTCAGCAGCACAAATGCAATTGGTGACAGACGTTCAGCAAGGGCAGGATCCCTCAAGAGTTCAGAGGGTAAACAACCTGGCAACAGAGATGCATCAACGCCAGGAGAGTTTTCAGGATGTCGTCAATACCAGACTGGAGGCCATTGAGAAGTCAGTGGGGAAGATGGCCACCGGTATGGCTGAAATGCAAAAGGCTATGGCCGACAGCATGGCTGAAATGAGAAAGACCAGGCACGAAGATCACAAGGAGACTCTGGACGTCCTCCACATTCTGGTGACATCCAGCAACGGGCTGGTGGAGAACACGGCATGCCAGTCAGAAAGCATTCACAACATGTCAGAGAGCCATTGACTTTCCGTAGCCAGCGCACAGATCATCGCAACAACACTCCAGATGATCTATGACTTCCAGAGCCACCTCAACAACATGCCATTCAACCACCACATTCGCCACCACCAGCCACACTGACGCCTCCTGCCCTTGCTCCACCACAACCCTGGTATGGACAGTCACAGCAGTACCAAGGGTATACAGGGATGTACCCCATCTACTAGATGCTTCCACCACCAACACCGGCCTCAACATCTACATCAGCATGGCCACCAAGGCCAATACAACGTACTCAACAGCCGCCAAGGACACAGTCGCCACCTCAGGAGGAAGAGGATCAGGACAGCCCCCACACACGATAGCGTGGCCGTATTTGTTCATTATTTCAAATGTTTATTTTGCTGCTTCCCCTTTTCTCCCTCCCATTAGTTTGTTTTTTCTTTGTATTGTTTTCATTTAATATGTATTCTCCTCCCCCCACCCCCGACCGGGTACTACCAAGAGCAATGTGTAGTCATACATGCGCAGGCATGTATGAATGTGGTAAATAATGAAAGCTCCTTGTGGTTACATATATAATGGGCCAAATCTAATACCATTTTTTTTTAAATAAATACACCTTAAGTTAAAAGTTGTGTAGCTTGAGCATTCACTAGTATTTTTTAAAATTCTTCATAGGGATGGTTGACATAGAGGCGTGGACAGTGTTGTTCATGGTGTGCTTACAAAGGTAAGTAATGGCATGTTTCACTATATACACACTTACACAAACCTTGCTCCACCTGCACTTGTGGAACCATACAGTCCAGCAAGAACCATTGCTGGACTGTGTGGTTCCACAAGTGCAGGAGGGGCAGTGTACAGACCACTGACACCACGAGTCTTCCACTTTGCCCAACCTGCACTTGTGGAACCACACAGTCCAGCAAGAACCATTGCTGGACTGTGTGGTTCCACAAGTTCAGGCGGGGCAAAGTGCAGACTACTGACACCACGACTCTTCCACTTTGCCCAACCTGCACTTGTGGAACCACACAGTCCAGCAAGAACCACTGCTGGACTGTGTGGTTCCATAAGTGCAGGCGGGGCAAAGTGCAGACTACTGACACCACGACTCTTCCACTTTGGCCAACCTGCACTTGTGGAACCACACAGTCCAGCAAGAACCATTGCTGGACTGTGTGGTTCCATAAGTGCAGGTGGGGCAAAGTGCATACCACTGACACCACGACTCTTCCACTTTGCCCAACCTGCACTTGTGGAACCACACAGTCCAGCAACAACCATTGCTGGACTGTGTGGTTCCACAAATTTTCAGCCAAAATGCAATATTGAACGTGACATTACAGTGCCCTTAAGCTTAAGTCTATTTCTCTATTTTCAGAATTACACCCAAGAACAAGTAGCCGGCAGAACAAACACCAAATTTTTCAGTTTTTACAAGAATCTTTATTTCTCTAACGTCCTAGTGGATGCTGGGGACTCCGTAAGGACCATGGGGAATAGACGGGCTCCGCAGGAGACATGGGCACTTTAAGAAAGAATTTAGATTCTGGTGTGCTCTGGCTCCTCCCTCTATGTCCCTCCTCCAGACCTCAGTTTGAATCTGTGCCCGGACGAGCTGGGTGCTACTTAGTGAGCTCTCCTGAGCTTGCTATAAGAAAGTATTTTGTTAGGTTTTTTTATTTTCAGGGAGCTCTGCTGGCAACAGACTCCCTGCATCGTGGGACTGAGGGGAGAGAAGCAGCCCTACTCTCTGAAGATAGGTCCTGCTTCTTAGGCTACTGGACACCATTAGCTCCAGAGGGATCGTACACAGGATCTCACCCTTTGTCGTCCGATCCCGGAGCCGCGCCGCCGTCCACCTCGCAGAGCCGGAAGACAGAAGCCGGGTGAAAGAAGCAAGAAGACTTCGAAATCGGCGGCAGAAGACTCCAGTCTTCATATGAGGTAGCGCACAGCACTGCAGCTGTGCGCCATTGCTCCCACACTACACCCACATACTCCGGTCACTGTACGGGTGCAGGGCGCATGGGGGGGCGCCCTGGGCAGCAATTTGAGACCTCTTTGGCAAAAGTTTGCATAATATACAGTTGGGCACTGTATATATGTATGAGCCCCCGCCAAAATTGTCCATGAAAGCGGGACAGAAGCCCGCCGTCGATAGGGCGGGGCTTCCTCCTCAGCACTCACCAGCGCCTTGTTTTTTTTCCACAGCACCGCTGAGAGGAAGCTCCCCAGTCTCTCCCCTGCAGTTACACGGTAGAAGAGGGTAAAAAAAGAGGGGGGGCACATAATTAGGCGCAAAAATCAATATAAACAGCAGCTACTGGGTTAACATTAAGTTACTGTGTTATTCATTCCTGGGTTAATAGCGCTGGGGTGTGTGCTGGCATACTCTCTCTCTGTCTCTCCAAAGGGCCTTATGGGGGAATTGTCTTCGGATGAGCATTCCCTGAGTGTGTGGTGTGTCGGTACGTGTGTGTCGACATGTCTGAGGTAAAAGGCTCCCCTAAGGAGGAGATGGAGCAAATGTGTGTGTGAGAGGGTGTATCCGTCGACAACGCCGACACCTGTTTGGATATGTGAAATTAAGTGCTAAGGTGAATTTATTGCACAAAAGATTAGAGAACAGACAGGAAATCTACCCATGTCTGTTCCTATGTCGCAGAGACCTTCAGAGTCTCTCAATGCTCACTATCCAAAATAATAGACACTGATATCGACACGGAGTCTGACTCCAGTGTATACTACGATAATGCAAAGTTACAGCCAAAATGGCAGAAAAGTATTCAATATATGATTATTGTAATAAAAGATGATTTGCATATCACTGATGACTCATCTGTCCCTGACACAAGGGTACACATGTTTAAGGGGAAGAAAGCTGAGGTAAATTTCCCTCCTCTCATGATGAAAAAGAGCGGGAATCTCCAGACAAGAGACTGCAGTTTCCCACAAAGAATTCTCAGGCAGTATCCTTTCCCCACTAGGGCCAGGATATGATGGGAATCTTCCCCTAGGGTGTCACGTTTGCCCAAAAGGTAGCCCTGACGTAACAGCTATTCTCAGGGATCCTGCAGATAGCGTGCACATTCTGGTACACTACTCAGACCGGCGATTGTGACGGCATGGGTTTATAGCGCTGTGGCAGCGTGGACAGGTACCTTATCAGCAGAGATTGAGACCCTAGTATGTATATATATATATATGTATATAGATATATATATATATATTAAAGATGCTGTCTTAAGAGATATATATATATATATATATATATATATATATATAAAACATGCCCAAAGAGACATGAGTATACTGGGTCCTAGAGTCAAAGCTATGTCGATTTCTGCTTGATGTGTCCTGTAGAATATGCAATGGACAGATGATGCCGACTTAAGAGGCATATGGAAGGCTGAGGATTGTGTGGAGAAGGGTTCTCGGACCCGGTCTCCACAGCTATAGCTGGTAATTCTGATATTTTGCCTTATATTCCTGCACAGCCTAGGAAAGCACGACATTATCAAATGCAGCCTTTCGAACAAAGAAACAAGAAAGTCCGAGGTGCGTCCTTTCTTGCCATAGGCGGGGGCAGAGGAAAGAAGCTGCACAACACAGCTAGTTCCCAGGAACAGAAGTCCTCCCCGGCCTCTACAAAATCCACCGCATGTCGCTGGGGCTCCACAGGCAGAGCTAGGCCCGGTGGGGGCACGCCTTCGTAAGTTCAGCCACAGGTGGGTTCACTCCCTGTTAGATCCCTGGGCAATAGATATTGTGTCTCAGGGATACAAGCTGGACTTTGATGAGATGCCTCCTCAAAGACGGCCCTGCCGGCTTCCCCCCACGAGAGGGAAACAGTGTTAACTGCAATTCACAAATTGTATCTTCAACAGGTGGTGGTCAAGGTTCCCCTCCTTCAACAAGGAGGGGGCTATTATTCGACCATGTTGTAGTCCCGAAACCAGATGGTTCGGTCAGACCCATATTGAATTTAAAATCCCTGAACATATACCTGAAAAGGTTAAAGTTCAAGATGGAATCGCTAAGAGCGGTCATTGCAAGCCTGAAAGGGGGAGATTTTATGGTGACTCTGGACATAAAGGATGCATACCTTCATGTCCCCATTTATCCACCTCATCAGGCGTACCTCAGAATTGCGGTACGGGATTGTCATTACCAATTTCAGACGTTGCCGTTTGGTCTCTCCACGGCCCCGAGAATATTCACCAAGGTAATGGCGGAAATGATGGTGCTCCTGCGGAAGCAAGGTGTCACTATTATCACGTACTTGGACGATCTCCTCATAAAAGCGAGATCAAGAGAGCAGTTGCTGAACAGCTTATCACTTTCTCTGGAAGTGTAACGGCAACACGGCTGGATTCTATATATTCCAAAGTCGCAGTTGGTTCCTACAGCTCATCTGCCTCTCCTAGGCATGATCCTAGACACAGACCAGAAAAGGGTTTATCTCCCGATAGAGAGAGCTCAGGAGCTCGTGACACTGGTCAGGAATCTATTAAAACCAAAACAGGTGTCAGTGCATCACTGCACTCGAGTCCTGGGAAGGATGGTGGCATCATACGAGGCCATTCCCTTCGGCAGGTTCCATGCGAGGACCTTCCAATGGGACTTACTGGACAAGTGGTCCGGATCACATCTTCAGATGCATCGGTTAATCACCCTATCCCCCAGGGCCAGGGTGTCTCTCCTGTGGTGGCTGCAGAGTGCTCACCTTCTCGAAGGTCGCAGATTCGGCATTCAGGACTGGGTCCTGGTGACCATGGATGCAAGCCTCCGAGGGTGGGGGGCAGTCACACAGGGAAGAAATTTCCAAGGTCTGTGGTCAAGTCAGGAGACTTGCCTTCACATCAACATCCTGGAACTAAGGGCCATATACAACGCCCTACGTCAAGTGGAGTCCCTGCTTCGCGACCAACCGGTTCTGATTCAGTCAGACAATATCACCGCAGTGGCTCATATAAACCGCCAAGGCGGCACAAGGAGCAGGGTGGCGATGGTAGAAGCCACCAGAATTCTTCGCTGGGCGGAGAATCACGTAAGCGCACTGTCAGCAGTGTTCATTCCGGGAGTGGACAACTGGAAAGCAGACCTCAGCAGGCACGACCTCCACCCGGGAGAGTGGGGACTTCATCAAGAAGTCTTCATGCAGATTGCAAGTCGGTGGGAACTGCCACAGGTGGACATGATGGCATCCCACCTCAACAAAAAGCTGCAGAGATATTGCGCCAGGTCAAGAGACCCTCAGGCGATAGCTGTGGACGCACTGGTGACACCGTGGGTGTTCCCGTCGGTCTATGTATTTCCTCCTCTTCCTCTCATACCCAAGGTGCTGAGAATCATAAGGAAAAGAGGAGTGAGAACAATACTCTTTGTTCCGGATTGGCCAAGAAGGACTTGGTATCCAGATCTGCAAGAAATGCTCACAGAGGACCCGTGGCCTCTGCCTCTAGGACAGGACTTGTGCAACAGGGGCCCTGTCTGTTCCAAGACTTACCGCGGCTGCGTTTGACGGCATGGCGGTTGAACGCCGCATCCTAGCAGAAAAAGGCATTCCGGATGAGGTCATTCCTACGCTAATAGAGGCTAGGAAGGATGTGACGGCTCAACATTATCACCGTATATGGCGAAAATATGTGGCTTGGTGTGAGGCCAGGAATGCCCCTACGGAGGAATTCCAGCTGGGCCTTTTCCTTCACTTCCTACAGTCGGGAGTGACTTTGGGCCTTAAATTGGGTTCCATTAAGGTTCAGATTTCGGCCTTATCCATTTTCTTTCAAAAAGAACTGGCTTCTCTGCCTGAAGTTCAGACGTTTGTAAAGGGAGTGCTGCATATTCAGCCCCCTTTTGTGCCTCCAGTGGCACCTTGGGATCTTAACGTGGTGTTGAGTTTCCTGAAATCACACTGGTTTGAACCACTCGAAACGGTGGAAGTAAAATATCTCACGTGGAAGGTGGTCATGCTATTAGCCTTGGCTTCGGCTAGGCGTGTGTCAGAATTGGCGGCTTTGTCACATAAAAGCCCGTATCTGGTTTTCCATGCGGATAGAGCAGAATTGCGGACCCGCCCACAATTTCTGCCGAAAGTGGTTTCATCCTTTCATATAAACCAACCTATTGTGGTGCCTGTGGCTACTACTGACTTGGAGGATTCCGAGTCACTGGATGTAGTCGGGGCTTTGAAGGTTTATGTAGCCAGAACGGCTAAGGTCAGGAAAACAGAATCTTTGTTTATCCTGTATGCTTCCAACAAGCTTGGGGCGCCTGGTTCAAAGCAAACTATTGCTCGCTGGATCTGTAACACGATTCAGCAGGCTCATTCTGCGGCTGGGTTGCCGCTGCCTAAATCAGTTAAGGCCCATTCCACAAGGAAGGTGGGCTCCTCTTGGGCGGCTGCCCGAGGGGTCTCGGCATTACAGCTTTGCCGAGCGGCTACTTGGTCAGGTTCAAACACCTTTGCAAAGTTCTACAAGTTTGATACCCTGGCTGAGGAGGACCTTGTGTTTGCTCATTCGGTGCTGCAGAGTCATCCGCACTCTCCCGCCCGTTTGGGAGCTTTGGTATAATCCCCATGGTCCTTACGGAGTCCCCAGCATCCACTAGGACGTTAGAGAAAATAAGATTTTACTTACCGGTAAATCTATTTCTCGTAGTCCATAATGGATGCTGGGCGCCCGTCCCAAGTGCGGACTTCTTCTGCAATGCTTGTATATAGTTATTGCTTAAATAAGGGTTATGTTATAGTTGCATCAGAGTTTATCTGGTGCTCTGTGATTGTTCATACTGTTAACTGGGTAAAGTTATCACAAGTTATACGGTGTGATTGGTGTGGCTGGTATGAGTCTTACCCTGGATTCCCAAAATCCTTTCCTTGTACTGTCAGCTCTTCCGGGCACAGTTTCTCTAACTGAGGTCTGGAGGAGGGACATAGAGGGAGGAGCCAGAGCACACCAGAATCTAAATTCTTTCTTAAAGTGCCCAAGTCTCCTGCGGAGCCCGTCTATTCCCCATGGTCCTTACGGAGTCCCCAGCATCCACTACGGACTACGAGAAATAGATTTACCGGTAAGTAAAATCTTATTTTTTAAGAACAATTAAATTACGTCTGTTAATTTTCTACAATAAAATGTTAAATTGAGAAGTTTTGTGTATTCCTTTGAGAAATTGTAAAGGTCATTTCAAAGTGAGCATTTATGGGGTGTGGTTGTTGGGATGGTCTTGAGGTAGGCCGTCATGGTAGCGGGTGTGAGGTTCTTGGCGCCACTGTAAACTTTATAGGGTTCAGGTTCATGGAGGTACATTCCAGGGGCAACCTGTGGAAGAGAAAAAGGATTAATTTCAAGGTACTTGAAAGCATCTCATCCCTTCTTAAAAAGAAGAACAGCAGGTACCAGCAACATTGCACAAACACACAGGTTACCCCGACAATAGGGAACTAGGGCCCCTGCATCTCACCTGAAGGGTCTCTTTGAAACATGATGGTGGGGGAGGTCCACATCACAAGTAGGCCGTCAATGGTAAAGGTCCACTTTACACAGAACACGATTCAAAAAAGGGGTAAACACACCCAACTGGTAAACAGGAATCACTGATTTTACATGAGAATGCAAAAATTACAAATACACTCACAGGATGAGGAAAAATATGTCTGGATTAAATGGCATCTAACTTCATCTCCTTTGTCCATACCCAGGGTTGGATTGGCCCACAGGGGTACAGAGGAAACACCCCTCCCCCCCCCCCCCCCCTCCCCATGACAGTGTCAGCTGTGAAAAACCACACGTTTGAGACAAAATAGGCTGGAGTGTGCCTGAGGCCAAAAAATTTAACATAGCCAGCAGTATCTGGAAACCAGTAACTGCCTGATTTGTACGTGCCTGAGGTTCCAGGTCTGGCTCCAACAAATCGTACAGCAAATATATTTCACGAGCCGATAAGCGATCATTTTGATTTTGTATCACCTCGAACTCAGAGAGATCCTCCAGTACACCCCTAGGGGGTAATTCTTAGTTGATCGCAGCAGGATTTTTGTTAGCAGCTGGGCAAAACCATGTGCACTGCAGGGGAGGCAGATATAACATATGCAGAGAGAGTTAGATTTGGGTGGGTTATTTTGTTTCTGTGCAGGGTAAATACTGGCTGCTTTATTTTACACTGCAATTTAGATTACAGATTGAACACACCACACCCAAATCTAACTCTCTCTGCACATGTTATATCTGCCTCCCCTGCAGTGCACATGGTTTTGCCCAACTGCTAACAAAGATCCTGCTGCGATCAACTCAGAATTACCCCCCAAGTGCGATACTGGCGTGGACGTGGAAATGATGCATGCACTGACTCACCCAATGCAGACATTTGCTGACCACGATCCTGATCTTCAAGCTCATGTTCCTCCTCCACACTTGCCTGGATCATGAACATCACAATCTGGTCAGAAAAAGGCTCCATTATTGTAGTCAGTGTAAACAAATATGAAATATATGTTAAAAACACAGATTCCCCTAAAAAAACGATTCCACAAGAGAGCTGACTGTAATGGCTGCTCTTCTCCCTGAAGTCTCAAGCACAGGAGTAAAACTGTGGAATGATGGGTACATTTCTTCCCTCAGCCCAGTACAGTAAAAATATTCAGTAAAAAAAATAATAATAACAATGTGGGTCATAAATACAAAACCCAATAATATAATTACTAAAAATATAAATATATATGCTAGAAGAAATGAAAAAAATGAAAAAAAGAAAGTATAAAAAAAATTCTTATAAGCTCACGCCAGAAAAACTTGTCTGAGTGAAATTAGCAAAAATCACATTGCAAACCACTGACACTGATTCGACAATCTTCAATTGAATATGGTTTTGTGGAAAACCCGTTTTTTTTACCATTACAGAAACTCAAATGTCAAAAAGTCAAATATCGGTATGGATTCGACAATAATTTTGTCGAAAAGTGGCTCATTGAATTGTCGAAAGCGATTCAACAGTGTTTTTTTGTCGAGAATGGCCCGTTTTTTTCAACAAAATGCGGGATTCGACACCAATTGAATATTAGAGATGAGCGCCTGAAATTTTTCGGGTTTTGTGTTTTGGTTTTGGGTTCGGTTCCGCGGCCGTGTTTTGGGTTCGACCGCGTTTTGGCAAAACCTCACCGAATTTTTTTTGTCGGATTCGGGTGTGTTTTGGATTCGGGTGTTTTTTTTTCAAAAAACCCTAAAAAACAGCTTAAATCATAGAATTTGGGGGTCATTTTGATCCCATATTATTATTAACCTCAAAAACCATAATTTCCACTCATTTTCAGTCTATTCTGAATACCTCACACCTCACAATATTATTTTTAGTCCTAAAATTTGCACCGAGGTCGCTGGATGACTAAGCTAAGCGACCCTAGTGGCCGACACAAACACCTGGCCCATCTAGGAGTGGCACTGCAGTGTCACGCAGGATGGCCCTTCCAAAAAACACTCCCCAAACAGCACATGACGCAAAGAAAAAAAGAGGCGCAATGAGGTAGCTGTGTGAGTAAGATTAGCGACCCTAGTGGCCGACACAAACACCGGGCCCATCTAGGAGTGGCACTGCAGTGTCACGCAGGATGTCCCTTCCAAAAAACCCTCCCCAAACAGCACATGACGCAAAGAAAAATAAAAGAAAAAAGAGGTGCAAGATGGAATTGTCCTTGGGCCCTCCCACCCACCCTTATGTTGTATAAACAGGACATGCACACTTTAACCAACCCATCATTTCAGTGACAGGGTCTGCCACACGACTGTGACTGATATGACGGGTTGGTTTGGACCCCCACCAAAAAAGAAGCAATTAATCTCTCCTTGCACAAACTGGCTCTACAGAGGCAAGATGTCCACCTCATCATCATCCTCCGATATATCACCGTGTACATCCCCCTCCTCACAGATTATCAATTCGTCCCCACTGGAATCCACCATCTCAGCTCCCTGTGTACTTTGTGGAGGCAATTGCTGCTGGTCAATGTCTCCGCGGAGGAATTGATTATAATTCATTTTAATGAACATCATCTTCTCCACATTTTCTGGATGTAACCTCGTACGCCGATTGCTGACAAGGTGAGCGGCGGCACTAAACACTCTTTCGGAGTACACACTTGTGGGAGGGCAACTTAGGTAGAATAAAGCCAGTTTGTGCAAGGGCCTCCAAATTGCCTCTTTTTCCTGCCAGTATAAGTACGGACTGTGTGACGTGCCTACTTGGATGCGGTCACTCATATAATCCTCCACCATTCTTTCAATGTTGAGAGAATCATATGCAGTGACAGTAGACGACATGTCCGTAATCGTTGTCAGGTCCTTCAGTCCGGACCAGATGTCAGCATCAGCAGTCGCTCCAGACTGCCCTGCATCACCGCCAGCGGGTGGGCTCGGAATTCTGAGCCTTTTCCTCGCACCCCCAGTTGCGGGAGAATGTGAAGGAGGAGATGTTGACAGGTCGCGTTCCGCTTGACTTGACAATTTTGTCACCAGCAGGTCTTTGCACCCCAGCAGACTTGTGTCTGCCGGAAAGAGAGATCCAAGGTAGGTTTTAAATCTAGGATCGAGCACGGTGGCCAAAATGTAGTGCTCTGATTTCAACAGATTGACCACCCGTGAATCCTTGTTAAGCGAATTAAGGGCTGCATCCACAAGTCCCACATGCCTAGCGGAATCGCTCCCTTTTAGCTCCTTCTTCAATGCCTCCAGCTTCTTCTGCAAAAGCCTGATGAGGGGAATGACCTGACTCAGGCTGGCAGTGTCTGAACTGACTTCACGTGTGGCAAGTTCAAAGGGCATCAGAACCTTGCACAACGTTGAAATCATTCTCCACTGCACTTGAGACAGGTGCATTCCACCTCCTATATCGTGCTCAGTTGTATAGGCTTGAATGGCCTTTTGCTGCTCCTCCAACCTCTGAAGCATATAGAGGGTTGAATTCCACCTCGTTACCACTTCTTGCTTCAGATGATGGCAGGGCAGGTTCAGTAGTTTTTGGTGGTGCTCCAGTCTTCTGTACGTGGTGCCTGTACGCTGAAAGTGTCCCGCAATTCTTCTGGCCACCGACAGCATCTCTTGCACGCCCCTGTCGTTTTTTTAAAAATTCTGCACCACCAAATTCAAGGTATGTGCAAAACATGGGACGTGCTGGAATTTGCCCATATTTAATGCACACACAATATTGCTGGCGTTGTCCGATGCCACAAATCCACAGGAGAGTCCAATTGGGGTAAGCCATTCTGCGATGATCTTCCTCAGTTGCCGTAAGAGGTTTTCAGCTGTGTGCGTATTCTGGAAAGCGGTGATACAAAGCGTAGCCTGCCTAGGAAAGAGTTGGCGTTTGCGAGATGCTGCTACTGGTGCCGCCGCTGCTGTTCTTGCGGCGGGAGTCCATACATCTACCCAGTGGGCTGTCACAGTCATATAGTCCTGACCCTGCCCTGCTCCACTTGTCCACATGTCCGTGGTTAAGTGGACATTGGGTACAACTGCATTTTTTAGGACACTGGTGAGTCTTTTTCTGACGTCCGTGTACATTCTCGGTATCGCCTGCCTACAGAAGTGGAACCTAGATGGTATTTGGTAACGGGGGCACACTGCCTCAATAAATTGTCTAGTTCCCTGTGAACTAACGGCGGATACCGGACGCACGTCTAACACCAACATAGTTGTCAAGGACTCAGTTATCCGCTTTGCAACAGGATGACTGCTGTGATATTTCATCTTCCTCGCAAAGGACTGTTGGACAGTCAATTGCTTACTGGAAGTAGTACAAGTGGGCTTACGACTTCCCCTCTGGGATGACCATCGACTCCCAGCAGCAACAACAGCAGCGCCAGCAGCAGTAGGCGTTACACGCAAGGATGCATCGGAGGAATCCCAGGCAGGAGAGGACTCGTCAGAATTGCCAGTGACATGGCCTGCAGGACTATTGGCATTCCTGGGGAAGGAGGAAATTGACACTGAGGGAGTTGGTGGGGTGGTTTGCGTGAGCTTGGTTACAAGAGGAAGGGATTTACTGGTCAGTGGACTGCTTCCGCTGTCGGCCCAAGTTTTTGAACTTGTCACTGACTTATTATGAATGCACTGCAGGTGACGTATAAGGGAGGATGTTCCGAGGTGGTTAACGTCCTTACCCCTACTTATTACAGCTTGACAAAGGGAACACACGGCTTGACACCTGTTGTCCGCATTTCTGGTGAAATACTTCCACACCGAAGAGCTGATTTTTTTGGTATTTTCACCAGGCATGTCAACGGCCCTATTCCTCCCACGGACAACAGGTGTCTCCCCGGGTGCCTGACTTAAACAAACCACCTCACCATCAGAATCCTCCTGGTCAATTTCCTCCCCAGCGCCAGCAACACCCATATCCTCCTCATCCTGGTGTACTTCAACACTGACATCTTCAATCTGACTATCAGGAACTGGACTGCGGGTGCTCCTTCCAGCACTTGCAGGGGGCGTGCAAATGGTGGAAGGCGCATGCTCTTCACGTCCAGTGTTGGGAAGGTCAGGCATCGCAACCGACACAATTGGACTCTCCTTGTGGATTTGGGATTTCGAAGAACGCACAGTTCTTTGCGGTGCTACTGCTTTTGCCAGCTTGAGTCTTTTCATTTTTCTAGCGAGAGGCTGAGTGCCTCCATCCTCATGTGAAGCTGAACCACTAGCCATGAACATAGGCCAGGGCCTCAGCCGTTCCTTGCCACTCCGTGTGGTAAATGGCATATTGGCAAGTTTACGCTTCTCCTCCGACAATTTTATTTTAGGTTTTGGAGTCCTTTTTTTACTGATATTTGGTGTTTTGGATTTGACATGCTCTGTACTATGACATTGGGCATCGGCCTTGGCAGACGACGTTGCTGGCATTTCATCGTCTCGGCCATGACTAGTGGCAGCAGCTTCAGCACGAGGTGGAAGTGGATCTTGATCTTTCCCTAATTTTGGAACCTCAACATTTTTGTTCTCCATATTTTAATAGGCACAACTAAAAGGCACCTCAGGTAAACAATGGAGATGGATGGATACTAGTATACAATTATGGACGGACTGCCGAGTGCCGACACAGAGGTAGCTACAGCCGTGAACTACCGTACTGTACTGTGTCTGCTGCTAATATAGACTGGTTGATAAAGAGATGTAGTAGTATGTATGTATAAAGAAGAAAGAAAAAAAAACCACGGGTAGGTGGTATACAATTATGGACGGACTGCCGAGTGCCGACACAGAGGTAGCTACAGCCGTGAACTACCGTACTGTACTGTGTCTGCTGCTAATATAGACTGGTTGATAAAGAGATGTAGTAGTATGTATGTATAAAGAAGAAAGAAAAAAAAACCACGGGTAGGTGGTATACAATTATGGACGGACTGCCGAGTGCCGACACAGAGGTAGCTACAGCCGTGAACTACCGTACTGTACTGTGTCTGCTGCTAATATAGACTGGTTGATAAAGAGATGTAGTAGTATGTATGTATAAAGAAGAAAGAAAAAAAAACCACGGGTAGGTGGTATACAATTATGGACGGACTGCCGAGTGCCGACACAGAGGTAGCTACAGCCGTGAACTACCGTACTGTACTGTGTCTGCTGCTAATATAGACTGGTTGATAAAGAGATGTAGTAGTATGTATGTATAAAGAAGAAAGAAAAAAAAACCACGGGTAGGTGGTATACAATTATGGACGGACTGCCGAGTGCCGACACAGAGGTAGCTACAGCCGTGAACTACCGTACTGTACTGTGTCTGCTGCTAATATAGACTGGTTGATAAAGAGATGTAGTAGTATGTATGTATAAAGAAGAAAGAAAAAAAAACCACGGGTAGGTGGTATACAATTATGGACGGACTGCCGAGTGCCGACACAGAGGTAGCTACAGCCGTGAACTACCGTACTGTACTGTGTCTGCTGCTAATATAGACTGGTTGATAAAGAGATGTAGTAGTATGTATGTATAAAGAAGAAAGAAAAAAAAACCACGGGTAGGTGGTATACAATTATGGATGGACTGCCGAGTGCCGACACAGAGGTAGCTACAGCCGTGAACTACCGTACTGTGTCTGCTGCGACTGGATGATAAATAATGATATAAAAAATATATATATATCACTACTGCAGCCGGACAGGTATATATATTATATAATGACGGACCTGCTGGACACTGTCTGTCAGCAGAATGAGTTTTTTATAGAATAAAAAAAAAAACACCACACAAGTGAAGTCACACGACGAGTGTTTAACTTTTTCAGGCAATCACACAATATAGTATACTACTAACTATACTGGTGGTCAGTGTGGTCAGGTCACTGGTCAGTCACACTGGCAGTGGCACTCCTGCAGCAAAAGTGTGCACTGTTTAATTTTAATATAATATGTACTCCTGGCTCCTGCTATAACCTATAACTGGCACTGCAGTGCTCCCCAGTCTCCCCCACAATTATAAGCTGTGTGAGCTGAGCACAGTCAGATATATATACATAGATGATGCAGCACACTGGGCTGAGCAGTGCACACAGATATGGTATGTGACTGAGTCACTGTGTGTATCGTTTTTTTCAGGCAGAGAACGGATATATTAAATAAAAACTGCACTGTCTGGTGGTCACTGTGGTCAGTCACTAGTAAACTCTGCACTCTCTACACTTCTACAGTACTCCTAAGCTCCAGTAAATCAGGTCAATCTCTCTCTCTCTCTCTCTCTTCTAATCTAACTGGTGGCACTGGTCACTGGTCACACTATCAGCAGCAAGTAGTACTCCTCCTATATGCTCCCCAAAATTTGTGTCTCTCTCTAGTACTCTAGTCACTCTAAACGGAGAGGACGCCAGCCACGTCCTCTCCCTATCAATCTCAATGCACGTGTGAAAATGGCGGCGACACGCGGCTCCTTATATAGAATCCGAGTCTCGCGATAGAATCCGAGCCTCGCGAGAATCCGACAGCGTCATGATGACGTTCGGGCGCGCTCGGGTTAACCGAGCAAGGCGGGAAGATCCGAGTCGCTCGGACCCGTGAAAAAAAACATGAAGTTCGTGCGGGTTCGGATTCAGAGAAACCGAACCCGCTCATCTCTATTGAATATACCCCATAGATGGTCATGAGATTGGAGAGATACATGGAGGCTTAAGGCTTTTAATACAATTAAGGGCTGGGACTGGAGAGACACAGTGAGGATGAGGCTATACTGCGGCTACAGTAGCTAAATATGTTGATACTAGTTACCAGCCCGTCAAAATGATGGACCAACATAACAGTAATATCAGGGCCTGCGGCTATGCGTGCCCAAACAGAGCTACACTTGAATTGCTTCGTCAGGCACCATCTAGTGGCCGCCGGAGCGCAACACTTAAATTCCCACCATAGAGGTGAGGAGCAGCACTTGCCTTTTATTATGTAGAATTGTTGGTATATGGAGTGTGCTACTGTGCTACCTCCATTATGCACCATTACTTGAAGCATCTGTCCTTTACCAAGAAGGCCACCGTTATGTCTTCTCTATATGTGCGGTACACCTTGCAACTGTGTTTTAGCACCACAGTACTACAGGCATATTCCGGGTGCAGGGGCGGATTGGCCCACCAGGACACCATGACAGATTCCGATGGGCTGGTCCCATATCCCCCTCAGCCAGGCCGATTCACACTCAGGCTGGGCTGGCTCACACTGCTTCCAGTACTTGCGGTTCATTGGAATGCAATCCGGAAGTTATGCTAGCGGGCACTTCCAGGTGCTGCTAGCCGTGAAAAGTGGTGAAGCTGGGAGCCCTGGAGAAAGTTAACCAGCCCAGCAGCATCCTCTCCCTGGGTATGGGTCGTTGGGTTGACTCAACTTAGGGGTCGACTGTCATTAGGTCGACCACTGAAGGTCGACAAGGGCATGAGGATGACATGTACTAGGTCGACAGGTGAAAAGGTCGACATGAGTTTTTGGAGTTTTTTGGTGTGGTTTTCTTTGTAAAGTGTCGGGTAACCCGAATTAGTGCACCGTGTCCCCTCGCACTACCGCTTCGCTCGGCACAGGTTACTGTTCCAATTGTAGTCCACGTGGATCGTCAAGTATGGAAAAATCCAAAAAATTAATTTTTTTGGGGAAAAACTCATGTCGACCTTTTGACCTGTCGACCTAGTACATGTCGACCTAATGACCATGTTGACCTATTGACCATTTCGACCTAATGCATGTCGACCTTCAGTGGTCGACCTAATAACTGTCGACCTAAGCTGTGTCAACCCAACGACCGTATCCCGCTGGTGTCGACCTAATGCATGTCGATCTTCAGTGGTCAACCTAATGACTGTCGACCTAAGCTGTGTCGACCTAATGACCGTATCCCCTCTCCCTGGCCCTGGCCTTGGCCCAGGAGCAGCAGCATAGCGATGGTCAAAGCTGGGTTCACAACACCCGCCGCCACCCTAGCTCCTGCACTTCCACTGAACTGGCCAGAGCGGCAACTAAGCACTGAAGGGGACCTGGCAGGGAGGTTATTTCTAATTACATTATTTGCATTATCATGATGGTGTAAGGGATAGGGCGTCCCCGGTCACAGTGTATGGTTTGGGGACTGGACAGGAGCAGGATGTACCTTGGCCCTCATTCTGAGTTGATCGCTCGCTAGCTGCTTTTAGCAGCAGTGCAAACGCTAAGCCGCCACCCTCTGGCAGTGTATCTTAGCTTAGCAGAAGTGCGACCGAAAGGTTCGCTGAACTGCTTTAAAATATTTCCCTGCAGTTTCTGAGTAGCTCCAGACCTACTCCTACCTTGCGATCACTTCAGACTATTTAGTTCCTGCTTTGACGTCACAAACACGCCCTGCATTCGGCCAACCACTCCCCCGTTTCCCCAGGCACGCCTGTGTTTTTATCTGACACGCCTGCGTTTTTTAGCACAGTCCCGGAAAACGGTCAGTTACCTCCCAGAAACGCCCCATTCCTGTCAATCACTCACCGATCAGCAGAGCGACTGAAAAGCGTCGCTCGACCTTGTGTGAAACTGCATAGTTTTTTGTGAAAGTACGTCACGCGTGCACACTGCAGCCCATACGCATGCGCAGAAATGCCAATTTTTAGCCTTATCGCTGCGCTGCGAACAACGGTAGCTAGCGATCAACTCGAAGTGACCCCCCTTGTTTTCAGGATTCCAGCTGATCAGGCAGCACTCACAGCCAGCCCTGGGACAATCTCTAATGCAAAGTCCTTCAGCCCTATAGCTGACCAATGTCTGTCCATGATGATGGGCATATTTATGTAATGCGGTGGCTACGTATGTACAGAGCCGGCCTTAACCATACGTGTAGTGCGGTTCTATACATGTAATGCAGTGCTATACATGTAATGTGGGGTTATTCGTGTAATGTGGTGGTATTCCTGTAATAATGTGGTGGCTATGTATGCAATCTGGGGCAGATTGGCAACTGGGACAGATTCCGCTGCGCTGTTCCACTGTGTCTGTCTTTCACTACTTGTGTGTGCTCCCTCCCTGTACTGTGCTGTATGTAGTGTGTGCTCCCTCCCTGTACTGTGCTGTATGTAGTGTGTGCTCCCTCCCTGTACTGCGCTGTATGTAGTGTGTGCTCCCTTCCTGTACTGTGCTGTATGTAGTGTGTGCTCCCTCCCTGTACTGTGCTGTATGTAGTGTGTGCTCCCTTCCTGTACTGTGCTGTATGTAGTGTGTGCTCCCTCCCTGTACTGTGCTGTATGTAGTGTGTGCTCCCTCCCTGTACTGTGCTGTATGTAGTGTGTGCTCCCTCCCTGTACTGTGCTGTATGTAGTGTGTGCTCCCTTCCTGTAATGTGCTGTATGTAGTGTGTGCTCCCTCCTTGTACTGTGCTGTATGTAGTGTGTGCTCCCTCCCTGTACTGTGCTGTATGTAGTGTGTGCTCCCTCCCTGTACTGTGCTGTATATAGTGTGTGCTCCCTTCCTGTAATGTGCTGTATGTAGTGTGTGCTCCCTCCCTGTACTGTGCTGTATGTAGTGTGTGCTCCCTCCCTGTACTGTGCTGTATGTAGTGTGTGCTCCCTTCCTGTAATGTGCTGTATGTAGTGTGTGCTCCCTCCTTGTACTGTGCTGTATGTAGTGTGTGCTCCCTCCCTGTACTGTGCTGTATGTAGTGTGTGTTCCCTCTCTATGCTGTGCTGTATGTAGTGTGTGCTCCCACTCCCTGTACTGTACTGTACTCAGCTGTATGTAGTGTGTGTGCTCCCTCCCTGTACTGTGCTGTAGAGATGAGCGGGTTCGGTTCCTCGGAATCCGAACCCGCCCGAACTTCATGTTTTTTTACACGGGTCCGAGCGACTCGGATCTTCCCGCCTTGCTCGGTTAACCCGAGCGCGCCCGAACGTCATCATCCCGCTGTCGGATTCTCGCGAGGCTCGGATTCTATCGCGAGACTCGGATTCTATATAAGGAGCCGCGCGTCGCCGCCATTTTCACACGTGCATTGAGATTGATAGGGAGAGGACGTGGCTGGCGTCCTCTCCGTTTATAGAGAGTGAGACTAGAGTAGAGAGAGACACAGTAGTAATTTTGGGGAGCATTAGGAGGAGTACTTTAGGAGGAGTACTACTACTTGCTGAAGTGATAGATAGATAGTGTGACTGTATAATGTATATCTGACTTGTGGGGGAGACACTGACAGTGGGGAGCAGTTAGAGTCTGAGAGCAGGACTCAGGAGTACATATAACGTACAGTGCACACTTTTGCTGCCAGAGTGCCACACTGCCATTGTGACCACACTGACCACCAGTATAATATATATTGTGATTGTCTGCTTAGGAGTACTACTTGCAAGTTGCTGATAGTGTGACCAGTGACCTGACCACCAGTTTATAATAATCACCACCAGTTTAATATATATAATATATATATATAATTGTATATAATATATATATAATATTGTATACCACCTACCCGTGGTTTTTTTTCTTTTCTTTCTTCTTGATACATACTACTATAGTAGCTTACTGTAGCAGTCTGCGGTGCTGCTGAGCTGACAGTGTCCAGCAGGTCCGTCATCAGTCATTACATAATAAATATATATTATATACCTGTCCGGCTGCAGTACTAGTGTGATATTATATATATATATATATTGATTTCATCTCATTATCATCCAGTCTATATTAGCAGCAGACACAGTACGGTAGTCCACGGCTGTAGCTACCTCTGTGTCGGCAGTCGCTGGTCCATCCATAATTGTATACCACCTACCCGTGGTTTTTTTTTTTTCTTTCTTCTTGATACATACTACTATAGTAGCTTACTGTAGCAGTCTGCGGTGCTGCTGAGCTGACAGTGTCCAGCAGGTCCGTCATCAGTCATTAGTACATAATAAATATATATTATATACCTGTCCGGCTGCAGTACTAGTGTGATATTATATATATATATATATATATATATATTGATTTCATCTCATTATCATCCAGTCTATATTAGCAGCAGACACAGTACGGTAGTCCACGGCTGTAGCTACCTCTGTGTCTTTTAGTTGTGCCTATTAAAATATGGAGAACAAAAATGTTGAGGTTCCAAAATTAGGGAAAGATCAAGATCCACTTCCACCTCGTGCTGAAGCTGCTGCCACTAGTCATGGCCGAGACGATGAAATGCCAGCAACGTCGTCTGCCAAGGCCGATGCCCAATGTCATAGTACAGAGCATGTAAAATCCAAAACACCAAATATCAGTAAAAAAAGGACTCCAAAATCTAAAATAAAATTGTCGTCGGAGAAGCGTAAACTTGCCAATATGCCATTTACCACACGGAGTGGCAAGGAACGGCTGAGGCCCTGGCCTATGTTCATGGCTAGTGGTTCAGCTTCACATGAGGATGGAAGCACTCAGCCTCTCGCTAGAAAACTGAAAAGACTCAAGCTGGCAAAAGCACCGCAAAGAACTGTGCGTTCTTCCAAATCCCAAATCCACAAGGAGAGTCCAATTGTGTCGGTTGCGATGCCTGACCTTCCCAACACTGGACGTGAAGAGCATGCGCCTTCCACCATTTGCACGCCCCCTGCAAGTGCTGGAAGGAGCACCCGCAGTCCAGTTCCTGATAGTCAGATTGAAGATGTCAGTGTTGAAGTACACCAGGATGAGGAGGATATGGGTGTTGCTGGCGCTGGGGAGGAAATTGACAAGGAGGATTCTGATGGTGAGGTGGTTTGTTTAAGTCAGGCACCCGGGGAGACACCTGTTGTCCGTGGGAGGAATAGGGCCGTTGACATGCCTGGTGAAAATACCAAAAAAATCAGCTCTTCGGTGTGGAAGTATTTCAACAGAAATGCGGACAACATTTGTCAAGCCGTGTGTTGCCTTTGTCAAGCTGTAATAAGTAGGGGTAAGGACGTTAACCACCTCGGAACATCCTCCCTTATACGTCACCTGCAGCGCATTCATAATAAGTCAGTGACAAGTTCAAAAACTTTGGGCGACAGCGGAAGCAGTCCACTGACCAGTAAATCCCTTCCTCTTGTAACCAAGCTCACGCAAACCACCCCACCAACTCCCTCAGTGTCAATTTCCTCCTTCCCCAGGAATGCCAATAGTCCTGCAGGCCATGTCACTGGCAATTCTGACGAGTCCTCTCCTGCCTGGGATTCCTCCGATGCATCCTTGCGTGTAACGCCTACTGCTGCTGGCGCTGCTGTTGTTGCTGCTGGGAGTCGATGGTCATCCCAGAGGGGAAGTCGTACTCGTAAGACCACTTTTACTACTTCCACCAAGCAATTGACTGTCCAACAGTCCTTTGCGAGGAAGATGAAATATCACAGCAGTCATCCTGCTGCAAAGCGGATAACTGAGGCCTTGGCATCCTGGGTGGTGAGAAACGTGGTTCCGGTATCCATCATTACTGCAGAGCCAACTAGAGACTTGTTGGAGGTACTGTGTCCCCGGTACCAAATACCATCTAGGTTCCATTTCTCTAGGCAGGCGATACCGAAAATGTACACAGACCTCAGAAAAAGAGTCACCAGTGTCCTAAAAAATGCAGCTGTACCCAATGTCCACTTAACCACGGACATGTGGACAAGTGGAGCAGGGCAGGGTCAGGACTATATGACTGTGACAGCCCACTGGGTAGATGTATGGACTCCCGCCGCAAGAACAGCAGCGGCGGCACCAGTAGCAGCATCTCGCAAACGCCAACTCTTTCCTAGGCAGGCTACGCTTTGTATCACCGGTTTCCAGAATACGCACACAGCTGAAAACCTCTTACGGCAACTGAGGAAGATCATCGCGGAATGGCTTACCCCAATTGGACTCTCCTGTGGATTTGTGGCATCGGACAACGCCAGCAATATTGTGTGTGCATTAAATATGGGCAAATTCCAGCACGTCCCATGTTTTGCACATACCTTGAATTTGGTGGTGCAGAATTTTTAAAAAACGAGAGGGGCGTGCAAGAGATGCTGTCGGTGGCCAGAAGAATTGCGGGACACTTTCGGCGTACAGGCACCACGTACAGAAAACTGGAGCACCACCAAAAACGCCTGAACCTGCCCTGCCATCATCTGAAGCAAGAAGTGGTAACGAGGTGGAATTCAACCCTCTATATGCTTCAGAGGTTGGAGGAGCAGCAAAAGGCCATTCAAGCCTATACAATTGAGCACGATATAGGAGGTGGAATGTACCTGTCTCAAGCGCAGTGGAGAATGATTTCAACGTTGTGCAAGGTTCTGCAACCTTTTGAACTTGCCACACGTGAAGTCAGTTCAGACACTGCCAGCCTGAGTCAGGTCATTCCCCTCATCAGGCTTTTGCAGAAGAAGCTGGAGGCATTGAAGGAGGAGCTAAAAGGGAGCGATTCCGCTAGGCATGTGGGACTTGTGGATGCAGCCCTTAATTCGCTTAACAAGGATTCACGGGTGGTCAATCTGTTGAAATCAGAGCACTACATTTTGGCCACCGTGCTCGATCCTAGATTTAAAACCTACCTTGGATCTCTCTTTCCGGCAGACACAAGTCTGCTGGGGTTCAAAGACCTGCTGGTGACAAAATTGTCAAGTCAAGCGGAACGCGACCTGTCAACATCTCCTCCTTCACATTCTCCCGCAACTGGGGGTGCGAGGAAAAGGCTCAGAATTCCGAGCCCACCCGCTGGCGGTGATGCAGGGCAGTCTGGAGCGACTGCTGATGCTGACATCTGGTCCGGACTGAAGGACCTGACAACGATTACGGACATGTCGTCTACTGTCACTGCATATGATTCTCTCACCATTGAAAGAATGGTGGAGGATTATATGAGTGACCGCATCCAAGTAGGCACGTCAGACAGTCCGTACTTATACTGGCAGGAAAAAGAGGCAATTTGGAGGCCCTTGCACAAACTGGCTTTATTCTACCTAAGTTGCCCTCCCACAAGTGTGTACTCCGAAAGAGTGTTTAGTGCCGCCGCTCACCTTGTCAGCAATCGGCGTACGAGGTTACTTCCAGAAAATGTGGAGAAGATGATGTTCATTAAAATGAATTATAATCAATTCCTCCGTGGAGACATTGACCAGCAGCAATTGCCTCCACAAAGTACACAGGGAGCTGAGATGGTGGATTCCAGTGGGGACGAATTGATAATCTGTGAGGAGCGGGATGTACACGGTGATATATCGGAGGATGATGATGAGATGGACATCTTGCCTCTGTAGAGCCAGTTTGTGCAAGGAGAGATTAATTGCTTCTTTTTCGGTGGGGGTCCAAACCAACCCGTCATTTCAGTCACAGTCGTGTGGCAGACCCTGTCACTGAAATGATGGGTTGGTTAAAGTGTGCATGTCCTGTTTATACAACATAAGGGTGGGTGGGAGGGCCCAAGGACAATTCCATCTTGCACCTCTTTTTTCTTTCATTTTTATTTGCGTCATGTGCTGTTTGGGGAGTGTTTTTTGGAAGGGCCATTCTGCGTGACACTGCAGTGCCACTCCTAGATGGGCCCGGTGTTTGTGTCGGCCACTAGGGTCGCTTATCTTACTCACACAGCTACCTCATTGCGCCTCTTTTTTTCTTCTTTGCGTCATGTGCTGTTTGGGGAGTGTTTTTTGGAAGGGCCATCCTGCGTGACACTGCAGTGCCACTCCTAGATGGGCCAGGTGTTTGTGTCGGCCACTAGGGTCGCTTAGCTTACTCACACAGCTACCTCATTGCGCCTCTTTTTTACTTTGCGTCATGTGCTGTTTGGGGAGTGTTTTTTGGAAGGGCCATCCTGCGTGACACTGCAGTGCCACTCCTAGATGGGCCCGGTGTTTGTGTCGGCCACTAGGGTCGCTTATCTTACTCACACAGCTACCTCATTGCGCCTCTTTTTTTCTTTGCGTCATGTGCTGTTTGGGGAGTGTTTTTTGGAAGGGCCATCCTGCGTGACACTGCAGTGCCACTCCTAGATGGGCCCGGTGTTTGTGTCGGCCACTAGGGTCGCTTAGCTTAGTCATCCAGCGACCTCGGTGCAAATTTTAGGACTAAAAATAATATTGTGAGGTGTGAGGTATTCAGAATAGACTGAAAATGAGTGGAAATTATGGATTTTGAGGTTAATAATACTTTGGGATCAAAAGGACCCCCAAATTCTATGATTTAAGCTGTTTTTTAGTGTTTTTTGAAAAAAACACCCGAATCCAAAACACACCCGAATCCGACAAAAAAAATTCGGTGAGGTTTTGCCAAAACGCGGTCGAACCCAAAACACGGCCGCGGAACCGAACCCAAAACACAAAACCCGAAAAATTTCAAATGCACATCTCTACTGTGCTGTATGTAGTGTGTGCTCCCCCTCCCTGTACTGTGTTGTATGTAGTGTGTGCTCCCCCTCCCTGTACTGTGCTGTATGTAGTGTGTGTTCCCTCCCTATGCTGTGCTGTATGTAGTGTGTGCTCCCCATCCCTGTACTGTACTGTACTGTACTGTGCTGTATGTAGTGTGTGCTCCCTCCCTGTACTGTGCTGTATGTAGTGTGTGCTCCCCCTCCCTGTACTGTGCTGTATGTAGTGTGTGCTCCCTCCCTGTACTGTGCTGTATGTAATGTGTGCTCCCTCCCTGTACTGTGCTGTATGTAGTGTGTGCTTCCTCCCTGTACTGTGCTGTATGTAGTGTGTGCTCCCTCCCTGTACTGTGCTGTATGTAGTGTGTGCTCCCTCCCTGTACTGTGCTGTATGTAGTGTGTGCTCCCTCCCTGTACTGTGCTGTATGTAGTGTGTGCTCCCTCCCTGTACTGTGCTGTATGTAGTGTGTGCTCCCCCTCCCTGTACTGTGCTGTATGTAGTGTGTGCTCCCTCCCTGTACTGTGCTGTATGTAGTGTGTGCTCCCTCCCTGTACTGTGCTGTATGTAGTGTGTGCGTCCTCCCTGTACTGTGCTGTATGTAGTGTGTGCTCCCTCCCTGTACTGTACTGTATGTAGTGTGTGTTTCCTCCCTGTACTGTACTGTATGTAGTGTGTGCTCCCACTCCCTGTACTGTACTGTGCTGTATGTAGTGTGTGCCCCCCTCCCTGTACTGTACTGTATGTAGTGTGTGTTCCCTCCCTGTACTGTGCTGTATGTAGTGTGTGCTCCCTCCCTGTACTATGCTGTATGTAGTGTGTGCGCCCTCCCTGTACTGTGCTGTATATAGTGTGTGCTCCCTCCCTGTACTGTACTGTATGTAGTGTGTGTTCCCTCCCTGTACTGTACTGTATGTAGTGTGTGCTCCCCCTCCCTGTACTGTGCTGTATGTAGTGTGTGCTCCCCCTCCCTGTACTGTACTGTATGTAGTGTGTGCTCCCTCCCTGTACTGTGCTGTATGTAGTGTGTGCGCCCTTCCTGTACTGTGCTGTATATAGTGTGTGCTCCCTCCCTGTACTGTACTGTATGTAGTGTGTGTTCCCTCCCTGTACTGTGCTGTATGTAGTGTGTGCTCCCTCCCTGTACTGTGCTGTATGTAGTGTGTGCTCCCACTCCCTGTACTGTACTGTGCTGTATGTAGTGTGTGCCCCCTCCCTGTACTGTACTGTATATAGTGTGTGCTCCCTCCCTGTACTGTACTGTATGTAGTGTGTGTGTTCTCTCCCTGTACTGTGCTGTATGTAGTGTGTGTTCCCTCCCTGTACTGTACTGTATGTAGTGTGTGTTCCCTCCCTGTACTGTGCTGTATGTAGTGTGTGCTCCCTCCCTGTACTGTGCTGTATATAGTGTGTGCTCCCTCCCTGTACTGTACTGTATGTAGTGTGTGTTCCCTCCCTGTACTGTGCTGTATGTAGTGTGTGCTCCCTCCCTGTACTGTGCTGTATGTAGAGTGTGCTCCCACTCCCTGTACTGTACTGTGCTGTATGTAGTGTGTGCCCCCTCCCTGTATTGTGCTGTATATAGTAGAGATGTGCACTTGAAATTTTTCGGGTTTTGTGTTTTGGTTTTGGGTTCGGTTCCGCGGCCGTGTTTTGGGTTCGACCGCGTTTTGGCAAAACCTCACCGAATTTTTTTTGTCGGATTCGGGTGTGTTTTGGATTCGGGAGTTTTTTTCAAAAAACACTAAAAAACAGCTTAAATCATAGAATTTGGGGGTCATTTTGATCCCAAAGTATTATTAACCTCAAAAACCATAATTTCCACTCATTTTCAGTCTATTCTGAATACCTCACACCTCACAATATTATTTTTAGTCCTAAAATTTGCACCGAGGTCGCTGGATGACTAAGTTAAGCGACCCTAATGGCCGACACAAACACCTGGCCCATCTAGGAGTGGCACTGCAGTGTCACGCAGGATGGCCCTTCCAAAAAACACTCCCCAAACAGCACATGACGCAAAGAAGAAAAAAAGAGGCGCAATGAGGTAGCTGTGTGAGTAAGATAAGCGACCCTAGTGGCCGACACAAACACCTGGCCCATCTAGGAGTGGCACTGCAGTGTCACGCAGAATGGCCCTTCCAAAAAACACTCCCCAAACAGCACATGACGCAAAGAAGAAAAAAAGAGGCGCAATGAGGTAGCTGTGTGAGTAAGATAAGCGACCCTAGTGGCCGACACAAACACCTGGCCCATCTAGGAGTGGCACTGCAGTGTCACGCAGGATGGCCCTTCCAAAAAACACTCCCCAAACAGCACATGACGCAAAGAAGAAAAAAAGAGGCGCAATGAGGTAGCTGTGTGAGTAAGCTAAGCGACCCTAGTGGCCGACACAAACACCTGGCCCATCTAGGAGTGGCACTGCAGTGTCACGCAGGATGGCCCTTCCAAAAAACACTCCCCAAACAGCACATGACGCAAAGAAGAAAAAAAGAGGCGCAATGAGGTAGCTGTGTGAGTAAGCTAAGCGACCCTAGTGGCCGACACAAACACCTGGCCCATCTAGGAGTGGCACTGCAGTGTCACGCAGGATGGCCCTTCCAAAAAACACTCCCCAAACAGCACATGACGCAAAGAAGAAAAAAAGAGGCGCAATGAGGTAGCTGTGTGAGTAAGATAAGCGACCCTAGTGGCCGACACAAACACCTGGCCCATCTAGGAGTGGCACTGCAGTGTCACGCAGGATGGCCCTTCCAAAAAACACTCCCCAAACAGCACATGACGCAAAGAAGAAAAAAAGAGGCGCAATGAGGTAGCTGTGTGAGTAAGATAAGCGACCCTAGTGGCCGACACAAACACCTGGCCCATCTAGGAGTGTCACTGCAGTGTCACGCAGGATGGCCCTTCCAAAAAACACTCCCCAAACAGCACATGACGCAAATAAAAATTAAAGAAAAAAGAGGTGCAAGATGGAATTGTCCTTGGGCCCTCCCACCCACCCTTATGTTGTATAAACAGGACATGCACACTTTAACCAACCCATCATTTCAGTGACAGGGTCTGCCACACGACTGTGACTGAAATGACGGGTTGGTTTGGACCCCCACCGAAAAAGAAGCAATTAATCTCTCCTTGCACAAACTGGCTCTACAGAGGCAAGATGTCCACCTCATCATCATCCTCCGATATATCACCGTGTACATCCCGCTCCTCACAGATTATCAATTCGTCCCCACTGGAATCCACCATCTCAGCTCCCTGTGTACTTTGTGGAGGCAATTGCTGCTGGTCAATGTCTCCACGGAGGAATTGATTATAATTCATTTTAATGAACATCATCTTCTCCACATTTTCTGGAAGTAACCTCGTACGCCGATTGCTGACAAGGTGAGCGGCGGCACTAAACACTCTTTCGGAGTACACACTTGTGGGAGGGCAACTTAGGTAGAATAAAGCCAGTTTGTGCAAGGGCCTCCAAATTGCCTCTTTTTCCTGCCAGTATAAGTACGGACTGTCTGACGTGCCTACTTGGATGCGGTCACTCATATAATCCTCCACCATTCTTTCAATGGTGACAGAATCATATGCAGTAACAGTAGACGACATGTCCGTAATCGTTGTCAGGTCCTTCAGCCCGGACCAGATGTCAGCATCAGCAGTCGCTCCAGACTGCCCTGCATCACCGCCAGCGGGTGGGCTCGGAATTCTGAGCCTTTTCCTCGCACCCCCAGTTGCGGGAGAATGTGAAGGAGGAGATGTTGACAGGTCGCGTTCCGCTTGACTTGACAATTTTGTCACCAGCAGGTCTTTGAACCCCAGCAGACTTGTGTCTGCCGGAAAGAGAGATCCAAGGTAGGTTTTAAATCTAGGATCGAGCACGGTGGCCAAAATGTAGTGCTCTGATTTCAACAGATTGACCACCCGTGAATCCTTGTTAAGCAAATTAAGGGCTCCATCCACAAGTCCCACATGCCTAGCGGAATCGCTCCCTTTTAGCTCCTCCTTCAATGCCTCCAGCTTCTTCTGCAAAAGCCTGATGAGGGGAATGACCTGACTCAGGCTGGCAGTGTCTGAACTGACTTCACGTGTGGCAAGTTCAAAAGGTTGCAGAACCTTGCACAACGTTGAAATCATTCTCCACTGCGCTTGAGACAGGTACATTCCACCTCCTATATCGTGCTCAATTGTATAGGCTTGAATGGCCTTTTGCTGCTCCTCCAACCTCTGAAGCATATAGAGGGTTGAATTCCACCTCGTTACCACTTCTTGCTTCAGATGATGGCAGGGCAGGTTCAGGCGTTTTTGGTGGTGCTCCAGTCTTCTGTACGTGGTGCCTGTACGCCGAAAGTGTCCCGCAATTCTTCTGGCCACCGACAGCATCTCTTGCACGCCCCTGTCGTTTTTTTAAAAATTCTGCACCACCAAATTCAAGGTATGTGCAAAACATGGGACGTGCTGGAATTTGACCATATTTAATGCACACACAATATTGCTGGCGTTGTCCGATGCCACAAATCCACAGGAGAGTCCAATTGGGGTAAGCCATTCCGCGATGATCTTCCTCAGTTGCCGTAAGAGGTTTTCAGCTGTGTGCGTATTCTGGAAAGCGGTGATACAAAGCGTAGCCTGCCTAGGAAAGAGTTGGCGTTTGCGAGATGCTGCTACTGGTGCCGCCGCTGCTGTTCTTGCGGCGGGAGTCCATACATCTACCCAGTGGGCTGTCACAGTCATATAGTCCTGACCCTGCCCTGCTCCACTTGTCCACATGTCCGTGGTTAAGTGGACATTGGGTACAACTGCATTTTTTAGGACACTGGTGAGTCTTTTTCTGACGTCCGTGTACATTCTCGGTATCGCCTGCCTAGAGAAGTGGAACCTAGATGGTATTTGGTAACGGGGGCACACTACCTCAAGAAATTTTCTAGTTCCCTGTGAACTAACGGCGGATACCGGACGCACGTCTAACACCAACATAGTTGTCAAGGCCTCAGTTATCCGCTTTGCAACAGGATGACTGCTGTGATATTTCATCTTCCTCGCAAAGGACTGTTGGACAGTCAATTGCTTGGTGGAAGTAGTAAAAGTGGGCTTACGACTTCCCCTCTGGGATGACCATCGACTCCCAGCAGCAACAACAGCAGCGCCAGCAGCAGTAGGCGTTACACGCAAGGATGCATCGGAGGAATCCCAGGCAGGAGAGGACTCGTCAGAATTGCCAGTGACATGGCCTGCAGGACTATTGGCATTCCTGGGGAAGGAGGAAATTGACACTGAGGGAGTTGGTGGGGTGGTTTGCGTGAGCTTGGTTACAAGAGGAAGGGATTTACTGGTCAGTGGACTGCTTCCGCTGTCGCCCAAAGTTTTTGAACTTGTCACTGACTTATTATGAATGCGCTGCAGGTGACGTATAAGGGAGGATGTTCCGAGGTGGTTAACGTCCTTACCCCTACTTATTACAGCTTGACAAAGGCAACACACGGCTTGACAAATGTTGTCCGCATTTCTGTTGAAATACTTCCACACCGAAGAGCTGATTTTTTTGGTATTTTCACCAGGCATGTCAACGGCCCTATTCCTCCCACGGACAACAGGTGTCTCCCCGGGTGCCTGACTTAAACAAACCACCTCACCATCAGAATCCTCCTTGTCAATTTCCTCCCCAGCGCCAGCACCACCCATATCCTCCTCATCCTGGTGTACTTCAACACTGACATCTTCAATCTGACTATCAGGAACTGGACTGCGGGTGCTCCTTCCAGCACTTGCAGGGGGCGTGCAAATGGTGGAAGGCGCATGCTCTTCACGTCCAGTGTTGGGAAGGTCAGGCATCGCAACCGACACAATTGGACTCTCCTTGTGGATTTGGGATTTGGAAGAACGCACAGTTCTTTGCAGTGCTTTTGCCAGCTTGAGTCTTTTCATTTTTCTAGCGAGAGGCTGAGTGCTTCCATCCTCATGTGAAGCTGAACCACTAGCCATGAACATAGGCCAGGGCCTCAGCCGTTCCTTGCCACTCCGTGTGGTAAATGGCATATTGGCAAGTTTACGCTTCTCCTCCGACAATTTTATTTTAGATTTTGGAGTCCTTTTTTTACTGATATTTGGTGTTTTGGATTTTACATGCTCTGTACTATGACATTGGGCATCGGCCTTGGCAGACGACGTTGCTGGCATTTCATCGTCTCGGCCATGACTAGTGGCAGCAGCTTCAGCACGAGGTGGAAGTGGATCTTGATCTTTCCCTAATTTTGGAACCTCAACATTTTTGTTCTCCATATTTTAATAGGCACAACTAAAAGGCACCTCAGGTAAACAATGGAGATGGATGGATACTAGTATACTTATGGATGGACCAGCGACTGCCGACACAGAGGTAGCTACAGCCATGGACTACCGTACTGTGTCTGCTGCTAATATAGACTGGATGAAAATGAGATGAAATTAATATATATATATATATATATATATAATATCACTAGTACTGCAGCCGGACAGGTATATATATTTATTATGTAATGACTGATGACGGACCTGCTGGACACTGTCAGCTCAGCAGCACCGCAGACTGCTACAGTAAGCTACTATAGTAGTATGTATCAAGAAGAAAGAGAAAAAAAAACCACGGGTAGGTGGTATACAATTATGGTTGGACCAGCGACTGCCGACACAGAGGTAGCTACAGCCGTGGACTACCGTACTGTGTCTGCTGCTATTATAGACTGGATGATAATGAGATGAAATTAATATATATATATATATATATATAATATCACTAGTACTGCAGCCGGACAGGTATATATATTTATTATGTAATGACTGATGACGGACCTGCTGGACACTGTCAGCTCAGCAGCACCGCAGACTGCTACAGTAAGCTACTATAGTAGTATGTATCAAGAAGAAAGAGAAAAAAAAAAACACGGGTAGGTGGTATACAATTATGGATGGACCAGCGACTGCCGACACAGAGGTAGCTACAGCCGTGGACTACCGTACTGTGTCTGCTGCTAATATAGACTGGATGATAATGAGATGAAATTAATATATATATATATATAATATCACTAGTACTGCAGCCGGACAGGTATATATATTTATTATGTAATGACTGATGACGGACCTGCTGGACACTGTCAGCTCAGCAGCACCGCAGACTGCTACAGTAAGCTACTATAGTAGTATGTATCAAGAAGAAAGAGAAAAAAAAACCACGGGTAGGTGGTATACAATTATGGATGGACCAGCGACTGCCGACACAGAGGTAGCTACAGCCGTGGACTACCGTACTGTGTCTGCTGCTAATATAGACTGGATGATAATGAGATGAAATTAATATATATATATATATATATAATATCACTAGTACTGCAGCCGGACAGGTATATATATTTATTATGTAATGACTGATGACGGACCTGCTGGACACTGTCAGCTCAGCAGCACCGCAGACTGCTACAGTAAGCTACTATAGTAGTATGTATCAAGAAGAAAGAGAAAAAAAAAAACCACGGGTAGGTGGTATACAATTATGGATGGACCAGCGACTGCCGACACAGAGGTAGCTACAGCCGTGGACTACCATACTGTGTCTGCTGCTAATATAGACTGGATGATAATGAGATGAAATTAATATATATATATAATATCACTAGTACTGCAGCCGGACAGGTATATATAATTATTATGTAATGACTGATGACGGACCTGCTGGACACTGTCAGCTCAGCAGCACCGCAGACTGCTACAGTAAGCTACTATAGTAGTATGTATCAAGAAGAAAGAGAAAAAAAAAACCACGGGTAGGTGGTATACAATTATGGATGGACCAGCGACTGCCGACACAGAGGTAGCTACAGCCGTGGACTACCGTACTGTGTCTGCTGCTAATATAGACTGGATGATAATGAGATGAAATTAATATATATATATATATATAATATCACTAGTACTGCAGCCGGACAGGTATATATATTTATTATGTAATGACTGATGACGGACCTGCTGGACACTGTCAGCTCAGCAGCACCGCAGACTGCTACAGTAAGCTACTATAGTAGTATGTATCAAGAAGAAAGAGAAAAAAAAAACCACGGGTAGGTGGTATACAATTATGGATGGACCAGCGACTGCCGACACAGAGGTAGCTACAGCCGTGGACTACCGTACTGTGTCTGCTGCTAATATAGACTGGATGATATTGAGAGGAAATTAATATATATATATATATAATATCACTAGTACTGCAGCCGGACAGGTATATATATTTATTATGTAATGACTGATGACGGACCTGCTGGACACTGTCAGCTCAGCAGCACCGCAGACTGCTACAGTAAGCTACTATAGTAGTATGTATCAAGAAGAAAGAGAAAAAAAAAACCACGGGTAGGTGGTATACAATTATGGATGGACCAGCGACTGCCGACACAGAGGTAGCTACAGCCGTGGACTACCATACTGTGTCTGCTGCTAATATAGACTGGATGATAATGAGATTAAATTAATATATATATATATATATAATATCACTAGTACTGCAGCCGGACAGGTATATATATTTATTATGTAATGACTGATGACGGACCTGCTGGACACTGTCAGCTCAGCAGCACCGCAGACTGCTACAGTAAGCTACTATAGTAGTATGTATCAAGAAGAAAGAGAAAAAAAAAAACCACGGGTAGGTGGTATACAATTATGGATGGACCAGCGACTGCCGACACAGAGGTAGCTACAGCCGTGGACTACCGTACTGTGTCTGCTGCTAATATAGACTGGATGATAATGAGATGAAATTAATATATATATATATATATATATATATAATATCACTAGTACTGCAGCCGGACAGGTATATATATTTATTATGTAATGACTGATGACGGACCTGCTGGACACTGTCAGCTCAGCAGCACCGCAGACTGCTACAGTAAGCTACTATAGTAGTATGTATCAAGAAGAAAGAAAAGAAAAAAAAACACGGGTAGGTGGTATACATATACAATTATATATATATTATATACAATTATATATATATATATATATATATATATATTAAACTGGTGGTGATTAATTAAACTGGTGGTCAGGTCACTGGTCACACTATCAGCAACTTGCAAGTAGTACTCCTAAGCAGACAATCACAATATATACTGGTGGTCAGTGTGGTCACAATGGCAGTGTGGCACTCTGGCAGCAGAGTGCCAGCAAAAGTGTGCACTGTACGTTAAAATATGTACTCCTGCTCTCAGACTCTAACTGCTCCCCACTGTCTCCCCCACAAGTCAGATATACAGTCACACTATCACTTCAGCAAGTAGTAGTACTCCTCCTAATGCTCCCCAAAATTACTAAAGTAAATAATACTGTGTCTCTCTCTACTCTAGTAGTCTCACTCCCTATAAATGGAGAGGACGCCAGCCACGTCCTCTCCCTATCAATCTCAATGCACGTGTGAAAATGGCGGCGACGCGCGGCTCCTTATATAGAATCCGAGTCTCGCGATAGAATCCGAGCCTCGCGAGAATCCGACAGCGGGATGATGACGTTCGGGCGCGCTCGGGTTAACCGAGCAAGGCGGGAAGATCCGAGTCGCTCGGACCCGTGTAAAAAAAACTGAAGTTCGGGCGGGTTCGGTTTCCGAAGTGTGTGCTCCCTCCCTGTACTGTACTGTATGTAGTGTGTGCTCCCTCCCTGTACTGTGCTGTATGTAGTGTGTGCTCCCTCCCTGTACTGTGCTGTATGTAGTGTGTGCTCCCTCCTTGTACTGTGCTGTATGTAGTGTGTGCTCCCTCCCTGTACTGTGCTGTATGTAGTGTGTGCTCCCCCTCCCTGTACTGTGCTGTATGTAGTGTGTGCTCCCTCCCTGTACTGTGCTGTATGTAGTGTGTGCTCCCTCCCTGTACTGTGCTGTATGTAGTGTGTGCGCCCTCCCTGTACTGTGCTGTATGTAGTGTGTGCTCCCTCCCTGTACTGTACTGTATGTAGTGTGTGTTTCCTCCCTGTACTGTACTGTATGTAGTGTGTGCTCCCACTCCCTGTACTGTGCTGTATGTAGTGTGTGCTCCCTCACTGTACTGTGCTGTATGTAGTGTGTGCTCCCTCCCTGTACTGTGCTGTATGTAGTGTGTGCTCCATCCCTGTACTCTGCTGTATGTAGTGTGTGCCCCCCTCCCTGTACTGTACTGTATGTAGTGTGTGTTCCCTCCCTGTACTGTGCTGTATGTAGTGTGTGCTCCCTCCCTGTACTATGCTGTATGTAGTGTGTGCGCCCTCCCTGTACTGTGCTGTATATAGTGTGTGCTCCCTCCCTGTACTGTACTGTATGTAGTGTGTGTTCCCTCCCTGTACTGTACTGTACTGTATGTAGTGTGTGCTCCCCCTCCCTGTACTGTGCTGTATGTAGTGTGTGCTCCCCCTCCCTGTACTGTACTGTATGTAGTGTGTGCTCCCTCCCTGTACTGTGCTGTATGTAGTGTGTGCGCCCTCCCTGTACTGTGCTGTATATAGTATGCGCTCCCTCCCTGTACTGTACTGTATGTAGTGTGTGTTCCCTCCCTGTACTGTGCTGTATGTAGTGTGTGCTCCCTCCCTGTACTGTGCTGTATGTAGTGTGTGCTCCCACTCCCTGTACTGTACTGTGCTGTATGTAGTGTGTGCCCCCTCCCTGTACTGTACTGTATATAGTGTGTGCTCCCTCCCTGTACTGTACTGTATGTAGTGTGTGTTCCCTCCCTGTACTGTGCTGTATGTAGTGTGTGTTCCCTCCCTGTACTGTAATGTATGTAGTGTGTGTTCCCTCCCTGTACTGTGCTGTATGTAGTGTGTGCTCCCTCCCTGTACTGTGCTGTATATAGTGTGTGCTCCCTCCCTGTACTGTACTGTATGTAGTGTGTGTTCCCTCCCTGTACTGTGCTGTATGTAGTGTGTGCTCCCTCCCTGTACTGTGCTGTATGTAGTGTGTGCTCCCACTCCCTGTACTGTACTGTGCTGTATGTAGTGTGTGCTCCCTCCCTGTACTGTGCTGTATGTAGTGTGTGCTCCCTCCCTGTACTGTGCTGTATATAGTGTGTGCTCCCTCCCTGTACTGTACTGTATGTAGTGTGTGTTCCCTCCCTGTACTGTACTGTATGTAGTGTGTGTTCCCTCCCTGTACTGTGCTGTATGTAGTGTGTGCCCCCTCCCTGTACTGTGCTGTGTATAGTGTGTGCTCCCTCCCTGTACTGTACTGTATGTAGTGTGTGTTCCCTCCCTGTACTGTGCTGTATGTAGTGTGTGTTCCCTCCCTGTACTGTGCTGTATGTAGTGTGTGCTCCCCCTCCCTGTACTGTACTGTATGTAGTGTGTGCTCCCTCCCTGTACTGTGCTGTATGTAGTGTGTGCGCCCTCCCTGTACTGTGCTGTATATAGTGTGTGCTCCCTCCCTGTACTGTACTGTATGTAGTGTGTGTTCCCTCCCTGTACTGTGCTGTATGTAGTGTGTGCTCCCTCCCTGTACTGTGCTGTATATAGTGTGTGCTCCCACTCCCTGTACTGTACTGTGCTGTATGTAGTGTGTGCTCCCTCCCTGTACTGTACTGTATGTAGTGTGTGCTCCCTCCCTGTACTGTGCTGTATGTAGTGTGCGCCCCCTCCCTGTACTGTACTGTATGTAGTGTGTGTTCCCTCCCTGTACTGTGCTGTATGTAGTGTGTGCTCCCACTCCCTGTACTGTGCTGTATGTAGTGTGTGCTCCCTCACTGTACTATGCTATATGTAGTGTGTGCTCCCACTCCCTGTACTGTGCTGTATGTAGTGTGTGCTCCCTCCCTGTACTGTGCTGTATGTAGTGTGTGCTCCCACTCCCTGTACTGTGCTGTATGTAGTGTGTGCTCCCACTCCCTGTACTGTGCTGTATGTAGTGTGTGCTCCCTCCCTGTACTGTGCTGTATGTAGTGTGTGCTACCTCCATGTACTGTGCTCTGTGCTGTATGTAATGTGTGCTCCCCCTTCCTGTACTTTGAAACATATAAGGTTAAAATAAGGGGTTTGTAGAATGAAAATCGATAAAATCAGAAGTAGAGTAAAGGCATGACAGCAGTGTCAGTAGACACTGAAAGTGGGCATATCAGTCCTTGTATATTCAGATGTACAGTACATCAGGGAAGGGCATTGTAGCAGCATATGCATAAAGTCGCAGGTAAACATTAGCATAGCGTAAAGCAGTGGTAGCCAACCCTGGTCCTCGAGAGCTACCAACAGTTCACATTTTCCAGCTCACCTGGCAGGTGCACATGTGCAGTTATTACTAACTGTCACATTTTAAAAGAGGAGACCTGAAAAACGTGCACTGTTGGTAGCTCTCGAGGACGAGGGTTGGCTACCCCTGGCGTAAAGCAAAGGAGTCCCCAACTGTGTCTATCTCAGAATCAGGACCTTTGAGGAGTGGCCCCGCCCTCTTGACAGACCCTTCCCCCTCAACAGACTCTGTCCCCATTAGGGCTGCTTCCATAAATTTCCCAGGCTGGTGTCCGATCCCAATCCGCCCCTGTCCGGGTGACCCATTTTTTTGATCCCAGGATTTGGTATTCAAAAAGTCTCAATCCCGGGATTCCTGGGATTCTTGGGATCGAGGTGACAAAAGAAAACATTACTATTTTGCCTATTTTTCCAAAGGAAAAAATATAAAAATTTTCATCACTCCCACAGGAATAAAATAAAAACTTTCTTGGCACCTTAGCCCTACACCAAAGAATTATCCTGAGTCTTACCTCCTTGGCTGACACTCTGTCACTCATTCGGCTAATCCCAGGATACAGAGGATCCCAATATCAGGATTGGCTACACACTATTTACTGCTGCACATCTCCACTACCTGTCTGTACAACTGTGAGTACGTTTGTACAAATCCTGTGCACTGCAATACCCTAAACTCCTGGTTAAGTTTATACGGCTTGTGTGTCTCCAACACTTCTTTTTCGCTGGTGTGTACAATTTATCAACTGTGTACATCGCAAAATAGTACACACATATCAACAGATATGTACTATTGGTGTACAACCTAGGTGATTTGCAATAGGCACCAGCGGGATACGGTCGTTGGGTTGACACAGCTTAGGTCGACAGTTATTAGGTCGACCACTGAAGGTCGACATGCATTAGGTCGACATGGTCAATAGGTCGACATGGTCATTAGGTCGACATGTACTAGGTCGACAGGTCAAAAGGTCGACATGAGTTTTTCACATTTTTTAAAAAATTTTTGGATTTTTTCATACTTGATGATCCACGTGGACTACAATTGGGAACGGTATCCTGCCCGAACCATGGTGAGCGAAGCGAGCCATGTGAGGGGACACAGTGCACCGTCACTTTACGAAGAAAACGACACCAAAAAAAGTCCAAAAACCCATGTCAACCTTTTTACCTGTCGACCTATTGTCCCTGACGACCTAATGCATGTCGACCTTCCATGGTCGACCTAATGACCCATACCCGCACCAGCAGAGCCTGCCCTATGTATAGGTAAACTAGGCAAATGCCTAGGGCATCTGCAATGCCTAGGAGCACATGCAGTTTCTTTCATATGAAAAGCTATGTTACAGTGTATTCCTGGAAATCACTGTAACGTAGCACAGTCGCACACAGAATATAGGCATACCACATTTCATTTTAATCAGCAGAAGTTGCTTGTGCATCCTAGTCTCATAGCAATGCAAATAAGATGAATTTCTGTCAAAAAAGGTGTCCAACTTTAGCAGAGCTGGCCGGGAGATGCCAGGTGACTCGCGCCAGGCATCTCCTGCTGCATGGCGTATTGAGGCAAGATGTATGAGGACACATCTGTATCCAAGCAGAGGCAGAGGTCACAGTGTTAGCAGCCATGTGAGTGCTCTGTACAGGTGGGTTGGTTGTGCAATAGTGTCGGCATATGTGTAAGTAAGGGGAATTGTGTGTGTCATGTGTATAAATGCATTAATAATGTGCAGTATATGTGTAAGGGGCACTATATGTGTCATTATGTGTATAAGGGCATTAATAATGTGCGGCATAAGTGTTAGGTACATTACTTGTATAAGGGCATTATTAAAGGTTGGCATAATGTGTAAGGCGCATTATGTTTATAAGGACAATAATGTGTGTTATACAATATGTGTAAGGGGCATTACTGTGTGGTATTATGTGTATAAAGGCATTACTGATGTGTGGCATTATGTGTATAAGGTGCTCTATTGTGTGGTGTACCGTATAGAAAGGGCACTACTGTGTGGACTAATGTGAATAAAGAGCAATGTGGTGTGGTGTAATGTGAATAAGGAGCAATTCAGTGTGATGTACTGTAATGTGAATAGGGGCACTACTATGAGAAGTAATGTATATAAAGTAAAGTGTTACTACTGTGTGATGTAACGTGAATAAAGGACACTATCACATGATATAATGTGAATAAAGTTGCACTACTGTGTGGTGTAATTTGAATTGGGGGTACTATAGTGTGTCCATGTCCCTAACCAGCAAGAACACATCCTTTTTTGGGCTGTGCACTAAATGTGCGCACTGTTCCTACTTAAAATATAGGGGGTAGGAGCACCAAAATAAGGACTGCTATGGGTGAGGGGTGATGGTGCCGGGAAAGGGGTGCAGGGTCAGAGGCCGAACTAGCAGTAGTGCTAGAGGGCACCAGCCAAAATCTTGCCTAGGGCCTCATATTGGTTAGGGCCGGCTGTTATGATTCCAGCACTCTGGTCTGAGGAGATCTTATTGCAAGGACCGGAGCACTGGAACGTAATGCTGGGGAAGGGTGCGGGAATGGAAAATAGCCCCTGCGCCCTAACTCCGTTGTCTCGCCCATGCTGTCAGAAATCCCCTGCGAGACTATGGTTGCTTGAGCCCATGGCAGCCGCGTTTGAAGGGCGGATTATGTCTGCCCAACTCCGATGCCCCCTCAGGTCTTAATGGGGGACAAAGGGAAATCCGAGACAGGGTGATAACAAGGGGCCCTCTGACTAAACAACCAGGCCAGGGGCTACAAGCTAACTGGAAACTAGAATATGTGCGGAAAAACCGCCAGGGAAAAGGACAACCAAAATATCCACTTGTCCACTCTTCTACCCGGCACCGCCGAGTTCCGGGGAGGACTTGTGGAAGCGGAACCCTCCGCAAATGCTCCGAAACAGAATATAAAGATAAAACGGCTGAGCCGCAACACACGGCAGAGCCGCAACTCACGAACACCACTCGATATTCTCTGGTGATCGATGAGGACTACAGGGGACCAAACGACTTCTTGAGATGAGATGACAACTCCAAGATACAGGACTTCTGAGGACAGGAATGACCGGACACAGCAGGACTGGAACAGACGTTCAGCAAACCAAAACAGCATGCAGGAAGCTATTACCGGCATCTGTGTGAAGCACTGAGAAGCATTTAACAAAGAGTCCTCCAATCAGATGCCCCCAGTCTAATTGCCCCAAATGCTGTGCAGCTGTCCTGCTGCACGCCCACAAGACCAGCGTGTATGTTGAAATCATAGGTGTGCGCAGGGCGGGTGCCTGGTGCGCACAGGCACCCCCTAATGTCTGGCACCCCGGTCTCACATGCCTAATGCAGCGATCGCCAAGCAGGCTGATTACTGTCCCCTCTGCGCTGCACCCTGTCAGGACTGCATTACTGACCGGACGCCTGGGTTAATCTTGGGTGCCACTGACACCGGCTTTCAAATTCCTGGCTCCACCTCCATGTACAAAAACAGTGTGATGTGACGTGATTACGTCATGCTGCTCGCATGCCCACCCGTCACACCCGCCACATACACACCTCTCTCCTTCTATGCTATGCCATTACCAGCCACTGATGAGGAACAGCATGCAACCAGCGTTTTTCTTAGGAAGACAAATTCAATACTGGCAGGCGGCCGGCAGCAGCATTGACACGTCACTCGTTTTTCCAGCAGCAGCAGTACTAGTCTGCGACTGTCAGTGTCAGTTTAGTTTAGTTACTGACTTGTAAGTAAGCTGCTGCAGCTTGTAGGGGAAAGAGAGGGGGAGCCAGACCAGGCTGAGGAGGAGCAGTGTAATTGCAGTTAGTGCCATCAGGGCTGTTTGTTTGGTGCACACCACAAAATATGACAATGTATCTGCTTTATTAGTATTGGTACAAAGGTGGATATTTTATATGCGTTGACCAGCAGGTGCTAGAAACGCCCAAAAGGCGGTGCTAGACACACCCACTCCAACGGTGCACCCTCTAATAAAATGTGCTGCGCACGCCAGTGGTTGAAATCTGACCCTGCAACGGGGAACGCGGTCCGTCCATGGCGTCCCCGTTGCCAGGGTCCAGGCGGCTCAGCCGCTCGGCGTCCCTGTGTTGCTAGGGAGCCGGCGGCTACGTACGCACGGCGTCCCTTGTTGCTAGGCGCCGGGCCGCGAGGACATCGTGGACCCCGGCGCCTAACAGTACCCCCCCCCCTTGAGGAGGGGTCAAGGAACCCCTAAAGCCAGGTTTCTGAGGAAATTCTCGAAAAAATGCCCTCTTGAGCCTAGGGGCATGAAGATCCTTATCCAGGACCCAAGACCTTTCCTCCGGACCATAGCCTTTCCAGTGCACTAAAAAATAAAGCCGACCTCGGGACAATTTAGAGTCAAGAACTTTCTCTACCAAGAATTCCTGTTGTCCCTGTACATCCACTGGAGATCTACCCTGAGAGATCCTCCGAGGAAATTTACTGGAAGAAACGTATTGTTTCAACAGGGAACAATGAAAAGTATTTCCAATCTTAAGGGATCTTGGTAAACGTAGCCGAAAGGCAACTGGGTTGACCTTCTTAATAATAAGAAACGGTCCAATAAATTTGGGTCCCAACCTAGCCGAGGATTGTCGAAGCCTGATGTTGCGAGTTGACAACCACACCTTATCTCCCACTTTAAAAGTGCAAGGACGTCGGAGCCTGTCAGAAAATTTCTTCTCTCGGAAGGCCGCTTTTCTGAGAGCAAGGTGCACTTTTTTCCAAATTGCTCTGAGATGGGAGGTTAAGGTTAGCGAGGAGACTGGAGAATGATGAAAAAAAGAATTGGCTCTGGGGTGAAAACCAAAAACTGAAAAGAATGGAGACTCTTTAGTGGAGGAATGACAAGAATTATTGTAAGCAAATTCAGCCAAAGGGAGAAACTCGGACCAATCATTCTGGAGTTTGGCTGAATACAAGCGCAAATATTGTTTTAATGACTGGTTGACTCGTTCGGTTTGCCCGTTGGATTGTGGGTGGTAACCGGATGTTAACGACAGTTTCATCTTTAATGAGGCACAAAAACATTTCCAGAATTGTGCGATGAATTGTGGACCCCGATCAGAAACAATATCAGTGGGCAACCCATGAAGCCTGAACACATGGCGGAGGAACAAAACTGCCAACCCTTGAGCAGAAGGCAATCGAGGAAGAGCAATAAAATGAGCCATTTTACTAAAACGGTCCACTACCACCCATATGACTCGGAATCCGGCTGAAAGGGGAAGGTCAACCACAAAATCCATGGAAATATGAGACCATGGCCTGAGAGGAACAGTTAAGGGCATAAGTTGCCCGATAGGCAAGGAACGGGGAACCTTATGCTGTGCACAAACCTGACATGAATAAACAAATTCCTTAATGTCTTTAGAAAGACTAGGCCACCATACTGAGCGAGAGACTAACTCCAATGTCTTAGTGACTCCCGGATGCCCTGAAACTTTGTTGTCATGAAATTCAGTTAAAACAGTGGCTCTCAAAAATTCAGGGACGTAAAGACGACCAGCAGGAATAAATCTAGGAGCTTGGTGTTGAAGCTGGTTTAACTGGGTAAATAAATCCTGTGTGAGGCCTGCCCGGATGACCGAAGATGGAAGTATGGGGGTAACAACAGGATTGCTATTGTGAACCGGAAGAAAGCTACGTGACAGGGCATCAGCTTTAGTATTCTTGGAACAGGCCTGAAAGTGATTATAAATTTGAAACGAGTAAAAAATAATGCCCAACGTGCTTGCCGGGCATTAAGCCGTTTAGCTGATTCAATGTATTGCAGGTTCTTATGATCAGTCAAAACCGAAATAGTATGTTTTGCTCCCTCCAGCCAATGCCTCCACTCCTCGAAAGCCCACTTTACCGCCAGTAACTCCCGATTACCAACGTCATAGTTGGATTCAGCGGAGGAGAATTTCCTGGACATAAAGGCACAAGGATGTAACTCCAGAGACTCCGGATCCTTTTGAGAAAGGACAGCCCCCACTCCAACCTCTGAGGCATCAACCTCCACAACAAAGGGCAATTCCGGATTAGGATGTCTGAGGACTGGAGCCGAGACAGAGGCTTGTTTCAAGGCCCGGAAAGACAACTCAGCTTCATGCGACCAGTTGGTAGGATCCGCTCCTTTCTTTGTCAGAGCCACTATGGGAGCAACCAGGTCAGAAAAAGAATGGATGAACCTCCTATAATAATTCGCAAACCCTAAAAAGCGCTGAATTGCTTTTAAATTGGTGGGTTGCGCCCAATTAAGGATGGCCTGGAGCTTCTTTGGTTCCATGGAAAATCCCTGAGGGGAAATTATGTACCCTAAAAAAGATACTTCCGTGACGTGAAAATCACACTTCTCCAGCTTGGCATATAAATGATTCTCACGTAACTTTTGAAGAACCAGGCGCACCTGGGTAACATGTTGTTCCATCGATTCAGAATAAATCAAGATGTCGTCTAAATAAACGACCACGAATTTCCCTAGGAAGTCACGGAGCACATCATTAATGAGGTCTTGAAAAACTGCTGGAGCATTAGACAGGCCGAACGGCATCACCAGGTATTCGTAGTGACCCGACTGAGTGCTGAAAGCCGTCTTCCACTCATCTCCAGATTTAATTCGGATGAGGTTGTAAGCTCCTCTAAGGTCAATTTTAGAAAAAATCACAGCAGAACGTAACTGATCAAAAAGTACAGAAATTAACGGCAAAGGATAGGTGTTTTTTACTGAGATCTTATTCAGGGCTCTAAAATCAATGCATGGTCTAAGCGAGCCATCCTTTTTCTCCACAAAGAAAAAACCTGCACTTAAAGGAGATTTTGATGGTCTAATAAATCCTTTCTCTAAGCTCTCCTGAACATAATCATTCATGGCCGAAGTTTCTGGCCCGGACAATGCATATAATCTCCCCTTTGGCAATGCGGCACCTGGAACTAGCTCAATAGCACAATCATAAGGCCGATGGGGAGGCAGAATGTCCGCATTGCCTTTGGAGAATACATCGGCAAACTCCTGGTATTCCACAGGAATGAGCTCTGGAATGATAGCTGCTACTCTGACTGGATACGAAATACATTCCTTAGCACAAAATGTACCCCATTGGGAAATCTCCCCGGACCGCCAATCAATGGTGGGATTATGAAAGGCCAGCCAAGGGTGACCCAGAACAACTGGAACTGCTGGGCAATGTGTTAGGTAGAATTCAATATTTTCGGAATGTAAGGCTCCTACTGTAAGTACTACGGGAGGTGTACGGTGAGTAATTACCCCATTGGAAAGCGGACTCCCATCTAAGCCGTGCATGGTGATACACCTATCCAATGGTAACTGTGGAATGCCTAAGGCCTTAGCCCAAATTAAATCCATAAAGTTTCCTGCAGCTCCACTGTCAACAAAAGCCGACACCAAAGAACTGAGGCTGCCAAAGGAAACCTTAACTGGGACAAAAAGAGAGTTATTCGAGGAGATAAGCTGCAGACCTAGGTGAACCCCCTCACAATTCACCTGGTCAAAGCGTTTCCCGACTTGTTCGGACAATTACGAGCAAAATGTCCCTTACCACCACAGTACAAACAAAGACCGGAATTTTGCCTTCTGGTTTTTTCCTCAGGAGACAGCCGGGAGAGACCCATCTGCATGGGCTCCTCGACGTCCTCTGGAATGGAATAAACACAGGGACTAGACCTTACAGATGTTCCTCTTTCAGCCCTCCGCTCTCTGAGACGACGATCAATCTTAATAGAAAGCTCCATGAGTTTATCGAGAGTCTCAGGAGCGGGGTACTGGAGGAGACTGTCTTTAATAAACTCTGATAAACCGAGGCGAAACTGACTGCGCAGGGCTGGGTCATTCCAGCCACAGTCGTTCGACCAACGGCGAAACTCAGTACAATAAACCTCTGCAGGATTTCTACCTTGTTTGAGAGCGCGCAGCTGACTTTCAGCGGACGCCTCTCTATCTGGGTCATCATACAAGAGCCCTAAAGACTTAAAGAAAGCGTCTACTGACAACAACGCAGGATCCTCTGCTCTTAAACCAAATGCCCAGGTCTGAGGATCCCCATGGAGTAAAGAAATAATAATCCCAACCCGCTGAGATTCAGTACCAGAGGAAGTAGATCTTAAACGAAAATAAAGTTTACAGGATTCTTTAAAATTAAAAAAATTATTTTCTATCACCAGAAAAACGGTCAGGCAAATGCATCTTTGGTTCAGGGACTACCTTTGGGGAGGCTCGCAAAAGATCTTCCTGCGACCTCACCCGAAGAGAAAGATCCTGAACCATCTGAGTAAGTTCTTGAATCTGATTGACTAAGAGCTGGCCAGGATTTGGCCCTAAACCTGTCGGATTCATGAGGCCAAAAAACTGAATGAGAAAAAATTAAACCCTGTTTAATTTTAGTTTTTGGTAGGGCCGGTAATAATGTTATGATTCCAGCACTCTGGTCTGAGGAGATCTTATTGCAATGACCGGAGCACTGGAACGTAATGCTGGGGAAGGGTGCGGGAATGGAAAATAGCCCCTGGCGCCCTAACTCCGTTGTCTCGCCGTGCTGTCAGAAATCCCCTGCGAGACTATGGTTGCTTGAGCCCATGGCAGCTGTGTTTGAAGGGCGGATTATGTCTGCCCAACTCCGATGCCCCCTCAGGTCTTAATGGGAGACAAAGGGAAATCCGAGACAGGGTGATAACAAGGGGCCCTCTGACTAAACAACCAGGCCAGGGGCTACAAGCTAACTGGAAACTAGAATATGTGCGGAAAAACCGCCAGGGAAAAGGACAACCAAAATATCCACTTGTCCACTCTCCTACCCGGCACCGCCGAGTTCCGGAGAGGACTTGTGGAAGCGGAACCCTCCGCAAATGCTCCGAAACAGAATATAAAGGTAAAGCAGCTGAGCCGCAACACACGGCAGAGCCGCAACTCACGAACACCACTCGATATTCTCTGGTGATCGATGAGGACTACAGGGGACCAAACGACTTCTTGAGATGAGATGACAACTCCAAGATACAGGACTTCTGAGGACAGGAATGACCGGACACAGCAGGACTGGAACAAACGTTCAGCAAACCAAAACAGCATGCAGGAAGCTATTACCGGCGTCTGTGTGAAGCACTGAGAAGCATTTAACAAAGAGTCCTCCAATCAGATGCCCCCAGTCTAATTGCCCCAAATGCTGTGCAGCTGCCCTGCTGCACGCCCACAAGACCAGCGTGTATGTTGAAATCTGACCCTGCAACGGGGAACGCGGTCCGTCCATGGCGTCCCCGTTGCCAGGGTCCAGGCAGCTCAGCCGCTCGGCGTCCCTGTGTTGCTAGGGAGCCGGCGGCTACGTACGCACGGCATCCCTAGTTGCTAGGCGCCGGGCCGCGAGGACATCGCGGACCCCGGCGCCTAACACCGGCTCTGTGAGAAATTGAGTTTAAGACACATGGTGATCCTTTACCAGGCATGCAGGTTTATTGGGAACAGTGGTACAGACATACAGTATGCACAGCAATACAGTAGACAAACTTTAAAAACAAAGAAAGTCACATAATAGCCTGTTTAGTTTGGACAAATGTGATGTGTAGCATTATTTTCATCGACATGACTTGATAAATGGGTCACTGCGATGAGCTGGATAATTCTGTGGAAAGTTTTACTCCTGTAATGGCAGCTTTACTTGGCAGAGTTCTCCTGAGTGGGGGTTTAATTTGAGCTTTAATGTCCTCATAGAAATAGTGAAAGCTATTAATTTTTCAGGCAATGTAGACATGTGTCAAGCTCTATCAATCATTTTCTTTTGTTGTCCTGACTGTGAATTGTAAATGTTACTGTGTAGGTGGGAAATACAGACAGATTAGTAGAGGTGTAGCAACAGAACATGGATAAACATTAAGACAAGAACGCAGTCTGAAAGGGTCATTCATTATCCTCCATCTGATGCAGTATACTAGAATAACTGTTTATCCACAATGACAACTTTCTTTTGAACTATTTTCATCTTTGCCGTTTTCAATGGATCAGTTTTTCTTTTCAGCCTAGAATATGTTCTCTCCAGTTGGTGGATAACTTTCATATTTCATATGTTAACCCCTTCATGGCCAGACGCAATCTATGACTTTGTGAGCCACAATATACTGTATATCCCAATTTCACTTAAACAGACAATCATTTTTGAACAACTATTTACCGTAGTGAACTGCAATTTTTTTTCAATTTTTTTACCGGGACAGACTGGGCTTTCTTGGTGTAAGAGAATTTTGAGGCCGTGAGGGATTGGCAATCCATTGCTGTCTGTATAAGTCCAGAGTAAACTGTGCTGTGCCACTGCCTATGGGGGTCATTCCGAGTTGATCGCTCGCTGCTGTTTTTTGCAGCGCAGCGATCAGGTCTCTACTGCGCATGCGTATGCACCGCAATGCGCAGGCGCGTCGTACGGGTACACAGCGGATCACTGCTGAGCTATGGACTTAACAAAGAATCCATTCGCACAGGCAATCGCAAGGAGATTGACAGGAAGAGGGCGTTTGTGGGTGGCAACTGACCGTTTTCTGGGAGTGTTTGGAAAAATGCAGGCGTGTCCAAGCGTTTGCAGGGCGGGTGTCTGTCGTCAATTCCGGGACTAAAAAGACTGAAGTGAACGCAAGGGCTGAGTAAGTCCAGACCTACTCAGAAACTGCACAAAATGTTTTTGCACGGGTCGGCTGCACAGGCGTTCGAACACTTGCAAAGCGAAAATACACTCCCCCGTGGGCGGCAACTATGCGTTTGCACGGCTGCTAAAAGTAGCTAACGAGCGACCAACTCGGAATGAGGGCCTATAAATAATTTTAAGTTCCAGGGTGCACTGCTTCTTAAGGTTCCATTGTTGTATGACACTGCCTGACTTCTGACCCTGCTTGTTATATACATGCCAGACCCAATTAAAATATCACACAGTAATACCCAAAATTGATTATATACAGTACTACAAGGTAATGCACCAAATTGATTATATGCCACACAGTAGTGCTCATAATTGATAATATACCACGCAGCAGTGACCCCAGTTGATAAAATGCCACACAGTGGTGTTCCAAATTGATTTTTGCATCATAGTAATGCCCAAATTGATAATATGCCACACAGTATTAACCCCAATTTATAATATGTCACACCATTATACCCCCAATATATAATATGCCACACTGTAATGCCCTCAGCTGGTAATATGCCATACAGATACCCTTCAGTCATGTCCCTTTATATGCCAAACACAGCTCTTCTCAGTCGTGCCCTTCTACATGCCTCAGTCCTTAGAGCCCCTTCATGTACTTACAAGCCTACTCAGAGCCCCCTTCATATCCTTACATGTCACTCAGAGTCATTCTTTGGGGGAGATTCAAATGTTTAAAAAGTCAGTTGGGAGTCTGTTTTTTCCTATCTAATAGGAAAAAACAGATACCCAACTGACTTTTCAAACATTTGAATTCCGCCCATTATGTCTTTATATGTAAGCTCATGTCCTTATATGCTAGCTCAGAGCACCCACTTGAATATGTGCTACCCCCCCCCCCCCCCTTAGGTGCTAGACCAGAGTTCCCCTCCATAAGGTGCCATTCCATAGTTCACCACCTAGGTGCCAGCCCACAGTCCCCCCTTTTCTTACATCTACCAGCTCACAGTCCTCTCCTTATATGCCAGACTAGAGTCCCCCCTAAGATGCAAGCCCAGAGGAGCCCTCCCCCTTAGGTGCCATCCCAGAGTTTCCCCCCACAAGTGCCAGCCCAAAGCTTCCCTTAACACATTCTGTGTCCAAGACCTGTCTTTGGAGCCTGTCATCCTGCTGCCGCAGCTGCTGATTCCCTTGCAGTCTGCACTCCATCTGGTCACGTGTGACCATAGTTAGGGGCAGCACAGCAGTGACATCATCAGGCCATAGCATCTCTGCTAAAGCACCTCCAGAGTTCGGATTTTCTTAGAAATGGCAACCGGTTTGAATAGAGTGCTAAGAAAGGTATTGGTAATCCTTAAGGATCAAAGGGCATCTGGATTCATTTGCTTGATAATCTGGAATGGGCCAATAAATGTAGGACCAAACATCTTTGAAGGTTAACAAAGTATTTTGGGTCAAAACCCCCCACTCTATCTCCTACCTTGAATGCATAAGGCCTGCAATGACAATCTGCCAAAAATTTGGAGCAAAATTAAGTCTTATTAAGGGCAGAATTAATTTTTATCCAGACTCTTTTAAGGTGAGTGGCTGTATTATTTCAGGAAGATTCCCAGATGCTAAGGAACAAAACAAAGTGGCTTTTAGATGAAATCCATATACACACAGAAAAGGATACATGCTGGTAGATGAATGGTAAGAATTATTGTAAGCAAATTCAGGCAGTAGTAGATCTTCAGTCCAGTGATTGTGAAATATAGAAACATAGCAGTGCAGAAATTGTTCCAGTGACTGAGTTCCCCTTTCCGTCTGTCTGTTCAACTGTGGATGATATGCAGAGGATAGACTGAAGTTGATGCTTAATAATGCACAAAAAGATCTCCAAAACTGAGCAACGAATTGAAACTCTCTGTCAGAGACAATATCCAGAGGTAAGTCATGCAGTCTGATAAAATGCTGCAGGAACAATGAGGCCAAAGACTGGGAAGCTTGGTGAGAGCAGTAAACTTAGCAGATTTGCTGAATCGGTCAACCACGACCCAAATTGTATTATGATCCGAAGCAACTGGTAGATCCTGTGTAATTAGCCAATGGGAGTCTTGGGGGTGGGCTTATACAGGAAGGAGAAGCTGAGTTCTGCGTCCCAAGTGCAGCGGCTGTGATCCACCGCGCTGCTGATACCTGGGTACAGGAAGTCTTCACATGTTTTGAAAGCAACATTAAAGGTACTATAAGGATTACATATTGGACTCCCCACTGCCACCATTCTATATGTGTCCACGGCAGCAGCCACCATTAGATGTAAAACATCCACCCCTCTGATAATCTTTTGCTGCATTAGTGTTTTGTGTTTTCCAGACCATGACTCTTCACTGAAATATGCTAAATACATAAAACCAATCTGAAAGAGACTCTTATAATTTATAGAAAGATTGAGAAGGACTTTGAATATCGTTTTGTATTACTAAGTACATGATAAAATAAAATCACAATAGCTAGAGTTTTCCTCAGAATATGTTGCCATCAGAATTGTGTTGTATATATTCATGTTTTAACAAATCAATCATCTCATCTAGCAACTGTCTCTCCATGTCTCATTTTCTGTCCCTATAAAGTTGCCTTTGAATACCCAGCCATCTGCAACAGCTTACCTGTATTTCCATGCCTCATTGACTGTCCAAATGTCATCTTCAAACATATTATTTTTGTCTCTTACTTCCAATTTCAAACCCTCTTACTTTCTTTCTGACAGGACTACAGTATAACGGAGACAAAGTTTTACAACCTCAGATAATTGTACAAAATTATGGTTATTTGCCAACCTGATTTAAAAGATTTTTAACATATAATTAATTCTCTCTTAAAACAATAATTAAAATGTGTGATGGCTCTCAATGAAGGTACGATGTAAAATTGCATTACTTTAAAATACTCAACTCTCCAGATAGAGCAAAGTCCTCTGCTTCATTCTATGAACAAATGTATAACTTGTTAACTAATTTACAATCCCTCCATCAACCATATTTTTTATTTGGGGCATTTCATAACCCCCCCCCCCCCCCCCCCGCCACCCTACCCCCAGTGCAAAAAGAGTCCGCGATATGACAAATGTCCATCCCTAACTCCCTGCGGTATTTATCCCTTCCCTATGTGCAGAGGAGTATGTGTTTGTGGGGACTTATAAACAATCCCCCCTTCTGCAGCTGATCTCTGCACTCTGCAGATAATGCCTGGGGTGGTACTAAGTCAGCGATGGCTAACCTTGACACTCCAGCTGTTGTTGAACTACACATCCCAGCATGCCCTGCATCAGTTTTAGCATGGCCAAATAACAAAACTGATGCAGGGCATGCTGGGATGTGTAGTTCAACAACAGCTGGAGTGTCAAGGTTAGCCATCACTGTACTAAGTACTCCTCCTAGCAATTTAGCCGCTGGCACATGCTCTCTAGAATGCCGTTCGCATTGCATTCTGGGGCATGATGCGGGCAATGATGGACTACTACATCACTCACTACCTGTTGGGCCAAGGAGTCACAGAGATCCTTTCTGACCATGTGCAGAATGTATATCCTCTTTGAAAGCTGGGGAAAGCAAAGGGGCAGCATTGTTGCATGGGATGTCAGCTAAAGCCAAGCTAGCTGCTGTAGGCATGCCAGTTAAGTGATTAAACATAATTACAGTCTACACATGGCCAGTGAATCATAATACATAAATATAAAAATTCATAAACCACAACCATGAAAAAAAATTAGTAAGCTTTTGCAATATCATGCAATACAGTGTAGGTGTAATATATCTTTCACTAAAAGAAGTAGCCAGTCCGTATGTACAGAAGCTTAATAAGCAAACTATACATAATTGTCTGTGCAATAACAAAAAGCCAGAAAAAAAACCTCTTGGTTTGTGTTCAGAAATTGGTTAAATGAATATCTATAAATGAGTTAAATTGTATCTGTTAGTTTTTCAAACTGTAGCTCAATTTAAATCCAAATCTGTATCACATAAATAAGTAGTATTCCCCAACTGATTAGTCTAGAATTGCTGTATTTCCTACCTCCTGGTTGCTGGATATCCTATTATGCAGCCCATGGGAGGATGACTTTTGAGGAAGCTGCTGAGATACTAAAGTGGAGAAATGCATTAAGAAACCCAGATTTCTTGCAAACCATCTCAGCTTACAGATGCCATCCATTAATACACAGGAGCAAATTGGAATCAGCAACTTTGCAACATCTCTGTGCCACCCCCCTGCAGGCTGCAAGTAAGATTTTTAGCAGCCAGGAAGTAAGTTTACCAAACTACTTTGCTGTCCTCCAACTGGGGCTGCATGGTAGGATTTCCAGCAGCAGGGAGGTAGGAAATAGCCATGTCAGCCCATTTGCTCAGCGTGCTGAAGCCAGTGGCTGCATCCTAGGACCAAACTTTACTGTCTTCAGCAATGTGAATTTCCAAGTCACCCTGAGTAACCTGAGGGTTATTCAGATGACTGATGTTCATGCATAGTAATAAGATGCTGTGTCTTCAGACACAACAGCGGATCACAGCAGCTGCTAGGCGAAGCCACAGCTGCTGTGCATTCTGGACCCGTCTCTAAATCGGGTCCACTGTTCCCTATATAGATCATTATTGACCCATGCCCCTTCTAGAAAGGACAAGTGATGGATAAGCCTGATTTTCACAGCTTCCAGTTCCTGCTGATACCTGCCAGTAGGATGCTCATAGTCACTGGAAATCAAATCCCATACCTAAAACATACATGCAAAATATAGTCTTCCCTACACTTGGGATACATAGCCATCCACTCCAGGATCCTGCTCAAGTTCACTGGACTAGTAGCTAGGCACACTTATTCCAAGTAGCTTTGGCTTTGAAAGAAAAGAAAAAAACAAGCACAATGGCCCCTAAAGGGAAAAAAACAAAGTACACTGGCCCCACTGTAAAAAAAAAAAAAAAAAAACACTGGCCCCCAAAGTACAAAAATAAAATACACTGCCCCCCCACAGTACAAAAAGAAAATACACTGGCCCCCAAAGTACAAAAATAAAATACACTGCCCCCCACAGTACAAAAATAAAATACACTGACCCCCCCCCCCCCCCACACACACACACACACACACACACACACTACAAAAATAAATGACACTAGCCCCCACAATACAAGAATAAAACAAACTGGACCACACAGTAAAGAAAGAATAAAACACACTACCCCTCACAATAAACAAATAAAACACATGCTCACCCACAGTAAAAAAATAAAATACACTGGCCACCACACAAAAAAACTAGCACATTGGAAAAAACAAAATACCCAAATAATCAGCTTGCATACAGAATATCTATGAAACCATATTTTTCAACTTCTTCCTGGTCTTCTTACAGTAATGCCACACATTGCGCCAAAATCACACTGCGCAGCGCTGCACTGCACTGCTATTGACTCTTGCATTAACCCAACTGATGTTTGAGTTGCCTCATGCCATATCTGACCCTAACTGAATCCACCCCAGGACCTGTTAAGCTTTAGCTCTTATTGCTGGCCCACACTGCACGCAGCTGATTTTTATGGTATCAATACCCTACATCACACTCTGACATGTGCATTGCTAACATCTGTTACAATTACAACTAGCGTACACTATTGTTATTTTTGTTCTCACTGATCCCACGTGCTGAGATGAATGTCCTCTCGGTAGCCACACTGTTAATGGTGTTGGCCACACAAAAAGCACCCCGCTCCCCCGCCAGACATGGTGCAGGCTGAATTGTGTGATGATGGGTGAAGCATGGACCTTATAGTGTCTCTCTTTTGGAAGCATGCTATACAGACATTAGCTGATGACCACTTCTTGAGCTGTAAGGTGAGCTACTGTATATATAAATGTCCAACAACAATTGTATGATTCATTTGTAATAAAGTGCACCTTCTCAGACATCTAACCATGCTGTCATAGTGAGACAGAGTAAATAGTCTAAAACTGTTGTCACTATCATGTTTAAGGTGAGTAAAGATATAGGTTCTACCACGCATTCATCTGTAGACTATGGGGGAATCCAAGAAGGGGGGGGTTTGCAAATTTTTTGTTTTGCGCCAATTTCATATCATGCTATCCAATTAGCCCGTCTTTTTTGCCCGAAAAATATTCTTTTTTTCAAGCAAAAACAAATATGATACGTGAAAAGTCACAGATCTATGTACTTTCGTGGCCGTAATTGCCAATAAAATGCATGCTTATTGCGGATTTTGTTTTGCCTTCCTCAGCCATGCTGCAACACGGCTTGCTGCATGGCATGACGGGCTGGGACTATTCGTAGCCAGCAATCAATCCATTCATTTCTAAAGGAATTAATGGAGCGATTGCCAGCTGCGAATAGTCACAGCCTCGCATGCATGCAGCATGCCACATTGCAGTAAGATGAGCATTGCTACATCTGTATGTATCGCAGACACAGTTTCCAAGACTAAGGGGGAGATGTAATAAGCAGTGAAAAGAGTAGAGAAGTGAGCAAGTGGAGAAGTTGGCCATGGCAACCAGTCAGCTGCTTTGTATAATTTTTTGGTATGCAAATGTGGCAACTTCCCCACTGGCTCACTTTTCGACTCTTTTCACTGCTCAGTACATGTCCCCCTAAACTATAAATTACCCAACTACCAGCGCCAGAGAAAGTCTTCTTTGTATAGTGTCCCCATTCAAGTGTCAAGTTGGGAGACCCCTATTCTCCTTTGGCTGCAGGCTTGGGTATTACTTTGGTGCAGTCCATAATTTCTGATTTAATATCGTAGGCTATGTCAATAGTTTAAAGAATGCAGCCTATCAGTTCTTGTGATATCACTCATCCCTTTTTTTCCCTGCATAGGCTGCATTCTCATATTTATTGGGTCGCATTACATAATGACTGCTTCCTTTATGCAAAGCTAACAGAAACGTCAAATCCTATGTCCCGCTAAGGGCTGAAAAGCAGATTAAGCCACACATTTGTTAAATTCTATGATATTTTGAGAATGATTACCAATATATTTATTTAACATTGCTCTCAAATACCAATTCATTGAATGTGTTTCAAGTAGCCATATTTTCTCTTTAATGATTCATTTTGTTGCAATATAATTGTTACATAACTGAATATACTATAATAAATTAATTTATCAAGGCCCTCAGGCTGTAATAGAAACCTGTAAAGGTAAGGTATCAATTATTTACACACTGATGATAAACATGTCAGTAAAATAAACTAAATAAATATGCACACACACCTAATAAAATCTAATACAGCTTCATGTGTCTAAATATAAATAATCAATAAACATAAGTAGTGAGGCAATTCATGGATTACTTGTCACTGCGTATATTAAGTGTTTCAATTATTCCTCTTTAGTTTGATAGATAAATGTGTACCCTGGTTATTTGGCAGCCTTAGGAAAAATATAGAATGTCGGCTACTGCACAGTCTAAATGAAAAGAACAAGTCAGATGGAAATATATAACTTGTTATATCTTTTCTTTCTGTTCATGTTTGATGCATCTCAACCATTTATTATGCAGTTTGTTGAGGTTTGACAAAGTAATTGTCTAGCAAACCAGAACCATAATGACATTTCTCTGCTTCAAACAAAAGGATGTAATATTAGAAAATTTTAAAGCAAATGGCTTAATATATCAGCTTTTTGTACAAATGTTGCAAATACATACATTAAATACACCTTGAATACTATTTATGGAATGCGTACATTAATTATATATGTATTAATAGGGTTTTTATTTATTTAAAACAAATGTTCCTGTCCTTTCACTTACCTGAATATTCCAGTTTTAAATTACACGGAATAGTCTGTCTCAGTGAGTAACACATGAGTTTGTATGCAAAGGGGCATACATAATTCATTAATTGAAAACATATATTCTTTCACAGATGTACAATATATGATTCTGCCAATGTTATCCACTCAGTCGCTCCTTACTTCCTAAGATTTCATTGTGGAGTAATCCCTAGATATTTTGCTTTGAAAACATCCAGAAGATTTACAGTCTGTCCTTGAAAGTGCAGCACTCAGCAAATACAATTTCGGGTCAGACTTTCAACTATTGACGAATAAAAGCTATAAGCAATACATTTCATAGATAAGTTTAAACAGTATAAGCACAGGATATTCTGTAATGAATGCATTTATAGCATTGGGTGTACGTATGTGCTGCTAAGCACATTCATGTATGCAGGAAGGTATACGTTTGGCAGGTCGACCCTACTTAGGTCGACAGTCACTAGGTCAACCACTATTGGTCGACACTGACAGGGTTGAAATGGACAAATTGTCGACACGTGAAAATGGTCAACTCGGGACAGGTCGACACATGAAAAGGTTGACATTTTTTATTTATTTTTAACTTTTTCATACTTTACCATTCACGTGGACTACGATTGGGAATAGTAGCCTGTGCCGAGCACAGCGGTTGCGGAGCGAGGCACCTTGCCCGCAGCATGACGAGCGAATCGAGCCATGCATGGGGACGCAGTGCACTAATTGGGGTTCCTGGTCATGTTACAGAAAAAATGACACCAAAAACAGTTAAAAAACCCATGTCGACATTTTCATGTGTCGACTTGACCTGTGTCGACCATTTCCATGTGTCAACTATTTGCCCAGGTCGACCATGTCAATGTCGACCAATAGTGGTCAACCTAATGACTGTCAACCTTAACATGGTCGACCATTCATACCAGAACCATGCAGGAAGATACATGAAAGTAGAGCTAGGATGGAAAAACACAGTTAGAGCTACAGTTTGGGAGATTCGGTTTGGGTGCGCGTGACCGGCGGTCAGGAGACCGGTGGACAGCATACGTCCACCGGGATCCCAGCAGCAGAATGCCGGGGATGAGGGATGTGGGCTCGCTGTGGGTCACCACAGGTTCTATTCCCACTCTATGGGTGTCGTGGACACTCAACAGTGGTTACAGTCCCTCTTGGTCGGCATGCTGACTGTCGGGATTCTCAGGGGGAGGGATGTAGGGTGAGGTGTTGTGAGACCGCCAGTCACATAACTACATCCCTTTGCACTGCAATCATGATTTGGTTAAAGACACACACAGTTACACAGTCAGATGCATTTCAAGATGTGTCCAGCTCACGATAGCATAGAGAAACCATAGACTGGTTTGACAGTAATTGCTAAAGTCCAGATTTGAGGGGTCTGTTCTACTGCCAGCATCTGTGTCTGGATGGCTGGAAACTTGGAATGTTAGGAGCATGGGCAGATTGGGAACAAAAAGCGGCCCTGGAAAAACTTGTACTAGTGGCCCCACATGGGCAGCACCAGAGGTGTAAGGTCTAGCCATGGGCCATGGCAGCAGCACCCTCCCCCCAAGACTTTCCAGATAGTGGGCATGTCCAGCATCAAGGGGGAAGTTAAAAAGAAATAAAATTAAATATTATGAGCACATTATATGATACGCCTTCAGACTTTAGGAAACTATATCATTCTTTAGAAAGATATATTTTCTTGCTTATTACACCAACCGTATCCCAATCACTATTCACTCAATCTTATATGTCAGCCAAGCAGGCAGACAGAGCATACACTAGATCATCTGCAATCACAGGCTAAGTGGCAAAGTAATTTTCATATATGCAAATTATTTTGCATCTTATTCATTATGTCTTTAAAAAGGACCACATGTCCTCAAACAAAACAGGCCCCATGGGTGCGTCGGCCCACCGGGCATCTCCCCTGTTAACCCTATGGCCAATCCGCCTCTGGTTAGGAGACATGACACGGGTGGCATGTACACCTGCAGCTGATGTGTGTGGCATGAATGGGAGATTTTAGGACTGGGTGGAGAATAAATGGTGGCTTTGTACTTCATAAATCCTGGACATGCCTCTATGTACAGTATGGCCAAGTGTATACTGTAATGTGACCACTCCCCAGTTAAAGCATTGTCAGTTTATGATGGAGTCTTGACCACACCTGAAGATGGTAGAATAAGAACCAATTCCATTTCTTGAAAACTTTTGTGTTATGCATTTGGAGGATACCTGTAGAGCAGAGGTTCCAAAACATTTTTAAATCACGGCACCCTAGAGTATCAAAATTATTTTCACGGCACCACTAGGCCAGAAATTTCTTATTCAGGAAAAAATATTAAATGAAGTACATTGTGTTTATACAGTATATCATCCTTAGGTTCTGTTATATGGTATGGCACAGGATTCATGTCTGTTTGTGCACATATTTTATGATTGGAAACAACCAGCTCTGGTTTTATCTATTACATTAACCATAAATAATTTGATTTTTTTCCTGGACTACCAACCCAGAGCACCCCTGCAAGTGTCCCATGGTGATGAAAAGTTTTATGTTCAACAAATATATTGTGCTCACCTGCAAAGGCATTCAGTCTATTCAGATTTAAGATGTACTTTTTAGGAAACATGTTTTTGTATGTCAGTAAACCTGGTACAAGTTCATATGTTAATAAAAATAATCATTTTCTTTTACCTTAACACAAAGCACTAGTGCTAGTCTGGGCTAATTCCCTATAAAACAGGTTGGACAAGGAGCATGGGATCCCCTTGCTAAAGTGTAACCTAGCAGCAGGCTGGACAAGCTGGGCCTATCACAATATAACAGAGAAACCAGAGTGTTAGAATTATCATATACTGCATGTCAATAGTGGAGACAGTTTTAAATTTCAACACAATGGGAGAGAACAGAATAGGACTGGACTAAGGGCCTAATTCAGACCTGATCGCTGTGCTGCAAATTTGCAGAGGTCTGCGATCAGATAGACGCCGCCCACGGAGAGTGAAAACCCGCCCCGTGCAAGTGTGCGAATGCATGTGTACGACGTGCGAAAACTTCGTAAGGCAGCAGACATCTGCAAATCGAATGATATTTCCATACTGTGCATAGGCCAGGACTTACTCCTACAGTGCGATAGAAACAGGCTGATTTGGGCCAGAGCTTACCTCACACACCCTTCCAGAAAATGCTTGGGAACGCCTGCGTTTTCACTGACACTCCCAGAAAATGTCCAGTTACCACCCACAAACGTCCTCTTCCTATCAATCACCTTGTGATCGAAATTTTCGCACCATCCTGTCGCTGTTTTGTGTCGCGCCTGCGCATTGCGGTGCATACACATGCGCAGTCATTCGATAATCGGCCGTTGTGCAATTTCGCACAAGAGCTATCAGGTCTGAATCGGGCTCCTAAGCCACAGACAAAGCCTCTCATAAATAGAGGTTAAAAGTTTACATTACCTGGCCACATACTCAATTATTTGTCCCCATAAAACCAGTTTAGAAGTCGCCCGAAATAAATGAATATCAGCAATACGTTGTCATCAATATAGTTGAGAAAGTGTCTTTCCAAATGTGCTCCAAAATCAGAAGACTCTAATAAATATGGAGAAAATGAAAGTTGATTGAAACAATTATGCAATAAAAGTTTAACAGTAACAGAGTAATAGAAAAAGTTTGACCTTTCTTACTTTCAGTACCTTTTGTGGAACCAACGAGGGCAGCCAACCATGCTGCCAAATGAAAACTAGCTGAATACTGTTATCCAGAGATGAGAAGGGGAGGCAAGTGAGGAGAGACGGCAGAACCAAGAGCAACAAATAGGTAAATGGAGGGAAGAAAGAGCCACAGATATGAACCCACTGGACATGGAAACATATCATAGTAGACAATAATATAAACATAACAAGGGACGATAACATGAATATACAGTAGGAAGAAGGGTAGAGTGACCATAGCCACTGCCACTCAGTCCGCCTCATCCATCAGAGGTGTAGAAATCATTGGGGGAGAGTCCAGAAAGTTCTTTGCAGTAAGGAATCAAATGAATAAGGTTACCCAGCATGCAATATTCCGAGCTCAGCTAGATACAATAAAGTGAATTAGACCCCACATTTACAGATTAGTGAGAACTCTTGCCTCTTCACCTCCACCATCTTCATTGTAAGAGTCCAGAATACTCTCTGTAGGCTTCCATGAGCAGAACCTTGTCCACATAGTTGAGAACGTGCATGATGACAGGACAGGGCTTCCCATGGGAGTTCTTAAGGTCTTGGCCAATACAATGAACTCTCTCTGCTAGCAAAGACCTTGTAGTCAAAGTGCAAACTAGCTAAAGGGGGAGCCATTAGGAAACTTATTGCATTAGTTCCCCGGGTTTGATGGTTTCAGGAAGACCAATAATGCATATATTATTTCTCATATTATAATTTTGTCCTGTAGGGCCATGATAGTGGTTTCTTGCATGTGAAGTTGTGATTGCGCATCCGTGAGATCATCTTCCAAATTAAAGATTAACTGTTCTGAGTCAATTCAGAATCCAGAGAGTATTTCAACAGAGCCAGCTTCTTATCTAATAATTGGGAGGACACACCAAAGGAGGAAAGTCATGAGTGTGACCCAGTGAACTGTCATCTGAGACAGCAGTTTTGGAACTAGGTACATCTGGGGGTATGGTCTGTTTGTCCTTTGCCTTATTGGCCTGGCTGCCTCTTGGACATCTGCATTGTTTTGCTACATATATTTATGAAAAAAAGAGGGTAATATCATGGATAAGGCAACCAGGATATTATACAGGTTGAGTATCCCATATCCAAATATTCCGAAATACGGAATATTCCGAAATACGGACTTTTTTGAGTGAGAGTGAGATAGTGAAACCTTTGTTTTTTGATGGCTCAATGTACACACACTTTGTTTAATACACAAAGTTATTAAAAATATTGTATTAAATAACCTTCAGGCTGTGGGTAAAAGGTGTATATGAAACATAAATGAAATGTGTGAATGTACACACACTTTGTTTAATGTACAAAGTTATAAAAAATATTGGCTAAAATTTCCTTCAGGCTGTGTGTACAAGGTGTATATGAAACATAAATGCCTTCTGTGCTTAGATTTAGGTCCCTTCACCATGATATCTCATTATGGTATGCAATTATTCCAAAATACGGAAACATCCGATATCCAAAATACCTCTGGTCCCAAGCAATTTGGATAAGGGATACTCAACCTGTACAATAAAAGCAGCACCAGTGAATTTGGGACAACTATGCCAAGTTGTGAAGGTGCCACAGTCACCTGTGGTCTTTGCACTGCAGCCAGTGCGAGAGGAGGACAGGGAGAAGACTGTAAATCCAGCTTAGAGTTAGAGGGTGTCTGAGTCACTGTGGCTGGCCAGCTGGCTGTGGAGAAGAAGGAAGCTGAACCTACTGGTAGGTATGGAGCCAGGGACCTCTATCCAGGGGAAATAGAGAGGGCACAGTAAAGCTTTCGGCATGAGGGAGCCACACTAGGACACCAGGCTGCATCCAAGATGGTGGCTGTTGCAGTGCCCCGCAGCAGTAAGGCCGGATGATTCAGAGGCTTATAATAGGTGCAGGGAGCCAGGCCTTGTAGCTGCACTTGCCTTCTTGTATCCCGCAGGTTTCGGGATGGTATGAGTGTCCCTGACACTGGATGGGAGAGACATGGAGGACAGCAGGGAGCTCAAATAAAATATATCTGTCCTCGTTGGACTGCCCACTGGTAGTGGAGATATTTTCAAGAAGACCACAATAAGAGTGAGATGCCTCTCAGAGACTCTCACCCTCACAAAATTAGATGATGATGTAGCAATTTTACCAAAACACCCTCCTTTATCACTTTAATAATAATCCTCTTTCATGATGTAGCAGAATGGAATTATTGTTCCTTGGTAATCTAGTGTGAATAAAATAATCTAAAAACAAATGCCTGACAACCACTCACTAGCTGTTTAACTGTGTCTTCAATTCCCCTACAAGTCAATTGGACGACTGAGCATATTTGAATTAGCAATTTAAAATGAAACCTATGTGGAATTTAATCAGCCCCGAAACTTTTCCCCCAATTTTTTTTCTGACCAATTCAATTAACCCCTGTTTTTTTGTGGCTGAATTTTTTTTTTTCATTTTTGGGGTTAAAACACATAGGATCCTTGATAAGTTCATGGATCTGTGTTTTCACAATCATGGCCATGAAAACAGGGCTGATATCAGGGTTTTTTTTTTCCTGCCTCGGACAGGTGTAAAAAAAATTGCTGGTGAGTGCCAGCTTTCGGGGCTAATTGCTAGCCCCCTAATTGGATGTGCCCCTTTGATGGGCACATTTTTTGATTCAGGATATGTTGAATAAAAGTACTGTTTGAACAGCCTTACTACAAAGGAGAACCTGAAAACCTTTTATCTGCAACTAAGGAGAATTTTTTGTAGCAATATAGGATTTACCCCTGAATAAGTCCATTTGCACAAACTAAATGCGTAGGGTATTTGTGGTGTTGTGTCAATGTGCTTATTTTGTGGATCCTGCCAATTGAGTTCCCACCCGGGAGGGTGTTGGCAGAATTAGTGCCATCTCTTCAGCAGCATCATAAAAATATTTTTAAAACACTTTAAACACAACTTTTATCAGGTAGAAACTATTTTTGATAGTATTATTAGCTATGGGAAGGTATATTTCCAGATCTGACATTTTCTGTATAGGGCACTTTAGTTTTATATATATACATGGTTGTAACAGCTGTTCACAGCAGGTTACAGGTTAAAGCATAACATTCCATGTTCTGACAATCCACAATGGTATAGACTCAAGTGGCTCCTAACGTAAAACCAAACCCCCAGCCTATCGCCTGGCCAGCTTGTCCAACATCAGGAGCATTATCCCTGTGTACATACAGCATTCTTAAAGGCAGCTAACAGATGCTACTAATCAAGTTGGCTGCAGTTCATTCCTGACCTCCAGTCACTGCAGTGCTCTCTGCATTGTATAGCAGTCACTGTGACACTCTCTGCATTATATGGCAGGCACTACAATACTGCATTATATGGCAGGCACTGAAACAGTCTTTCATTACATGGTGGGCACTGCAACTCTCTTTATTATATGGAGGGCACTGTAATGCTTTGCATTATATGGTGGTTACTGATGGTCTCTGTTTTATGGCAGTCACAAAAATGCTCCTCATATTGTCTGGCGTTCACAATAATGCTTTCAGTGGTGCATGTCAGTTACTAAAATACCATTAGTATTGTTTGGTGGTCATTAAATTGCTCTCAGTATTGTTTAGTGGTCACAAAATTGCTGTCAATATTGTCTGGCAGTCACTAAAGTGCTCTCGGTATTCTCTGGTGGTCACTAAAATGCCCACTCTATTGACTGGCGATCACAAAGATTACAGATGGAATCAGCAATTTTTACACTACAGCACATTCATTATTGGCTGAGATTTTACTCTACACATGCAAATTAGCAGTACAAAGTCGCATGGATTTGCACCCATGGGCAAATGTAAACGATAACAGGTTACTGGGAAATGGGCTGTAACTGGATGGTAAGTACTGGGTCACACAACACAACTCATTTTCATAGGATATGGGCATGTCAGTCATTTTATGAGTTGGCATAGTGGGGGGCAAGATCTATCTTGCATCCGCGTGACTGGGATGAAGTTACCCCACTGTAAGTTACAAATGCCCTTTTGGATCCAGCTCTCAAAGTTGGCGGCAGCATTAAAAAGATAGTCAAAGTAAATATACCCCTAAGGGTTTGTGAGAGAGCCAGAGCATTCAGGGCAACCAGCAGAAGCGGACCGGTGATAGCGTCAACCTCATCTACCGCTGACATAAAGTGGGCAGGGGAAAGTGATTGCTTCCTACTGCTGCGCTGAGTAAAATTGATCTGTTTTAGAATTTGTCCGCAGAACCACTAACATGTCATAACAAAGAAAATCGTGTGGCCAAAACATACAATCACACTACAAGCATTTGGTTTGTTGGCTGACATGTGGATTCCTTGTTTTTTTTTTATCTTTGTGTATCTTGTTCACTCACTACATTGACATCAAAAACTTGTCATTGAAATTGGTATACAGGTTGAGTATCCCTTATCCAAAACGCTTGGGACCAGAGGTATTTTGGATATCGGATTTGTCCGTATTTTGGAATAATTGCATACCATAATGAGATATCATGGTGATGGAACCTAAATCTAAGCACAGAATGCATTTATGTTGCATATACACCTTATACACACAGCCTGAAGGTCATTTTATCCAATATTTTTAATAACTTTGTACATTAAACAAAGTGTGTCTACATTCACACAATTCATTTATGTTTCATATACACCTTATACACACAGCCTGAAGGTCATTTAATACAATATTTTTAATAACTCTGTGTATTAAACAAAGTTTGTGTACATTGAGTCATCAAAAAACAAAGGTTTCACTATCTCACTCTCACTCAAAAAAGTCCGTATTTCGGAATATTCCGTATTTCGGAATATTTGGATATGGGATACTCAACCTGTAATAGGAAAAGAATAGGAAAAGAATAAACCCATAGAGAAGCTGGTCAAGTACAGACAAATAAAAGTAAATGTACAGAAAAAAGTTTCTCATTTTCTAGTTGAAATACACTTATCTTCAGAAGAAGACAGAATAGACTGAGCTGCCATTTTACAATCAGACTGAACACTGCAGTGATTTCCACAGTTCAATAGCTACAGCTTCAATAGAAATGTAAAGTTTCCTATGTATAATAAATACATTGATTTTTCTCCATCTAATAAATAAAAGAGATGTGGCTACTTTTTTCCAAGGAAAAATATCTGTGTGGAGGAATTAGGACCTTTTATTGAGATGTACAAATAAATTAACATGTATCTATATTCCCATTCCATCTGTGCCTGAGCTCTAACACAGCGCTATTATTTCAGAGCACAAATATTACTTTATGTCTGTTACTAATGTTATTTTTTCTTATACTTCCAATGTGTAACAATCTGTTGGTCAAACATACAGTACGGCAAACAAAATAGTGATTATCCTGAAACCTTTTGTATGTTGGCAAGGTGACACAGTGGTTAACAATGTTGCCTCACAGTACTGGATTCTGTTCTGACCAGGGCCCCATCTGTGTTTAGTTTATATGTTCTTACCATGCTGTATGGCAGGGATCTGGCACATGTAGGTTGACAGTTATCATGTTGATTTGCATCAGGTCACCATGATAATGTTTACATGATGGAATGCACCATGTTGACATTCATCTTGTATACAGAGATGACATGTCGACATGATAAAATCTTGACCGTACATCCCTTGTGGCCTAGTGGTCACTTACCTGGTCCTGGCAATTCCAGTGCAACTTCAGGGTCCCAGCGGTCATGTGACCAGCACTTTCTGACTCATACCCCTGAGGTAGTGGCGGTGAGTATTTTAACCCTAGCCCTACACCTGACCCCTAGACCTAATTAGTACTGGTGACATTTCAGCTATCAACATGACGACATTCTGAGAATGTCAATAGAGTGCTTGTCGACATGCTAGTGTTGACGTGGATCGACTTGTTGACACTATCCCATATCACAAATTACCCATATATGATTTTACTGTAATTATTTATTCAACAAACAATAAGGCAACATGTGGGAGCCATGTTGCATCTCATCATTAAGGGGCATATGTGCAAAAACTTGGAGAGAGATAAAATACCAGCCAATCAGCTTCTAACTGCAATGTTACAGGCTAACGGGTCTATTTACTAAGCCTTGCAGAGAGATAAAGTAATAAACAATCTGCTCCTAACAGCCATGTTTCAGGCTGTGCTTGAAAATTGGCAGTTAGGAGCCGGTTGGTTGGTAGTTTATCTCTCTCCACTTCATCTCTCTCCAAGGCTTAGTACATCTGCCCCTAAGTATTTTGTAGAACCTTCTTTAGCAGAAATAACTTTCTCTATCGTCCTAGTGGATGCTGGGGTTCCTGAAAGGACCATGGGGAATAGCGGCTCCGCAGGAGACAGGGCACAAAAAGTAAAGCTTTAGGATCAGGTGGTGTGCACTGGCTCCTCCCCCTATGACCCTCCTCCAAGCCTCAGTTAGGTTTTTGTGCCCGTCCGAGAAGGGTGCAATCTAGGTGGCTCTCCTAAAGAGCTGCTTAGAAAAGTTTAGCTTAGGTTTTTTATTTTACAGTGAGTCCTGCTGGCAACAGGATCACTGCAACGAGGGACTTAGGGGAGAAGAAGTGAACTCACCTGCGTGCAGGATGGATTGGCTTCTTTGGCTACTGGACATTAGCTCCAGAGGGACGATCACAGGTACAGCCTGGATGGTCACCGGAGCCTCGCCGCCGGCCCCCTTGCAGATGCTGAAACAAGAAGAAGGTCCAGAATCGGCGGCATGAAGACTCCTCAGTCTTCTTAAGGTAGCGCACAGCACTGCAGCTGTGCGCCATTTCCTCTCAGCACACTTCACACGGCAGTCACTGAGGGTGCAGGGCGCTGGAAGGGGGGGCGCCCTGGGAGGCAATGAAAACCTAATTTTGGCTAAAAATACCTCACATATAGCCTCCGGGGGCTATATGGAGATATTTAACCCCTGCCAGAATCCGTTAAGAGCGGGAGACGAGGCCGCCGAAAAAGGGGCGGGGCCTATCTCCTCAGCACACAGCGCCATTTTCCCTCACAGAAAGGCTGGAGGGAAGGTTCCCAGGCTCTCCCCTGCACTGCACTACAGAAACAGGGTTAAAACAGAGAGGGGGGGCACTAATTTGGCGTTAGAAATATATAAAAAAGATGCTATAAGGGAAAACACTTATATAAGGTTGTCCCTATATAATTATAGCGTTTTTGGTGTGTGCTGGCAAACTCTCCCTCTGTCTCTCCAAAGGGCTAGTAGGTCCTGTCCTCTATCAGAGCATTCCCTGTGTGTGTGCTGTGTGTCGGTACGTGTGTGTCGACATGTATGAGGACGATGTTGGTGAGGAGGCGGAGCAATTGCCTGTAATGGTGATGTCACTCTCTAGGGAGTCGACACCGGAATGGATGGCTTATTTAGGGAATTACGTGATAATGTCAACACGCGGCAAGGTCGGTTGACGACATGAGACGGCCGACAAACAATTAGTACCGGTCCAGACGTCTCAAAAACACCGTCAGGGGTTTTAAAACGCCCGTTTACTTTAGTCGGTCGACACAGACACAGACAGGGACACTGAATCCAGTGTCGACGGTGAATAAACAAACGTATTCCTTATTAGGGCCACACGTTAAGGGCAATGAAGGAGGTGTTACATATTTCTGATACTACAAGTACCACAAAAGAGGGTATTATGTGGGATGTGAAAAAACTACCGTAGTTTTTCCTGAATCAGATAAATTAAATGAAGTGTGTGATGATGCGTGGGTTCCCCCCGATAGAAAATATGGGCGGTATACCCTTTCCCGCCAGAAGTTAGGGCGCGTTGGGAAACACCCCTTAGGGTGGATAAGGCGCTCACACGCTTATCAGAACAAGTGGCGGTACCGTCTATAGATAGGGCCGTCCTCAAGGAGCCAGCTGACAGGAGGCTGGAAAATATCATAAAAAGTATATACACACATACTGGTGTTATACTGCGACCAGCGATCGCCTCAGCCTGGATGTGCAGAGCTGGGGTGGCTTGGTCGGATTCCCTGACTAAAAATATTGATACCCTTGACAGGGACAGTATTTTATTGACTATAGAGCATTTAAAGGATGCATTTCTATATATGCGAGATGCACAGAGGGATATTTGCACTCTGGCATCAAGAGTAAGTGCGATGTCCATATCTGCCAGAAGATGTTTATGGACACGACAGTGGTCAGGTGATGCAGATTCCAAACGGCACAAAGGTGTATTGCCGTATAAAGGAAGAGGAGTTATTTGGGGTCGGTCCATCGGACCTGGTGGCCACGGCAACTGCTGGAAAATCCACCGTTTTTTACCCTAAGTCACATCTCTGCAGAAAAAGACACCGTCTTTTCAGCTTCAGTCCTTTCGTCCCTATAAGAGTCATATCTGCCCAGGGATAGAGGAAAGGGAAGAAGACTGCAGCAGGCAGCCCATTCCCAGGAACAGAAGCGTTCCACCGCTTCTGACAAGCTCTCAGCATGACGCTGAGACCGTACAGGACCCCTGGATCCTACAAGTAGCATCCCAGGGGTACAGATTGGAATGTCGAGACGTTTCCCCTGCGCATGCTCCTGAAGTCTGCTTTACCAAGGTCTCCCTCCGACAAGGAGGCAGTATGGGAAACAATTCACGAGCTGTATTCCCAGCAGGTGATAATTAAATTACCCCTCCTACAACAAGAAAAGGGGTATTATTCCACACTATATTGTGGTACTGAAGCCAGAAGGCTAGGTGAGACCTATTCTAAATCTAAAAAAATTTGAACACTTACAAATGTTCAAATCAAGATGGAGTCACTCAGAGCAGTGATAACGAACCGGGAAGAAGGGGACTATATGGTGTCCCGAGACATCAGGGATGCTTACCTCCATGTCCCAAATTTGCCCTTATCACTAAGGGTACCTCAGGTTCGTGGTACAGAACTGTCACTATCAGTTTCAGACGCTGCCGTTTGGATTGTCCACGGCACCCCGGGTCTTTACCAAGGTAATGGCCGAAATGATGGTTCTTCTTAGAAGAAAAGGCGTCTTAATTATCCCTTACTTGGACGATCTCCTGATAAGGGCAAAGTCCAGGGAACAGTTGGAGGTCGGAGTAGCACTATCTCGGATACTGTTACAACAGCAGGGGTGGATTCTAAATATTCCAAAATCGCAGCTGATCCCGACAACAAGTCTCCTGTGCTTAGGGATGATTCTGGACACAGTCCAGAAAAAGGTGTTTCTCCCGGAAGAGAAAGCCAGGGAGTTATCCGAGCTAGTCAGGAACCTCCTAAAATCAGTGCATCATTGCACAAGGGCCATGGTAAAAAAAATGGTGACTTCCTTCGAAGCAATTCCAGTCGGCAGATTTCATGCAAGAACTTTTCAGTGGGATCTGCTGGACAAATGGTCCGGATCGCATTTTCAGATGCATCAGCGGATAACCCTATATCCAAGGACAAGGGTGTCTCTCCTGTGGTGGTTACAGAGTGCTCATCTTCTAGAGGGCCGCAGATTCGGCATTCAGTTTTGGATGTTGGTGACCACGGAGGCCAGCCCGAGAGGCTGGGGAGCAGTCACACAAGGAAAAAATTTCCAGGGAGTGTGATCAAGTCTGGAGACTTTTCTCCACATAAATATAGCTAAGGGTAAATTTATAATGCTCTAAGCTTAGCAAGACCTCTGCTTCAAGGTCAGCCGGTATTGATCCAGTGGGATAAAACATCACGGCAGTCGCCCACGTAAATAGACAGGGCGGCACAAGAAGCAGGAGGGCAGTGGCAAAAACTGCAAGGACTTTTCGCTGGGCGGAAAATCATGTGATAGCACTGTCAGCAGTGTTTCATTCCGGGAATGGAAACTGGGAAGCAGACTTCCTCAGTAGGCACGACCTCCACCCGGCAGAGTGGGAACTTCATGGGGAAGTTTTCCACATGATTGTAAACCGTTGGGAATTACCAAAGGTGGACATGATGGCGTCCCGTCTGAACAAAAAACGGGACAGGTATTGCGCCAGGTTAAGAGACCCTCAGGCAATAGCTGTGGACGTTCTGGTAACACCGTGGGTGTACCAGTCGGTGTATGTGTTCCATCCTCTGCTTTTCATACCTAAGGTACTGAGAATTATAAGACGTAGAGGAGTAAGAACTATACTCATGGCTCCGGATTGGCCAAGAAGGACTTGGTACCCGGAACTTCAAGAGATGCTCACGGAGGACTTATGGCCTCTGCCGCTAAGAAGGGACTTGTTTCAGCAAGTACCATGTCTGTTCCAAGACTTACCGCAGCTGCGTTTGACGGCATGGCGGTGGAACGCCGGATCCTAAGGGAAAAGGCATTCAGGAAGAGGTCATTCCTACCCTGGTCAAAGCCAGAAAGGAGGTGACCGCACAACATTATCACCACATGTGGCGAAAATATGTTGCGTGGTGTGAGGCCAGGAAGGCCCCACGAAGAAATTTCAACTCGGTCGATTCCTGCATTTCCTGCAAACAGGAGTGTCTATGGGCCTCAAATTGGGGTCCATTAAGGTTCAAATTTCGGCCCGGTCGATTTTTCTTCCAGAAAGAATTGGCTTCAGTTCCTGAAGTCCAGAAGTTTGTCAAGGGAGTATTGCATATACAACCCCCCTTTGTGCCTCCAGTGGCACTGTGGGATCTCAACGTAGTTCTGGGATTCCTCAAAACACATTGGTTTAAAACCAGTCAAATCTGTGGATTTGAAGCATCTCACATGAAAAGTGAACATGCTCTTGGACCTGGCCTGGACCAGGCGAGTGTCAAATTGGTGGTTTTTTTCTCAAAAAAGCCCATATCTGTTTGTCCATTCGGACAGGGCAGAGCTGCGGACTCGTCCCCAGTTCTCTCCCTAAGGTGGTGTCAGTGTTTCACCTGAACCAGCTTATTGTGGTGTCTTGCGCCTACTAGGGACTTGGAGGACTCCAAGTTGCTAGATGTGGTCAGGGCCCTGAAAATATAGGTTCCAGGACGGCTGGAGTCAGGAAAACTGACTTGCTGTTATCCTGTATGCACCCAACAAACTGGGTGCTCTTGCTTCTAAGCAGACTTTTGCTAGTTGGATGTGTAATACAATTCAGCTTGCACATTCTGTGGCAGGCCTGCCACAGCCAAAATATGTAAATGCCCATTCCACAAGGAAGGTGGGCTCATCTTGGGCGGCTGCCCGAGGGGTCTCGGCTTTACAACTTTGCCGAGCGGCTATTTAGTCAGGGGCAAACACGTTTGTAAAATCCTACAAATTTGATAACCTGGCTAAGGAGGACCTGGAGTTCTCTCATTCGGTGCTGCAGAGTCATCCGCACTCTCCCGCCCGTTTGGGAGCTTTGGTATAATCCCCATGGTCCTTTCAGGAACCCCAGCATCCACTAGGACGATAGAGAAAATAAGAATTTACTTACCGATAATTCTATTTCTCGGAGTCCGTAGTGGATGCTGGGCGCCCATCCCAAGTGCGGATTATCTGCAATACTTGTACATAGTTACAAAAATCGGGTTATTATTGTTGTGAGCCATCTTTCAGAGGCTCCGCTGTTATCATACTGTTAACTGGGTTCAGATCACAGGTTGTACAGTGTGATTGGTGTGGCTGGTATGAGTCTTACCCGGGATTCATAAATCCTTCCTTATTGTGTACGCTCGTCCGGGCACAGTATCCTAACTGAGGCTTGGAGGAGGGTCATAGGGGGAGGAGCCAGTGCACACCACCTGATCCTAAAGCTTTACTTTTTGTGCCCTGTCTCCTGCGGAGCCGCTATTCCCCATGGTCCTTTCAGGAACCCCAGCATCCACTACGGACTCCGAGAAATAGAATTATCGGTAAGTAAATTCTTATTTTTCTTTAAGAGTTTGTCAGTCAACTACACCGTATTTGAGGAATTCTGGCCACTCTTGCTTGCAGTACTGCTCTGTTTCACTAATAGTCTAATAGCATTAGTATATGCTCAGCATTCTTAAGGTCCCATCAAAGCATCACAATGGGGTAAAGGTCTGATCTGTCCTTTTTCTCAGCCATTCAGTTAAAGATTTGGTAATATGCCTGTTCCACTATCCAGTCAGAGTTATCTGCCGTCACTGTTTTCCTGTATACTCAGTGATTACAAGGTATCAAGGTCCTCCTGTGGCTATAACATAACACCAAGTCGTCACCCCATTACCTCTGGACTGGACGACTGCAATGAGCTTCTTATGGTGATATTCACCAAACACAGCACAGTGTATTAAGGGCCTGATTCAGTGATGTACGCTGATGCCGTTGCAACTGCAATTTAATATGCTGTGTGGAAATATGCAAATGTTGTATTAGGACGGACACTGTAAGGCGTCTCAGATCCGCCGCTTCTATACGAAGACGCAGATATTGCACACACATCAGTTGGTTGGTTGCGCAGCTATTGTAACTGCATACGGGATCACAGACACAAGCTGTGACACGCCCCTGACATAGTCGTGACACCTGCATTTGAGTCATCACTCCCCATTACCTCCCACATACACCCCCTGCCTGTCACCCACTTTGCATATAAGTCCTCACTGTAACCATTGCGGCACATGCAGTGCAACTCAGACACATGTTCAGTGACAAAACATCGCTCAATCAGGCTCCTGCTCCCCAAACTGCTTCTCATGCGCAGGACTGTGTTGTAAAGAGAAGCAGTTTGCAACCTGCATCATCAGTGTTGGTGGGCTCCTTGCAGCCCTGTCCCACCATATGGCAACCCGGCCACATAGCAGAATACAATCCCCTGCACCTCACATCATGGTATTGCTCCTCACCACCATGTAACTGAATACAGCACCCCCTAAGTCCCATATCAGTACTTTCTACACCAATAATAAATAAATAATAAATATATTTGGTTCAGCAAAATAATCTATATAATAATTTGCTATAGTCTGTCCCATCTCTGACATGCACAGTGGGAGCCAAGGTAGGTGCTTTAGAAGCCAATACTTCCCATTGCAGCAAGGGGGCAGACCATAGCCAGAGAGGAGGAGGACCCACTGGGAAATATGGGAGCAGAACAGAGTGGGAGATGGGAAACGGATTTCGGATGAAGGGAGGGAGGAAGGGATAGAGCAGCATAGAGTGGACAGAGCAGGAAAGAGCAGCACTCACAGCAGGGGCAGAGCCAGGTCAGTTACAAGGCTCAAGTGCGCCCTGTGCCTTCTCCTGAATGCATGATGTCATGGTATCATTACGTTGCGCAGAGGGTGCGGGACCACCAGCACAGGTAAGTGCAGAGCTGACCGTAGCATCTTATGGATGCTTCGATCTGCTGTACAGACTGCAGGGTGCCTGTCTGGAGTGTATTGATTGTTGATAAAAAGTATGTATTCTGAAGATATGAAAGGAAACTAATAGAGCTTTATTGAGCATTGTATAGAAAAATTATCAAAGGTACTACTACATAAAAGATATAATTTCTCTTCAATTTAGTAGTTTAAGCAGATCCAAGAGAGATTATGTTGACTTGAAACATCTTTAGTTTCAATTCCTATATCATAAGTTGATTTTTTTTCTTTTTCAAGAAAGCTTCTCATCCATCCATGTATTTACACACCAGGAACAGGTATCAGGTGAGTAACAAGACAAATCCTGTACTTGCCAACTTTTATGTTTTCCGCTCTGGGAGATAATATGAATGGGAAATGCACTTGGGGGCAGGATGGTCTGCTTCCATGCTACAAAAGAAAACACAGTATGAAAACACGCAAGATACTCCATATACAGGCATACTTTCAACTCTGCATCAGGCTCCAAAAACTCAGTTTGTATGGTTATTTCCAGTTGAGAGCTTCATGCAGGGTTGGACTGGCCCACAGGGGTACAGGGGAAACATACCTCCCAACATGACCCTCTCCAGGAGGGACAGAATACTCTGCTTCTGGACTTCTCTCTTAATGTATGATTGTCTGCACCTGTGTTGAATAAGAAAGGTGTTTCAGCACAGGTGATGGCAATCATACATTAAGAGGGATGTCCAGGAGCAGAGCATTGTGTCCCTCCTGGAGAGGGTCATGTTGGGAGGTATGGGGAAACCACCAGTGGGCCCCACTACCTAGGGGTCCTCCACGTCCTCTAGGGATCAAGTTACAGACTGTGCACTTAAATTATACATTATACATATGTATGATACTTATACTACTGTATACTTAGAATCGTAACTACGTGTGTGCAAGGTGTGCCTGGCACACAGCACAGTCGCCCTGAGGGCGCAACTGCCAGCATTCCATGTCAGTGGCTTGTAATGAGTCAAATTGACTCATTACAAGCCGCCTGTGCTGTGTGCTCCGGGGCAGGGGAGGAGGAGGAGGGAGGGGGACTCCGGAGCCGCAGCAGCGCTATGAATTTGGTAGCAGCGCCGCTGCAGCTGTCCCTCTCCTTCCACATTTTCTGGCCGGCACTGCTGTGAATGCTGGGATGCGCTTTCCTCATCCCAGCATTCACAGCGGTGGCGGCCAATGCAGAAGGAGAGGGACTGCTGCATGTGGCGCCGCCAGCAATTACACTGTGCTGCTGCGGCTCCCGAGACCCCCCTCCCTCCTCCTCCTTCTCTCCTGCCTCTGGAGCTGCCAGCACTGGGGAGCCTGACTGCCTGAGCCAGCAGAGAGATGGTAGGTATCAACTATTCTGTCTGTCTGTCTGTCTGTCTGTCTGTCTATCTATCTATCTATCTATCTATCCTGCCGTAATGTGTAAAAAGGGGGACGCTGGCTGCCGTAATGTGTAAAAAGGGGGACGCTGTCTGCCGTAATGTGTAATAAGGGGACGCTGCCTGCCGTAATGTGTAAAAAGGGGGACGCTGTCTGCCGTAATGTGTAAAAAGGGGACGCTGTCTGCCATGCTGTGTAAACAGGGGACACTGTCTGCCGTAATGTGTAAAAAGGGGGACGCTGTCTGCCGTAATGTGTAAAAAGGGGACGCTGTCTGCCATAATGTATAAAAAGGGGACGCTGTCTGCCGTACTGTGTAAAAAGGGGACGCTGCCTGCCATAATGTGTAAAAAGGGGGATGCTGTCTGCCGTAATGTGTAAAAAGGGGACGCTGTCTACCGTACTGTGTAAACAGGGGATGCTGTCTGCCGTAATGTGTAAAAAGGGGGACGCTGTCTGCCGTAATGTGTAAAAAGGGGACGCTGCCTGCTGTAATGTGTAAAAAGGGGGACGTTGTCTGCCGTAATGTGTAAAATGGGGGACTGGCTGCAGTAATGTGTAAAAAGATGACGCTGTCTGCCGTAATGTGTAAAAAGGGGACGCTGCCTGCCGTAATGTATAAAAAGGGGACGCTGTCTGCGTTACTGTGTAAAAAGGGGACGCTGTCTGCCGCAATGTGTAAAAAGGGGGACGCTGTCTGCCGTAATGTGTAAAAAGGGTGACTGGTTGCAGTAATGTGTAAAAAGGGGACGCTGTCTGCCGTAATGTGTAAAAAGGGGACGCAGTCTGCCATAATGTGTAAAAAGGGGGACTGGCTGCCGTAATGTTTAAAAAGAGGGACTGGCTGCCATAATGTGTAAAAAGTGGGACTGGCTGCCGTAATGTTTAAAAAGAGGGACTGGCTGCCATAATGTGTAAAAAGGGGACGCTGTCTGCTGTAATGTGTAAAAAGTGGACTCTGTCTGCTGTAATGTGTAAAAAGGGGACGCTGTCTTCCGTAATGTGTAAAAAGGTGGACTGGCTGTCGTAATGTGTAAAAAGGGGGACTGTCTGCTGTAATGTGTAAAAAGGGGTACTGTCTGCCGTAATGTGTAAAAAGGGGAATCTGTCTGCCATAATGTGTAAATGGAGCTCTACCTGGTGTAGTGGCGCTACTGTGGGGCGTAATTTGAATAATGGAGACTACTGTGCACCATAATAAGAATTGGTATTATTTTGCTGCCACACCCCTTCCCCATGAAGCCACACCCCTATACTTTTTGCGTGCAGCTACGGCGTGCACTGCCCTATTTTACATAACGGGGGCGCCAATGCCGTTTCCTGCACACAGCGCTAAAATGTCTACTTACAGCACTGCTTAGAATTATACTGTACTTGATATATTTATCAAGAGGCCCAGACTATGCACTCACTAATGGTTAGCCAAGTCTCTGTGGCAGCTGGCCACGCCTCCATCTGGAGTCTAGCCACACCCCTAAACGTGGGCCCCTACAACTGCATTCCCTGTCAGGCCCTTCATGCCCCAGTCAGACACTGACTTCACTACAAAGAAGTGTTTTAAACAAATGGTACAAATACAAAAAAAAAGGCTTGATTTTGCGTACGACATAAATACTCACAGATTGATATTCTTCTACCAGATTAGTGATTGGGTAATGGTTACACCATTCAACCTTTCCAAAAAGTGCACAGTTGTTGCAAATCTTCCTTAGGGTCTTATTTATCATTCAAAATTTGTGGCATATGTACCACAAATTTCTTATCACCGCCAATAGCAGTGATAAGAAATTAAAATCATCTTGTCTAAAACCTGATAATTGATAAATCTTCCCCTTACAGTGATCTATTGTAAAGAGAGCATACTGTACACAATGTAATGCAGGGCACCGTTCTGTAATAACCTTCAACACTATTCTAGTAAAATGAAAGTGCAGAAATATTTTTTAAAAGGCTACTGCAGCTATTAATCATATGTCAGCTGTCCACCAATGTTTTCTGTAAACGAGGTTTAAATATCAAATGTGATAGAAAGTTTAAAGGTTACGCTGACGGAAATGCACAGACGTTTCAAACAATTAGATTCAAACTTCGGCAACGCAAAGCTAGGAAAGTGAAAAGCAAATCTGACAAAATGCTAATCTTTCCATAAAAAAGTGTCTTCTTCCAAACCACTCTGGGCCGCAGAAAAGCTGACACTGAAGTTACGAGCCGCTTGTCTAACCAGACAAAACGATGGAGAAAATCTGCTTTCAAACAAGATCATAAATCGTGTGTAGTGCAGGGGACGGAAACCAAGAAACCGCTCAAATCATTTACTATTTTTTTTTTTTTATAGTTCTGCAAAAGTCTAGCGCAGTTGGGCAAATAATAGGTGAGTAATGGTCATTTGGTGACAAGCTTTTATTATGTAAAATACTGTAAGTGAAGCAATTACTTTGTATTTTGGGGGTCATTCCGACCCGATCGCTCGCTGCAGTTTATCGCAGCAATCGGGTTGGAACTGCGCATGAGCCGGCACCGCAGTGTGCCGGCGCATGCCGGATGACCAAAGGCCGTCGTTCCCTAGCGATCGCCTCTGCCTGATTGACAGGCAGAGGCAGTAGCTGGGCAGGAGAGAGCGGCACGGCGGCATGTGGCCGACGTTTTGGGGGCGCGGTCCAGCCAACGCAGGCATGGCCGGACTGTGCGGGGGCGGGCCGCAGCGGCTGCGTGACGTCACATGCAGCCGCTGCGACCACGGGCAGCGATGAGTAACTCCCGGCCAGCCGCAGGAGCTGCGCTGGCCGGGAGTTACTCAACAAGTACAAAAGCATCGCCGTGGTGCGATGCTTTTGTACTTGTGCGGGGGGGCGGACAGACATGCGGGGCGGGCTAGCCCTGTGCTGGGCGTCCCCCCGCATGTCTGGGAACATGATCGTAGCTACGATCAACTCGGAATGACCCCCTTTATTAGTCTAACATGAGAACATTTTCTTATGACCTAGGATTAGTTCTATAATTCTGTTTACTTTTTGCCAAAGGAAATAATGGGTGTAGTATGCTATGCCGGCGGCCAGGAATCCCAGCGCCAAGCATACCGGCGCCGGGATCCCTACCGCCGGCAGCTTGGCGAGCGCAAATGAGCCCCTTGTGGGCTCGTTGCGCTCGTTGCGCTCGCCACGCTGCGGGCACAGTGGTACGCTATGTGCGCCACACTATTTATTCTCCCTCCACGGGGGTCGTGGACTGAGCGCCAGGATCCCAACAGCCAGCATACTGAATACCACCCGGAAATAATTACGTAGTTACTTTTTTTTAAACAAACTTGTGCAATAATTTTATGGCATGCAATAATAAAAAATGTTACTGTAGCCTTATTATCCTCTTACTATATAATGCCAAAACACTTTACAGAACCATACAACCAGCAGATACAATAGACAATGATTGCAATAGTGGAACATACTGTATACATAGGGGACTATTTAGAAAATGTATCACTCCCTTAAACCATGCTGTACCAGCAGTTTCCAGATGATTTAAGTATTCCTGATAGATCCGATGATCTACTCTAACTTGGTGATAGTGTTACAGCGTATCCCTCTCCAGGAGCCTATAATTGCTCATCTGTGGCCCATTGGTCGTGCATTCCCAGTAGACAAGATTGCTCCAGACCCAGCATAAAAGTTATAGCATAAAGCTGGTTACACACTTTTCCAATTCTCATCTAGTCTGACTTCCAACCTACCAGTTGATCCGACTTTGGCAGAGTGTATATGCTCACGTGACATTTGGTTTCATTACATCCTGGTTGTCTGGTTGTGTCAAAAATAGGATTTTGGTTACCTAGCGGTAAATCCTTTTCTCGTAGTCCGTAGAGGATGCTGGGGTCCATATTAGTACCATGGGGTATAGATGGGTCCACCAGGAGCCATTTTCACTTTAAGAGTTTAACAGTGTGGGCTGGCTCCTCCCTCTATGCCCCTCCTACCAGACTCAGTCTAGAAACTGTGCCCGAGGAGACGACATACTTCGAGAGAAGGATTATACACAGATAGTGGCGAAATTCATACCAGCTCACACAACAAGGCAAATCCGGCCAACATGCTGAAACAGTACTGAAACAGTAAAAAACGCAGAACTTACCAAGAAACTAGGCAGTACTGAACTAAATAACCACTGCAGGAAAACGAAGCGCTGGGCGGGCGCCCAGCATCCTCTACGGACTATGAGAAAAGGATTTACCGGTAGGTAACCAAAATCCTATTTTCTTTTACATCCTAGAGGATGCTGGGGTCCACATTAGTACCATGGGGATGTACCAAAGCTCCCAGAACGGGAGGGAGAGCGCGGAGGCTCCTGCAAAACTGCTTAGCCAAACTTGAGGTCATCAGAGGCCAAAGTATGTAACTTGTAAAACTTAGCAAACGTGTTCGACCCAGACCAAGTAGCTGCTCGGCAAAGCTGTATAGCCGAGACACCCCGGGCAGCCGCCCAGGAAGAACCCACCTTACGAGTAACAGATTTTGGACACAGCAATCCTGCCATAGAATACGCATGCTGGATGGTGAACCTGATCCAGCGTGAAATCGACTGCCTAGAAGCAGGACACCCAATTTTCTTGGGATCATAGAAGACAAACAGAGAGTCAGATTTTCTATGACGAGCCGTCCTCTTTACATAAATCCTCAAAGCCCTCACAACATCCAAGGCCTTTGAAGCAATTGAGAAGTCAGTAGCCACTGGCACCACAATAGGTTGGTTGATATGAAACGCTGACACAACCTTAGGAAGGAACTGTGGACGAGTCCTGAGTTCTGCCCTATCTTCATGGAAGACCAGATAGGGACTTTTACAGGACAAAGCCCCCAATTCCGACACACGTCGAGCAGAAGCTAAGGCCAACAAAGTGACCGCCTTCCACGTGAGAAATTTTATTTCAGCCTCCTGCAGAGGCTCAAACCAATCCGATTGCAGGAACTGCAACACCACATCAAGATCCCAGGGAGCCGTTGGCGCCACAAAGGGAGGCTGGATGTGCAGAACCCCTTTCAAAAAGGTCTGAACCTCAGGGAGGACAGCCAATTGTTTTTGGAAGAAAATGGATAAAGATGAGATCTGGACCTTGATGGAGCCCAATCTCAGGCCCATATCCCCACCTGCTTGCAGGAAAAGGAGAAAACGTCTAAGTTGAAACTCCACCGCAGGAAATTTCTTGGATTCACACCAAGACACATATTTTTTCCAAATTCGATGGTAATGTTTAGACGTTACCCCCTTCCTAGCCTGTATCAAGGTAGGAATAACCTCTCTCGGTATACCTTTCCGAGCTAAGATCTGGCGTTTAACCGCCATGCCATCAAACGTAGCCGTGGTAAGTCTTGATAAGCGAACGGCCCCTGCAGTAAAAGATCCTCTCGAAGAGGTAGGGGCCTTGGATCTTCCAGCAGTAGATCCAGCAGATCCACGTACCAAGCCCTCCTTGGCCAATCGGGAGCAATGAGGATTGCCAGAACCTTTGTTCTTTATATAAGTTGTAGAACTTTTGGAATTAGAGGAAGTGGAGGGAACACATACACTGACGTGAACGCCCACGGTGTTACTAGTGCGTCCACCGCCACTGCCTGTAGGTCTCTTGACCTGGAACAGTATCTCAGCAGCTACTTGTTGAGGTGGGAGGCCATCATGTCTATGTGAGGAACCCCCCACCTCCTCAAACACCTCCGGAATGGAAGCCCCACTCTCCTGGATGGAGAGGAAGTCCGCTTCCCAGTTGTCTACTCCCAGAATGAAGATTGCTGACATCGCTACCGCGTGCCTTTCTGCCCAGAGGAGGATTCTTGTCACCTCTGACATTGCAGCCCTGCTCTTCGTTCCGCCTTGTTGGTAGAAGGTGTGCTGAATGAAGAAGGATGTTGTTTACGGCTCTTAGCTACAGGATGTTTATCGGGAGAAGGGACTCTTGACTTGACCACCTTCCTTCGAAGGTTTCCCCCTGAGCGACTGCTCCCCAACCTCTTAGACTTGCATCCGTGGTTAGAAGGATCCAGTCCTGAACTCCGAACCTTCAGCCCACCAGAAGGTGTGGTAGTTGAAGCCACCAGAGGAGCGAAATCCTGGTTTTGGCGACAGACGTATCCTCTGGTGCATATGTAGGTGAGATCCTGACCACTGGTCCAAGAGATCCAGCTGAAAGGATCGAGCATGAAACCTTCTGTACGGCAGAGCCTCGTAGGAGGCAACCATGTTCCCCAGAAGGCGGATGCACTGATGAACCAATACCCGGGCCGGCTTCAAGACATCCAGGACCATTGTTTGAATCATCAACGCTTTCTCCACCAGTAGAAACACCCTCTGCACCTCCGTGTCGAGGATCATCCCCAGGAAAGACAGCAACCTTGTCGACTCCAGATGAGACTTTGGAAGGTTCAGGATCCAACTGTGCTCCTTGAGCAGATGTGTCGTGAGAGCAATGGATCTTAACCACTTCTCTCTGGACGATGCCTTGATCAGCAGATCGTCCAGATATGGAATTATGTTCACCCCTGCTTGCGGAGAACCATCATCTCTGCCATCACCTTGGTGAAGACCCTCGGTGATGTGGAGAGACCGAACGGTAGTGCCTGAAACTGATAGTGATCATCTAATAGTGCAAACCTGAGATAAGCCTGGTGCGAATGTGGAGGTACGCATCCTTGATGTCCAGGGACACCAGGAACTCCCCCTCCATCAGTCCTGAGATAACTGCTCTCAGAGACTCCATCTTGAATTTGAAGTCTATGAGATAAGGGTTCAGAGATTTCAAGTTCAGAATTGGCCTTACCGAACCATCCGGTTTTGGTACCACAAAAAGGTTCGAATAGTAACCTTTGTTCAACTGGTGAGGTGAAACTAGAACAATGACCTCGGACACTACCAATTTTCTGATAGCGTCCAGAAGAATAGCTCTGTCTGCCGGCAAAGCTGGCAAGCCTGATTTGGAGAAACGGTGAGGCGGGAGAGTTTGAAACTCCAGCCTGTACCCCCTGGACACAATATCCTGTATCCAGGGGTCCAGGCCCGACGACACCCAGACGTGGCTGAAATGCCGGAGTCTTGTTCCCACCTGACCTACCTCCAGGCTGTGTGGTCCACCATCATGCTGAGGAATTTGAGGTACCAGAAGCCGGCTTCTGGTCCTGGGAACCTGCTGGAGCAGGCTTTTTGTATTTGGCACGACCACCTCTAAAGAAGGTGTGTTAAGGCTTGTTCTTTCTAGGCCTCGCGGGCCGAAAGGACTGTGACGTGTTGGGAGTAAAAGGCTTCTTCGTAGCCGGTGCAGCTGATGGGAGAAAAGGAGACTTACCCGCGGTAGCCGTGGCAATCCACGCATCCAGTGCCTCCCCAGAGCCTGACCTGTATAGGGTAGGCTCTCCCCACTTTTCCTGGATTCCTTATCCGCAGACCATTGGTGCAGCCAGCGACCCCTGCGAGCCGAGACGGACAAGGAGGAGATCCCCACAGCCATGGAACCAAGGTCCTTCATGGATTCTACCAAGAACCCTGCAGAATCCTGTATGTTACATAAAAACAAATCAAAGTCACCTTTATCCTGCAGAGTGATTGACCACTTGGCTGTAGCTTTAAAAATACATGCGCAGGCAATAGTAGGCCGCAGTATAGCCCCTGAAGCCATGTATATGGATTTGAGCGTAGCATCCACTTTGCGATCAGCCGGGTCCTTCAACGCGGTAGATCTCGGGACTGGCAATACCACCTGTTTTGACAACCTGGAGACAGAGGCGTCAACTATAGGCGGGGACTCCCATTTTTTTCTATCGTCTTCCGAGAAGGGAAAAGCAACCAGGACCTTTTTAGGGATCTGGAATTTTTTCTCCGGGTTTTCCCAGGCTTTTTCGAATATAACATTTAATTCCTTAGATGCCGGGAAGGTGAGAGGGGCTTTCTTACTGTCCGTGAAAAAGGCCTCCTCAAATTGCTCAGGAGGTGTGTCAGAAATATGTAACACATCCCGCATGGCCTCAATCATCAACTGCACCCCCCTTAGCAAGTGATGCCGTACCCCTCGACACATCCC